>NC_135633.1:30088684-30391578 GCF_053574225.1 Canis aureus | reverse complement strand
TTCTGTTACCTAAGACAGTATTGCTATCTTAGGATGTTTGTTAAAAAAATACCTAAGTCTTAGAGGGCACCCTAGGGTGGCACAGTTGGTTAAGCATACAAGTCTTTGTTGCTGTTCATGATCTCAGAGTTGTGAAATCGAACCCTGTGTTGGCTCCACACTGAGCATGGAGTCTGCTTGAGATTCTCTCTTCCTCTCCCTCCACCTCTCTTGCTGGTTCTCGCTCTCTCTCTCTCTCTCTCAAACAAATCTTTAAAAAAAAATACCTGAGCCTTACATAATTTTAAGTGACCCTAAACTCCTAATGAAATAATGGATCGAGGCAAAAACCATCAATGACTGCTCACACTATAAGGTGGAAGGTTGATGAGGAATTTCATAATGTATGTATCAGGTTGGCATCCCTGAACTCAATGTTCAATCTTAGCATTATTAAAAATGGGACAGCCAGACACTGATTGCCTCCTGATAAAATGCAGTAGGAAGTACATATCACCGCTTAAGAAAAAGTCTTGCCAAAAGAGTTGAACCTGAACATAATGTCTCTAATCACCAGTTTGTAAGAAATATAAAGGATAGAGAACCCTGTTAAATGACAGCATCAAGATGTAAGTAATCAAATCAAGAAGATGGAAAATTCTATAAGACAAATACCTCAGTTTCTGCAATATGTAAGTCATATGAAGGAAAAGGTAGGGAGAAATTATAGATTCAAGGAGAAAAATATTTAAGAGACATGAATTTGAATATCCACAGAAAGATATTTTTGAGACAATCTAGGAAAATTTACATGAACTAGGTATTGATAATATTAAAGAATGTTAACTTTTTGTGTGAAAAAGATATATTTCACATCATTATGTTTTTTTAAAAGTTCTTATTTTTAGATTTGAAGTATTTATGGTGAGATGATATGATGTCTTGAATTGGCATTAAAAGGCTTCCTAAAAAGTAAAAAGTATGTGTTGGGGGTAGATGAAACAATGACTCACTTCTCAGAATCTATTTTCTCATCTGTAAACCGGAATAATATTACCTACTTTGGAAATTTGGAGGAACAAGTAAGATGATATATAAAGTACCCCGCACTTGTCCAGCTCAGAATAAACCCTTTATAAGTGTTAACTATTTTGTATTAATCCAGTTATTTCCTTTATTGTTTTCTAAAAAACAAAATCATACCAAAGCTGATGAAGTAAAAAATGAAACTCCCCTAATTTCATTCTCCAGAGGACGGAACTACCATTAACAGTTTCTTGTTGGTATCTTTCCAGACTTTTTCTTTATATCTGTAAATATATAAAAGTACATACCTCCATATACATATGGTGTGGATTTTTAAAACAAAAATGGAATCATATGTTACATATTATTCTGCAATTAACTTCTTCCACATTGCAATATACAGCGTGTCTCTTTTTGTCAGTTCATATGGCTCTGTACATGTGATTCAATAAGTAATACCATTCATATGCCTTTGCTCCCAGGCATGAGCATTCCTGTGAACTAGAATCTACAGCAGAATTGTTAGGTCAAGGATAATAATTGTGTATCCATCCTGATCACACACAAAATAGTCCTACTGTCCCTCCACAAGTTATTGACTTATTTTCACATTAAGACCTATCATCCAGGGGCACCTGGGTGGCTCAGTGGTTGAGTGTCTGCCTTAGGCTCAGGTCATGATCCTGAGGTCCTGGGATCAAGTCCTGCATTGGGCTCCCTGTGGGGAGCCTGCTTCTCCCTCTCCCATTTCTGTCTCTGTGTGTCTCTCATGAATATAAAATAAAATAAATAAAATTAAAAAAATTAAAAAGATCTATTTTCTAAACATTTCTAGGTTGTATGCTGAGAGATACAGTCCTTTCTGGTACCACTTATTTCTCAACAGGCACTGGAAATGTTTGAGAGAATAAATGTGTTTGATTAGCAAAAACCAGCCTCATGGAAAATAGTTGGGCTCCGTTCTGCTATTTGTTCCTGTTAGAGGATAATGCGCCCCATGCTGTTTTCAAGGCTGAATGTAGTGGTGGATTGGATAAAATAAATGGGAGTCCTATTTTTCTTTGTGAAAAGCCAGTGAAGATTATGTGAAGCAGGAGCCTGAAAGAAAGCAGGGAATAAAAGCTCCTCTCAAAAGAGGTCCCAGTGGACAGCAGCCATGAAAAGGTGGATGAGTAAAGAAAGAGGGAGGAAATCCTGCCTCAATTCCCTAGGAAGTTTAAGATCTCACTTTTCCCTTCTGTTGTGCTTAGGACAATTCCAGAGAAAGATGGTTTTGAGAAGAAAAGAAATCAAATGGAATCCAATTTGGCCTTACTGGTGTAAGAGCACCTGTCATGTGGCGTACAATAGTCCTAGGCAGAACTCCTAAGAAAGATCACTTTGTAAACCATCCTGCTGCTGTGGGGAGGTCAACAATTGTGCTTTGTCCTTGCAGCCCTCCCATCACCCCGCTATGGAATTGCTGGTCCAAACCGCTGTAGTAAGGTTTGGGCAAGAAGAAATTATTCCATTGTCTTTTAGAAATTAGATCAGTAAGGGTGATGTCACACATGATTTCCTTGGGTTGTGGCTGTTCCTGGTGTAGGAAATCATGTGCTGTCCTATTGCTGCATATGTTTCTCTAGATCCACAGGCAATATGGGCACATAGAAGATGGCCTGTGTCAAATGAGAATCTACTTCAGTTCCAAAAATCTTAACTTTTTTTTTTTTTTAGGTGAAGTAAGATCAACATTTAGTATAGCGATTTCTAAAGCAGTGCATATAGAGACAAATAAATAAATGTCCTGGTCTCTCTTGGACTTTAAAGTTTTAAGATCCAGGTTATTAACTCAATAGAATATGGATTTGTGTTTGATCTCCAAGGCGCTTTTCATCTTTAATTTCTTTTTTAGCCCCGGATCAAAGTCTTCCACCTATCCACAGAGAGGCTGACCGCAGCACACAGCCAGTTTGCCCATGAATTTTAACATAGACATCACCTTGAATTTTCTTTGACAAGTACCTTTTAATTATCTCAACAAATATTTAATGTGCCAGGTACTGTCCTGGATGCTAAGGATAAAGCAGAACAAAACAACAAAAATCCTTGCCCTCGTGGGTTTGCATGCTAGTGGGGAAGCTTCATTCACTCATTTGCTCATTTATTCAACAAGTGTTTATTGATTTTCCTTTTACAAATTTTTAAAATTATTTATTTGAGAGAGAGAGAGCAGAGGGAGAGAGAGAGCATGAGTAGGGGGAGGAGCAGAGGGAGAGGGAGAAACAGACTCCCTACTAGCAGGGAGACTGATGTGGGGCTCCATCCTAGGACCCCAGGATCATGACCTGAGCTGAAGGAAGGTACTTAACTGACTGAGCCACCCAGGTACCACCTATTTATTGATTTTCTTTCTTTCTTTCTTTTTTTTTTTTTAACCTCTCACAATTTTTGAGGTAAAGAATTGTATCTCATTGCAAAACATTCTTTGAGTTTGTGAAGTATGTCTAATGTTGCCTGGTTGTTTTTAGCCTGCCAGCTTTATCCAAGCATTGAGTGTAAGATGATCATGTCATACACCCAAGTGAATTCTCAGAAAATATAATACTGAATGTATTTTCAGAAAGGGAAAATATTACCTAACAGAAAAAAACAATGAAAGATATCACAAAGAAAGATATCAATAGAACTAAATATATGCTAAGTTAGGGGATCCCTGAGTGGCTCAGTGGTTTAGCACCTGCCTTGGGCCCAGGGCGTGATCCTGGAGTCCCAGGATTGAGTCCCATGTCAGGCACCCTGCTGCTTCTCCCTCTACCTGTGTCTCTGCCTCTCTCTCTCTCTCTCTCTGCGTCTCTCATGAATAAACAAAGAAAATTAAAAAAAAATAATAAATATATGCTAAGTTAGAATTTTTTGGTCAACAAACACAAAATGGAAAGACAAATGATAAGCTGGGGGATAGTTGCCATGTATGAGAGATAACGAGTTTGCAGCCTTAACACAGGTGGCATGTTTTGCCTACCACTGGATCCAGATGGGTCCACTCATAACATTATCCAAAGTCCTGATTCTCTATATCCTATCTTCTAGATTATCTGAAAATTATGTTTTCTCCTCGGAATTTCTTACCCTAACTATTCACTTGAGAAGTTTTATAGGTGAGGGTATGATTTTTACACTCAGTTCCTCTGTTCTATGTTGGTCTCACTGTCCTTCTGCCCTGTGGACCCCAGGAGCTATTCTGGGTCTTTGCTGACCTCATCCTTACCATCTCTGCTTCCCCTCTAGTAGTCAGTAAAACACCCTCTACTTATGACTGAAGATTTTTGAAGGGATTTCCTGCAGAAGAGCTCCTGGGCCCCTACTGACCTAGTTCTTTTAACATGTTGGAGTTCCTTCTCTCCTAGAACTCACAAGTACTCTTGGGATGAGGGAAGAAAAGTAAAAGGGCAAATCAGAGGATGGTCAGGCCCCCATGGTACCTAAAACTTACATTCTGACTCCTAGCATCTGCTGCATAAATTATTTCCTGGCTACAAGTGACAGAAGCTGAAGTTGACAGATTAAGCAGAAAAGGGTTTATTCAAGGAATATAGGGTAGCTTATAGAATTGTCACGAAGACTGGAGGAAACAATCTTGGGGCTAAGCTTCCAAGAAAGTCACCCAGAACTATGCAGCACAACTGCTGGCCCACCACCACTCAGCAACTACCAGCTGCCAGGAGCTCAGTGTGACTGCCACCACTGCTACCAAAGGCATCCAGCCTCTTCTGCATCAGGAGCTCAACCTTATAGACCGTCAGTCCCCCCAGCTGCATGGCTCTGCTGTCACCCTCACCAGCAAGAGGAATGCACTTTTTAGGCTTTACTTCCTCCCAGCCCCCTTCCTCACCAGAATCCCACACAATTGCATCTGACTGGAGGAGCATATGCCTGTGTTCCTTGCTGCAAAGGAGTGGGAGGAGGAATGATGATTCTGCCTTCTAACTTGGTGGAACTCAAACAGGGAAAATTCTACTAACATCAAAAGGGTATTTAAAAGTCGCTGGGTACCGAAGACCAGGACAAATATCCACCAGAATAAATGACTTAGGCTAGGTATGATGGGGGTGGTCTCTGAGATAGGGTGGACTTACACCTACTGATTAAAATATGACTAGGTAGGGGCACCTGGGTGGCTCAGTTGTTTAAGTCTCTGACTCTTGATTTCAGTTCAGGTCATGATCTCAGGGTTCTGAGATCAAGCCCCAGGTTGGGTTCTGTGCTGAGCATGGAGCCTGCTTAAGATTCTCTTTTTCCTTCCTCCCTCTGCGCCTCCTCCCTTAAAAAAAAAGAACTTACACTGTATTTGTACAAATTTATGAAAATAAAATCTAATTATAGAAAAATACAGACTGCCTTAAAATATGAAAGACATACAAGGTTATTCATGGAGGCATTATTTTTAATAACAAAAGATTGGACTATCCAAATGTCTAGTAATAGAGGTTTGATTAAATAAAACTCATGGTACATCAATACATGCAAGGAAGATAATGCAGCTGGAAATGAAAGTGGAGGAACAATCTCTGCAACACAAGTAAGTAAAAAATCAAAGTGGAGAATAATATATATAGTAGTTAATATACATAGTAGTTATCTTTTCTGTAAGAAAGGGTGAGGATATATATATATATATATATATATATATATATATATATATATGGCTTTCCATAGAAATTACCATTTTTGTTGGTAAAATGGTTAATTACTGGCAATTTCATACAATTCAACATAATATAGATTGGAGGAGACAAGGGTGGAAGAAAGATTCTACAAATACAATTGTTTTGTTTTTTTTTACAAATACGATTGTGATGCATTTTTTACATTGGAATCGTATAAGTGTGTTTTACGCGTTCAAAACATTTCATTTAAAATGACAATTCCAATGAAAACAACTGGAAACAATGAACCTAACTGTATATCAAGTTAATGATGTAGCTGCACAGAGAAAACAATTATTTTAAGTGATTTCAAGTGATATTACAATATAGTATGTTTGTTGTATGTACATTGTGGTATATATTTTAAGGGCAAAGAAATCTAGTACTTCATTCAATAGTTACATTGCTAGATTGCTAGTAGCAGTCTTTATGTTAGTATTTTTTTTGTTGTTTTTTTTTTAAATATTTTATTTATCCGTTCATGATAGACATAGGGAGAGAGAGGCAGAGACAGGCAGAGGGAGAAGCAGGCTCCATGCAGGGAGCCCAACATGGGACTTGATCCCGGGTCTCCAGGATCACGCCCCCGGTCAAAGGCAGGCGCTAAACCGCTGAGCCACCCAGGGATCCCCTGTGTTAGTATTTTGAAACTATTTTTATGCAGTGCTGTATATAGTAATAACTAAGTATTAGTTAGGAATGTTAGGAACCAAGAGTTTCAGTCTAAGAGAAATATGATATCAAAGGCATTAATATAAATATTAACATTACATTTGAATTTTAAATATATTAGAAATAATTAGTAAAATTATTAGAAGTTTGATATTAGAAATATGGTGGGTTTTTTCTTTTAATTTCCTGTTTTTATACTTTTCAGAAGGGCCTAGAAATATCAAAAACCCATGAGCAATGAGCAACCTCTAATGCCGAGACTGTGGTCCCTAAATGACACTTCCCATTTGAAGGAACCGGGACTTCTTGGATGGCTGATTCCATGTCCGGGACAGTACATGTACAAAATAAGGCCCAAACATCCTGAGCCAAAAACTATGATGGAAACAAAGATGAGTGGATTATATCAAAAAGACTCAAGAGCTTAATGATAGGGCTCTCATTGACCAAGAATGGAATAACTTAAGAAACAAAAAAGGTGATTGGATTTGATTGAAATACATAGATTATATAAAAGCTGACTGGAGGAGTGCCAAAACAAACAAATTAACAAACTTATTGGATGCCATTGGTGGTAACTAGGTTGCAACCCTTACTCTGAAAAAATGGCAATTTAAGGTAAATGAGTAAGCATCATACTGCCTTTCCAGTTCAATTTGCATTTCAGGGTGGCCAAATAGCTCTACTGGGGCTATTGATGAAGAAGAGTTCTTTTTACAGACAATTCCCAGCTAATAAAAGTGGAAGGAATGACAGAATTAGAAAAATCACCATTTGCCATCCTAATGATATAATTGATTAAGGCAAAGACCAATAACAGATGAAAGCATTAGATTAAAAGCTTATGAAAACTTTACAGTGGGGAGATCTGGCTCACATCACCTGAATCCACAGATCAATCTTCAGTAAGAGTGGAACAGCCAGACAACATGTGCTTCTTGAGATTTGTTTATGGAAAACAAACAAACAAACAAACAAACAAACAGACACTGAAGCCAATAAGGCTTTTAGAATTAACCTCCACAGGAAAGAAAGGAGGTAGAGGCTCAGAGTTAACTAACACCAGGGATCCCTGGGTGGTGCAGTGGTTTAGCGCCTGCCTTTGGCCCAGGGCTCCATCCTGAGGACCCGGGATCGAATCCCACGTCGGGCTCCCGGTGCATGGAACCTGCTTCTTCCTCTGCCTGTGTCTGCCTCTCTCTGTGTGTGATGTGACTATCATAAATAAATAAAAATAAAAAAAAATAACTGACACCACCAAAATGTAAATGGATAAACCTAGAATATGAGATATTCTATAGAACAACTGAACTAGCTTAATCAACAAGTCAATGGGATGAAGAAATAAAAGTGGAGTGAAGTGAGGAGAGACTATTCTAAATTTTAAAACACTCAAAAATGGGCAGCCAGGCTGGCTCAGCGGTTTAGTGCTGCCTTCGGCCCAGGGCGTGATCCTGGAGACCTGGGATGGAGTCCCAGGTCAGGCTCCCTGCATGGAGCCTGCTTCTCCCTCTGCGCGTGTCTCTGCCTCTCTCTCTATGTCTCTCATGAATAAATACACAAAATCTTTAAAAATAAATAAATAAAACATTCAAAAGACATAACCATCAAATGCAATGTATGGACCTCATCTGGTCCGATTCTAATGAACCGATGATAATGTTGTGCCCAAGATTGCGAATCGGAGAAACCACCAAGGAGCCAACACCGATGCAAACACACGAGGCTTTATTTACAAGCTCCGTCCACAGCGGAGCAGGGACTTGGACCCCGAAGTGGGTTACAGCTGTGTTTTTTATTGACTGGTCCAGGGGATTTTCAGAAGGGGTGGAGGAATTTCTCAAGTTCTGTTTACATTCTGATATAGGGCTTTCAAGGGCATTGAGATCTGTTCTCATTCTAATATGGAACTTTCTGCCATGGGGTGGGTTCTGTTGTCTTTCTGATAATGGGATTCCCTGCCGAGGACATTCTGCAGTTTTTCCTGTAAAGTTCAGCTCTTATTCTTAGGGGCTTAAGATGGCTGTACTTGTGCTAATGCTAAACTTTAGGTGGGATGGCCTTAATTTTTCTCGGCCTCCACACATAACAAAGATATTTCTTGGATATCAGGGAACTATGAAAATGGTCTACTCTAAAAAAAAGAAAAAAAAAAGAAAATAGTCTAATAATGAGATGATATGAAGGAATTGTCACTTTAGCTGGATGTGTTCCTGGCAGCACAGTTGTATATTTTAGAGAGGCAAAATGAAATATCTAAAGACAAAATATGAGGTCTGGGATTTGCTTTAAAATACTGTGCAGAAGGGATGCCTGGGTGGCTCAATGGTTGAGCACATGCCTTAGGTTCAAGTCATGATCCTGGGGGCCTGGGATGGAGTCCTGCTCCTTGCAGGGAGGCTGCTTCTCCCTCTGCCTGTGTCTCTGCCTCTCTCTGTGTCTCTCATAAATAAATAAATAAAATCTTAAAAAAAAAAAAGATACTGTGCAGAAAAAGGACAGGGATAGATGAAGAAAGTGAGGTCAAATCCTAATAGTTGCTGAATCTGGGTAATGGATATTTTTTATACTATTTTTTCTAATTTTTTTCCTTAATTTTCCACAGTAAAAAAGATTAGTGGAGATAGGTGAAATAGAAATCAATTCAGGGTAGCCCGGGTGGCTCAGCGGTTTAGCACTGCCTTCAGCCCAGGGCGTGATCCTGGAGACCAAGGATCCAGTCCCACGTTGGGCTCCCTGCATGGAGCCTGCTTCTCCCTCTGCCTGTGTCTTTGCCTCTGTGTGTGTGTGTCTCTCATGAATAAATAAACAAAAAAAAAAGAAGAAAGAAAGAGAAAGAAAGAAAGAAGAAAGAAAGAAAGAAAGAAAGAAAGAAAGAAAGAAAGAAAGAAAGAAAGAAAGAAATTCAGCCTGATGCTTGTGTATGGAAAGACATGGAAAAAGTTATTGCAAAACAGACTGACTTGCTGTGGTTGTTTGTGTGCACTGGGCGGCACCAGCACATCTGATGTCAGTGATCACACCTTGCACGGTGTGACCTCAGTGGAAGGAAAGGCTGTTGGTGGATGTAACAGTTTTTCTCACATCTCCTTTTCGCTAACACCTGAGGTGGCATCTCAGCAAATCCAAGCAGAGTCCAGAGTAGTTTGCAACGTTCTTTAGCATTAGCATTCAAAAAAAAAAAAAAAAAGGCTAATCACACTTGATATCTTTGCTGACTCACTGGGGAATGACTTTTGGTTCCGTAAGTACATCTCAAGATTGAAGTGGAACTCAGAAGAATCTGACAAGAGTGTTGATTTTGTACAGCTTGCCCCTCTTCCCCCTCTCCTGACACTTCTCTGTGGCCTGTGCGTTTGAATAAAGGTGCTAGGTAAGGAAAGAACTTTTTTTTTTAGATGAAGAATTAGGGATTAGGGATGCAACCACAGCTAAGTCTGTGACCACTCTTTGGTCTGAGAGTTATCAATTGATCACTTTTCTTTCCCAAGTGGATTCAGCTTCCTGCCATGCTGCTCCAGGTGGCACCGTATCGATGAAGTCATTCTTTCTCAAAATGTCTTCAGATGGAATTGTAAAGCATTTGCCTCACTGCTTTTTAATTTTACAATAGAACAAACAGGATGAATAATATCTTACATAAAAAAAGAAATTTACATAGAAGCTCAAGGAATTTGGATTAGATTAGATTTGAGGAAGAACCTCATGTGAGGAAGTTGAAATCTGGAACAATTATGCTACTTGGAAAGATCATGATATTTTCCCTAAAAGACCTATTAAAACTGGACAGATTCTTATTGTCTGGAATGGTCAAGGACTCATGAAGTTGACAATCATCTTTGGCCTATGTTGGGGCAGCTAGCATTTTTGCCTCCTCCTTATAATAAAAGATTCTTTCCCTTGGAGAAATCTATGTTTGGGTAGGGCTACTGCTTCCCTTCTACATTTGGTTTTAACTGTGCCTGAAGCAAAATTCAGTCTTGGAGAATTTCAATATGAGCAACAGAGGTGCCTGGCTGGTTTAATAGGTAGAGCGTGCAACTCTTGATCTCAGGGTTGTAAATTCAAGCCCCATGTTCGGTGTAGCAATTACTTAAAATAGAATCTTAAAAAATATATATATGAGCCACAATAAATAGCCTCCCCCCCTCCAGTTTGGATTATTTCCATGGAATCTTGATTAGCATGGCATGTAAGATGCTTCAATTCATTCCATTAACATGTATTAAGTTGTTGCAATCATTTTGACACCCTGGAGATACAGAAAGGAGAGACAGTCTGTTTCAAGGTGTTCATAGTTAAAGAGACAATTATGATACAGTAGTAATGTAATAGATGACATAATACTTAATAGTTCCAAGCACTGTTTTAAACATGTTGCATATACCAAGTTATTTAATTCTCACAACTCTTTGAGATAGGTTCTATTCCTTTTTTCATTTTTGAGGTAGGGAAAATGAGGCACAAAGAGATTAAGGAAATTGCCCAAGTTTACCTAATTCAGAAACGAGAGATCTGGGGTTTAAACCAGGGTAGACTGGCTTTCCACTACATTCTAGAGCCTCATTATCCCTAAGGGTCAGTGTCAGTGTTATCTTAGAGAACGATCAACACTAATGGCTGCCATTCATTAAATGTTTCCTATGTGCCCAGTTGTGTGCTAAGTGCATTTCAGCCTTAACACATGAAGTCTTTTGAAGGATTTAATGAAGTGTACTTATTGCATAGTTGAGGGAACTGAGGCTCAGAGAGGTTAAGTGACTTGCCCAGATCACATAGCTAGATGGCAAAGTGTGATTTGATCCAGTCACGTCTATGTCCAAAGTTTTGCTCCTTCTGTCATATTTCTCTCAAGGACCTTGCCTTCCAGCTTTTCCACTAGAGGTGTAGCATTTCTAGGATACTTGTGACTGGCTGCCAGAAACTGGGAAAGGAAATCAACACTGGGAGTCCTTTAAGATCAGAGAATGTGTCATATTTTGTTCCCAGCAGTACTCTTGCAATTTGTGTATACCTTGCAACCTGATAATCCTGAGAATATGTGTGCTGTGGGGGGTGGGGAAGGACAAGCAGATTAAGAAGGTCATTGTGAGTGTTCTTTTGGGAGAAGAAAAGGATGTTATTTATTTGTGTCAGCCATTCAAATATTGGAGGAGAAACTTGATTTGTTTTGCTTCCTGCCTTCAGGCCAAACATGTGAATAAGGCTCTTGGATAAGGTATGTGTCAGGTATCCTAAGGACCAAGTGCACATTTAATTAGAAAACCAGGCAATAGTAGGCAGTGTTTTGGTGGGAGATTTTCATGATCCATAGCAGGCATCTTTGTCTAGTAAAACCACCCCAATATAGAAGAAGCTTCATGTACTTCCATGGAACCAACTCAGAGGATTAACTTCTGGAAAATTTATCAGCTAAGGCACACTTGTATACTTCTATACTCAAACATTTGAGTGCTTACCAAGCTTTTTAGATAGACCAACTAATTAAATCCCTATAACAACACCATTTACAAGTGAGAAAAATATAGCACAAGATAAAATACTGCATCAACAGAGTTAGATGTTTATCAGGAGTCAATGATGTTTGCTAACAAAGTCAATTTTTCTAGGCACATGTGGTATAATTTAAATGAAGTGTAAACCTGTGAAATATGAGTGTAAAAAGTTGAACTGCTATTTCTATGGAAACTAAGTTGAATGTTTTGTAACAACTTGGGAAAGATGTCCACCCCCTCCCCATTGAATTAGATATGAGCAAGACCATGCTCTTCCCTATCTCTATGACTGTGCCTGTCATTGCTAATTAGAAGGTCTTTCTCAGGGCACCTGGGTAACTCAGTCGGTTGAGCGGTTGAGTATCTGCCTTTGAGTCAGGTCATGATCTCTCATCTTGAATCAAACCCTGCATCAGGCTCCCTGCTCAGCAGCGGTCTGCTTCTCCCTCTCTCTCTGTGATCTCTCTTGCTCTCACTTTTAAATAAATAAATAAAATCTTAAAAAAAAATCTTTCTCATCTTTTCCTTCTTCAAATGCATCCTCAAGGATAGTCTGAGAAGCCCTTTCTGGTAGCCTGATTATGCTATTGGGCTACTCAGTAGCAAGTTGCTTGATTTCACTGAGCTTTAGGAATCTGCATTATGAAATGATTATCTACTTTGCAGGTCTGTCGTGGAGATTAAGTGAGATGATGTTTGTAAAGTTACCTGGCCCATAACAGGTACTCAACCAATGGCAATAATAGTGATGTGCTTGGTCCTATGCTAGGGGCTACAAAACAGATGAATGAGAGAGCCCCTCCCGAAAGAAACTGCAGACTAGCACATGACTCTGCCTGCTTTTGGCTTCGTTTGCTCTGTAGTGAGCTGAAGCAGATTTTCACAAATGTAAATGGAAGCTTTTTTTTAGATGTTTTTAGACACTGACACCATTATGTCATCCAAGTTCTCAGAAGGCCCAGAGGGCATCAGCACAGAGCCTTTCCAGATACAACTTTTTTATACTTCATCACAAAATGATTTGTCCTGATCATTAAAGGGACCATCAGAATGGCTTCAAGAGAAATAGGTTTTGATTCACGGAAGCACCTGGAGCTGGCTCTGGAATCTTGTCACAATGATTTCAAGTCATGGCTCCTATCATTCACAGGTTATTTGACTTCAGAACAGTTACATGATGACTCATGATCAATTTCTTCATCAGAAGAGTGGGAATAACAATTCTTATTTCATAAGAGGGTAACAAATGAGATGAAGTGTCAAGTGTCTGGCACAGTGCTTGGCATATAGTCAACACCTAACACACGTTAGTTTCTGAATAGGTGAATATAATAGGTAGGAATGCAGTGGGCATGCATCTAATATGTGAACTAAGGCTTTCTTCAATGCTTTCTTTGTGCCATTGTCACAAAGACTCCAGTCTGGACAGTCCATTGGTCTGACCTTGCACACGGTCTCTTCCTAGTTTACCAGTAGACACGATAAATAATCACATTCTTATTCCATTATTTAGCTTCCAGGGCCATCTTGAATGAGGTAATCAGCCTCTGAGGGCCTCAGTTCTTCTCTTTATAGCACACAGATACAAGTGCCTACCTAACAAGAGTGATGAAAGGAACAGAACTAAAGACAACACCTGGGATCACGTGTACACTCACAGGTGCCCGAGAAAATGTGGCTAGTAATAGCTGGCGTGTCAGGAGGCCCTCTTTCTGAGCCAGAAGGGGGCTAGTTGATGCAGAGTTGATTCAAGCATGAAATCTCAAGAACAAAATCCCTTCGCATGCCCTAGAGTGCCACTAAAATCATTGAACCTGTTCATTTCATCCTGAACGGTTGCTCCCATCCCTACTCCTGCCCTGTATGGTAGACGTAACTCACCCACCTGCAAAGGCTGGAAACATTGCTCCAGGCAGAAAGTTTGGTCTGCAGCCTTGCAGGTTTTCCTGCTCACAGAGACCATATGCATAGCCACAGGCTGAAGTCAGAGGAGAAGAGAGTGGGGGTGGCACTCGCTGCAGACCACAGAAGAGGAAGATGTGGGGAAATCTGAAATGGGGGAGCTGGTTGAGGAGAACTGGAGGGAGGAGGAACCATGAGGTGGGAACTGCTGCGGGGACCAGCTGTCCCTTGTGCTGCCGTCTGGAGTGTACCGTCCACTGCCTGCAGAATCAGCTGGCCCCTGAGCATCTGGTTTGAAGTGAGTGCTTTTGCCCTGGAGGCCTTGGCAAGTTTTCTTTCCGCATCTGCCCCTTCACATGTTGGCAACATGGACTCTTGTGAGCCTCAGAAAATGGGGTGAAGGGAATGTGGCCTCCTGGAGGGAGGGATGATGGTGTTCTGGAGGGAAACCCTTGCCCCCTTGTCAAAGTGAGATGAACAGAACCAGTTTGGCCTCGCCTTCATGTTGGGATGGTGGGGGAACACCTCATCATGTTATGCATATCGCAGATTGCAAACTATGGATTTAGCGCTCTGTGTTTCTAAGTCAAACTGGAGACTACCTGCACTCTGAACTGGAACCATATAGTTAATGCAAAATTTCACCTGCTCGTATTGTAATCAAACACACACTTCTGATTTAGTTGTTCTTGCAGTTTAAAATTAGACCTTGTTGGAAAAAAAAAATGAAAGCAGCTGTGTTTCAGTGCTATTCAGATCTGTGACTGACCCAGTTTTCAAAAATTAAAAATGTGGCGTTGGTATTCATCACATCTTTGTGCCTTGCTCACATTCTTTTTTTTTTTTTTTTTTTTTCCTTGCTCACATTTTTAAGATGAGCATTGAGAAGTATTTTCTGAGCTGTGAACCTATGGAAGAGGAAGGGCCCTGTGGCTTAACATTGACCAGTCCTCAAGTAAAACTCCAGATATATAGCTTTTGCTGAGATTTACCCTCGCTTGCTAGAAGGAAGATGGCAAAATAGACCTCTCCGAAGGGTAACCGTGAACACCCTGAAAACAAAAATAATCATGGAGATGTTTACACTGGTGTTCTGAATGTTTTTGCTGCCACTACCCTCATGATAAAAGTGAGCTACAGAGCTGAACCCTTATTCAACTTTCCTATCCAGCCCTGTGTGCAGAGGGCCTGGCTGCCAGGCTCCTCCCCCAAGCCATGCAAGAAAGTTGGTAGTTCATGAATTAGGATTATCCTCTGTGTCTGGTCTCTAGGATTTCCAAAGAGAATGGCTGTTTCTCCCATGTTTGTTATAAAGCACAGCTCTCAGCCTTCCTACACTGGAGTCTCAGGCAGCTTTCCTCTCATTCTCGGGCATGTGTACATCATCAAAGATGGCCAGACTGGGGAGGATAGCGGTGCGGCATGGAGTAACTGGGTGATTGGCATGAAGGAGAACACGTGATATAATGAGCACTGAGTGTTATATGCAACTGATGAATTATAAATTCTATTCCTGAAACTAATAATACACTATATGCAAACTAAATTGGATTTAAATAAAAAGAGATAGCCAGACATTTAAGTAAAACATAAAGGACAAGATAAACTAACAGAAAAAATAACACCACAGGAAGCTGAGATAACTCAGGGGAACAAACCAAAAAACCGAATAAACACATTTAGAAGAATCATCTAATTAATATGCTCACAAAAGATGTTGCATCAACAAAATAAGAACAGGTTGCTATGAAAAAGAAAAAACTCAGGGATCCCTGGGTGGCGCAGTGGTTTGGCGCCTGCCTTTGGCCCAGGGCGTGATCCTGGAGACCCAGGATCGAATCCCACATCAGGCTCCCGGTGCATGGAGCCTGCTTCTCCCTCTGCCTATGTCTCTGCCTCTCTCTCTCTCTCTCTCTGTGACTATCATAAATAAATAAAAATTAAAAAAAAAAAAAAAAACTCAGAGTGCAAAATAGAGGTTTTCCTAAAGTTGACAACAACCCTACTAGTTTATATGACATCACCTAAAATGATCTGTGAAGCAAAAAGGAACTTTATTCTAAACTATTAACCAGAACGAATTCTGGTCAACCACGGGGACTGAATAATCTTTCTATTCTCTCTCTCTCTCTTTTTTTTTTTTTTATTTTTATTTTTTTTCTCTTTTTTTTTAAAGATTTTTTAAAAAATTTTATTTATTTATCCATGAGAGACACAGAGAAAGAGAGAGAGGCAGAGACACAGGCAGAGGGAGAAGCAGGCTCCCTGCAGGGAGCCTGATGTGGGACTCGATCCTGGATCTCCAGGATCAGGCTCTGGGGTGAAGGCAACGCTAAACCGCTGAGCCACCCCGGCTGCCCTCTATTCTCTCTTTTGAAAAATGATATTACAGGACACCTGGGTGGCTTAGTAGTTGAGCGTATGCTTTTGGCTCAGGGTGTGATCCTGGGGCCCAGGGACTGAGTCCCACATCGGGCTCCCCACAGGGAGCCTGCTTCTCCCTCTGCCTATGTCTCTGCCTCTCTCTCTGTCTCTCATGAATAAATAAATAAAATCTTTAAAAAATTGTAGTAAAAATCATTATCCTATGAAGAGGCTATTAAAAAGTAAGTCAGAGGGAAAAAATATACAGAGGTGTGTCACATAGTGAATTAATAAAAGTTTTGCATTTCTCTGGCAGCTTTTATTTATTTATTTATTTATTTATTTATTTATTTAGGCAGCTTTTTTTAAAATTTAAATTTTGTTAGTTAACATACAGTGAAATATTGGTTTCTGGAGTAGAATTCAGTGATTTATCACTTACACACAGCACTCAGTGCTCATTACAATGCACCTTCTTTAAAACCCCTCACCCACCTAGCACATCTCCCACTCACTTCCATCAAACTTCAGTTTATTCTCTATCATTAAGAGTCACTTATGACTTGTTTCCCTCTCTCCTTTTTTTCTTTTCCCCCTTCCTATATGTTCATCTGTTTTCTTTCTTAAATTCCACATATGAGTGAGATCCTATGGTATTTGTCTTTTGCTGACTGACTTGTTTTACTTAGCATAATACACTCTAGCTCCATCCCAGCTGTTGCAAATGGCTGAATAATATTCCATTTCATATATATACCACATCATTATCCATTCGTCAGTTGATGGATATTTGGGCTGTCTCCATAGTTTGGCTATTGTTGATAATGCTACTATAAATATCGGGGTACATGTACCCCTTTGAATCTGTTTTTTTTGTAAATAACTAGTAGTGCAACTGCTGGATCGTAGGGTAGATCTATTTTTAACTTTTTTATTTTTTATTTATTTTATTTTTATTTTTAACTTTTTGAAGAAGTTCCTGCTTTTTAAAAGTTGTGATGTGTTGTAATTTTTTTCTCACTCTAAAAGTTTAGTTATATATAATTTTGCATTCATAGTTCAATATCTTTTTTCTTAGTGCATGAGTTGCCAAAGGGAGTACAATATTCTTTGTTTAGGCCCCATAAAACCTGCATGTACCCCTGGCAGTGAATTACATTGTTTGTGGATAAAACCCAGAATGTGGCAAGCAAACTGCAGAAGGATATATACTGTAAGATTTCAATTCAGATACCTTTCAAGCACATGACTAACACTCTTTAATGTTTATAGCTGCACATACAGGTAGTAAAAGTGAAAATATAAGCTGGAAGATATGTACCTAATTTGTGAGAATAGTGGCCTTGGGGTATGGAGTGCTCTATTTCTTACTTATTTTCTGAAGTAAAAATGAAAAAAATATTACCATATTTGAGTGATGGACACATGGATGTTATATTATTTTCAACGATTTTCTCTTCTTTATCTAAATTGTACAATTGTAAAATCAGATTCCCTCCGAATTTTGAGGGCATTGTCAACAGTCTTCTGGTGTCCAGTATTTCTCATGACAAATAATGCCAGTCAGATGGAGTCTTTTGCAGGTGACCTGCTTTTTCTCTCTTTATCACTATGGTCCTACTATTTCACAACCATCTGTCTGCCTGCAGACCTTGAGTCCCTCATCATACTAGGCTTTTGTGGATTTTCCAACCTGAGGCCTCCTACCCTTCAGCTCCAAGTATTTCTATTTTAATAGTCCTTTGTCAATTTTATTCTTGCTATCTCTGTTCTTTTTCTGTATCTCCTGTTAGTCAAGTGGTAGACTTCTTATTTTTGTCTCACATGTTATGCAGGTTCTTCCCATGGGATGCCTGGGTGGCTCAGCAGTTGAGCATCTGCCTTCAGCTTAGGGCGTGATCCCGGGGTCCAGAATCGATCCCGCATCAGGCTCCTTTCGGGGAGCCTGCTTTTTCCTCTGCCCATGTCTCTGCTTCTCTCTCTCAGTGTCTCTCATGAATAAATAAATAAATCTTTTTAAAAATGCAGGTTCCTCCCTTTATTTTATGGAAGATTTCTTTTAGCATCTTATAACCCTTCATTGAATTTTTGGCAATTATATTTTTAATTTTCAAGTTCTTTTACTCCTTCATAGCATCCTGTTTTATTTTATTTTATTTTTTTGTTTGTTTGTTTGTTTTAGCATCCTGTTTTATTTTGTAGATGCCCTGTCATGTCATCTATGACGATTCAATAAAATGGTTTTAATTATAACAGTTGCTTCATTTATGTGTTGTTTATGGTTGGAGTAGTTTTAAACACATATAGAAATGTGGATTTTTCTTTTTCTTAAAGGTTTATTTATTTATTTATTTATTTATTTATTTATTTATTTATTTATTTAAAAGTGGATGGAGGGGCAAAGGGAGAGAAAGAGAATCCCAGACAGACCCTGTGCTGAGTGAGGAGCCCCATGCAGGGCTCAGTCTCACAACCCTGAGATCATGACCTGAGCCGAAATCAAGAGTCGGATGCTTAACACACTGAGCCACCCAGGCTGAGCCACCCAGGCTGAGCCACCCAGGCATCCCTCAATGTAGATTTTTCTGTAAAGAGTAAAAATGTAGTGAGAGAGTCTATTCATTATAAAGTCATTCATACCTTGTAATACAGCTATAAAAATATTTCAGAATTCTAAAAGTTATTTTCAAAAACTTGGAAGAGAAACCTTAACACAAAGTGGAAAAAGTTTATTTAAAAAATTGATAAAAGTCTGATACATAATTTTCAACTGAAATCTGGAAATATATATCTAAAAGTTTTGGTAAAATAAGTGAGAAATTAGAGTCCTGATTTGGATGTATGTAACTTCATACAGACTGTGTTATATGTTTGGTCTTTGTCACTAGTTCCCTATACAGAGCTCCTAAAACTTGGAATTTCTTGAGTGATAGGAATGTCTTTTGTTTTTCTTTATGAGCTCCTGTCAAGCATACTTGGTTTATGGACCAGAATGGGGTCTGGTCACCAAAAAGACCAAATGGAAGAATGAATAGAAAGTGGAAACATTCATCCCCACCCTCTGACTTCTAGGAAAATGAAGAAGACTGGATATTGGGTTATAAAAGCTCTTGAGCTACAAGATTCAGAGAATTTCTGAGTTGATGAACACATCCATGTGCCAGGAGGGTGGCAAACCCTGACTCCCTGGGGACAGAGTCTCCTGTGCTCCAGCCCCTCCCAAACCTCGAACTATGTACCTCCTCATCTGGCTGCTTATTTCTACCCTTTATTATAAACTGTGATAGTAAGCATAGCACTTTCCTGAGTTCTGTGAGTCATTCTAGTGAATTATCAAACCCAAGAAGGCATCATGGGAACCCTGAATTTGTAATCCGCTGGGCAGAAGTGCAGGTAGCCTGGGTACCCACTTTGTGTCTGATATCCCCAGTGGGAGCAATCTGGTGGGGCTCTTCCAAAATTGAAAATATATGTCTAGGCCTGGTCTACAGCTGAAGGATCTTTAAGAAACTAATAACAATGTTTACTATTTATCCTTTACTACTTTTTTGTTGTTATTGGGGTATAATTGACATATAACATTTAATTAGTCTTAGCTATATGACATAATGATTTGATATTTGTATATGTTGTGAAATGATCACCACAGTGAATCCAATTAACATCTGTCACCTATTGTTACAAAAAAGTTTTTTTTCTTGTGATGACTTTTTTTTTATTGTTTTTTTGTTTTGTTTTTTTTTTTTGTTTTTTTTTTTTGTGATGACTTTTAAGTTCTACTCTCTTAGCAACTCCTAAATATGCAATTCAGTATTTTTTTAAAATATTTTATTTATTTATTTATTTATTTATTTATTTATTTTAGAGAGAGAGAGAGTGAGTGCAAGCAGGGGGGCGGGGCAGAGAGTGAGAGAGAGAGAGAATCTGAAGCAGACTCCACGCTGAGCTCAGAGCCCGATGTGGGGCTTGATCCCACACCCACGAGATCATGACCTGAGTGGAAACCAAGAGCCAACCAGGCTACCCAATATGCAATTCAGTATTATTAACTATAGTCACCATGTGGTACACTACATCCCAGGACTTACTTATTTTATAACTGGAATTTTGTACCTTTTGACCACCTTTATCCTTTTCACCCTGCCCCCCCACCTTTTGAAATTAGTACTGTGTACTGTAATTTTAAAAATACATTAAAAAACAAATAGTGTTGGAATCCTTGTACACTGCTAGTGGGAATATAAAAGTATGGAGATCATTCAAGAAACTAAAAATAGAATTACCATATGAGGGATCCCTGGGTAGCGCAGCGGTTTAGCGCCTGCCTTTGGCCCAGGGCGCCATCCTGGAGACCTGGGATCGAATCCCACATCGGGCTCCCGGTGCATGGAGCCTGCTTCTCCCTCTGCCTGTGTCTCTGCCTCTCTCTCTGTGTGACTATCATAAATAAATAAATAAATAAATAAATAAATAAATAAATAAATAAAATTACCATATGATTAAAAATTGTACTTCTGGGTATATCCCCCAAAGAACTGATGTGGGAGTCTTGAAAAGACATCTGTACAAGCATGTTCATTGAAGTATTATTCACTAGAGCTATAATATAAAAGCAACCCAAGTGTCCCTCGAAGGAAGAATGGGTAAACAAAAAGTGGTATATACATATAATGGAGTATTTTTCAGTCTTAAAAAGAAAGCAAATTCTGATACATGCTACAACATGGATGAACCTTAAGGATATTATGCTAAGTGAAATAAATAGGTCACAAAAGACAAATACTCTATGGTTCTACTTGTATGAGGTATGTAGAGTAGGCAAATTCATGGAGAGTAGAACGATGGTGAAGTTACTGTTTAATGGGTATCATGGTTCAGTTTTGCAAGATGAAGAGAGTTTTGGAGGTTGGATGCACAACAATGTGAATGTACTTACTAATGAATTTTACACTTAAAAATGGTTTAGATGGTAAATTTTCTTTTTCTTTATTTTTATTTATTTATGATAGTCAGAGAGAGAGAGAGAGAGAGAGAGAGGCAGAGACATAGGCTGATGGAGAAGCAGGCTCCATGCACCGGGAGCCCGACGTGGGATTCGATCCTGGGTCTCCAGGATCGCACCCTGGGCCAAAGGCAGGCGTTAAACCACTGCGCCACCCAGGGATCCCTAGATGGTAAATTTTGTGTCATATGTATTTACCACAAGTAAAAAAATTTTTTAAGTCTTTCTATTATCCTATCATATTTTTTTTTAATTTTTATTTATTTATGATAGTCACACACAGAGAGAGAGGGGGGGGGGCAGAGACACAGGCCTAGGGAGAAGCAGGCTCCATGCACCGGGAGCCCGACCTGGGACTCGATCCCGGGTCTCCAGGATCGCGCCCTGGGCCAAAGGCAGGTGCCAAACCGCTGCGCCACCCAGGGATCCCTATCCTATCATATTATCTCACCTTATTTTGTTTCGATTTGAACTTATCTGATTCATTTATTTGTTTATTTATTGTCTGTCCTCTCTCATGTTGGTCAGAATCCTTGTGGGAAAGGCATGCTTAAAACTGGATAATTTTGGGGCACCTGGATGACTCAGTTGGTGAAGCATCTACCCTGTGGCTCAGGTCATGATCTCAGGGTCCTGGGATCAAGCACCTCGTCGGGCACCCTGCTCAGTGGGGAGTCTGCTTATCCCTTTTCTCTCCGCTCATGCTTTCTGTCACTATCTCTCTCTCTCAAATAAATAAAATTTTAAAACAAAACAAAACTGGATAATTTAAGGACAGGTGTGGATGGGGTTTCAGGAAACCAACAAGGGATAGTCAATATCCTGGCCTAAGATAGGGGTAAGCATCACCAGTTACAATCTTGAAAGAGAGAGAGGGAGCCATTGCCTGAACCTGGAGGGAGGTGCCTGATAGAAGCTGTGGCCTTTAATAGAGGGATATAGGTAACACCTGCCAGGGAGAGAATCAGAATCCAGAAGACAAAGGAATCCACTGATGTAGTCTTACAATCACCTCCACAGACACAGAGCAAGATGGAGAAGTGTGAAGAGTGGATTTGGAGAACAAACAAGAAATCTGGTTCACCCCTTACCTGGAAGTTATGCTCTTTAATGCAAGAACCTTGCTTATCTTGTGACCTAGTGCTGAGAACAGACCTAGTAATAACAAACCTTCATGAGGTGCTTATTATATCCTGGGAACTTCAATGGATTTTATATGTATTAAATTATTTAGCCTTCATGTCAACGGTTTTAGGTATTATTATTGGGACTATTATCACCATTTTCTAGGTGATGAAACTGAGCCATGGAAAAACGCTAGACTTTACAGATCTAGACCCCAACCCAAGTTGCTTTGCTCTATGACCTTCACTCTTTTTTTTTTAAAATGTCCCCCAGCTTTATTGAGATATAATTGACATATAACATTGTGTAAGTTTAAGGTATACAACATGTAGATTTGATACACTTATAAATTGCAAAATTGATTATCACCACAGTATTAACTACCACCTTCATCCATTGAGTCACATGGTTACCCTTTCTTTTTTGTGGTGAGGACATTGGCGATCTACTCTTTTAATAGCATTTGTGTATATGATACAGTATATATATACAAAAGTTCCGTTTGAGCAGTATCTTCCCTTCCCCCCCACCCGCCAACTCCTGGTACCACCACTACACTTCCCAATACCCTCACTCCTACTCTATTACAGAGATTCTATGATGCTCAACAAAGTTACTTCCTTCCAATTCAACATCATTTCTTAGATTCAATACTACTCATCTTTTTTTCTTTCCTGAAGCTAGGACATTCTCTTAAAACATGCTTATTTGGGGATGCCTGGGCGGCTCAGCGGTTGAGCATCTGCCTTCAGTTCAGGGCGTAATCCTGGAGACCCAGGATCGAGTCCCACATCGGGCTCCCTACATGGAGCCTGCTTCTTCCTCTGCCTGTGTCTCTGCCTCTCTCTCTGTCTCTCAGGAATAAATAAATAAAATATTAAAAAAAAAGCATGCTTATTTGGAGAGTTAACCCTGTATCAACTATTTCTAGTGTATAGCGCATCTACCCATTAATAAAGAGTAGGAAGGACTTTTAAATTCTGGATTTGGGGTGAGGAAGTAACTGAGCCCACAGGAGTGTCAAGTTATTAAAATAGAATGATTTCTACTCAGATTTTCTAGAAAAAGTATATCTTGGTTGCATGACAGATTGCATAGTCTATCAGCCTAACAATATTTGTGTATCTGGTGCAATTTTGAATAGGAAAGGGAGGGATCCCTAGGTGGCGCAGCGGTTTGGCGCCTGCCTTTGGCCCAGGGCGCGATCCTGGAGACCCGGGATCGAATCCCACATCAGGCTCCCGGTGCATGGAGCCTGCTTCTCCCTCTGCCTATGTCTCTGTGCCTCTCTCTCTCTCTCTCTGTGACTATCATAAATAAATAAAAATTAAAAAAAAAAAAGGAAGGGAAGTCCACAATTTTACTTGAGAAGAGACCACAGAGGGAGAAATAATAATACATACCATTTACTTTGTTCTAGGTATATTATTATCTCAATTAATTTGTTTTTATCCTTTGACTAATATTTCCCCCATATTCCCCACCCTAAGGCCCTGGCAACCACCATCAACTGTCTGTTTCTGAATTCAGCTTTCATTAGATTCCACATGTAAGTGAGATCATGCAGTATTTCTTTCTCTGTCTGATTTATTTCACTTAGCAGAATACCCTCAAGGTTCATCCATGTTGCAAATGGCAGGATTTCTTTCTTTGTATGGCTGTATTATATATATCACATTTTCTTTATCCATTCATCTGTTGACAGACAGTTTCTATATCTTGGCTATTGTGAATAATGCTGCAGTGAACATTAGGGTAAAGATATATCTTTAAGGTAGTGATTTTATTTCCTTCACATATATCACTAAAAGTAGACTTGTTGGATCATATGATAGGTCTATTTTTAATTTTTTGAGGAACCTCCATTCTGTTTTCCATTGTGGCTGTACAAATTTATATTCCCGTCAACAGTGCACAAGAGTTCCCTTTTCTTCACACCTTTTTTTTAAAAAAAGATTTTATTTATTTATTTATTTATTTATTTATTTATTTATTTATTTACAGTGCAAGCAGGGGAAAGGGCAGAGGAAGAGGGAGAGACAGAATAGAATTTCAAGTAGACTCTACCCTGAGTGCAAGAGCCCGACATGGGAATCAATCTCATGACCCTGAGATCATGACCTGAGCTGAAATCAAGAGTTGGATGCTGGGGCACCAGGGTGGCTCAGTCAGTTAAGTGACTGGTTTCAGCTCAGGTCACAATCAGGGTTCTGGGATGGAGACACACATTGGGCTCCCTGCTCGTGGGCTCCCTCTTCCCTCTGCCTGTGTGCTCTCTTTCTATCAAATATATAAATAAAATCTTAAAAAAAAAAAAAAAAGAAGAGTCAGATGCTTAACCAACTGAGCCACCCAGTTGTCTCTCTCCACATCTTTGATGACATTTGTTATCTCTTGTTTTTGATAATGGACCAATTTAATAGATGTTAGATAATAACTTATTATGGTTTTGATTTGCATTTCTCTGATGATGAGTGATATTGAACATGTTTTCACAGACGTGTTGGCCATTTGTATGTCTTCTTTGAAAAAATGTCTGTTTAGATCCTCTGTCCATTTTTAAATTGGATTATTAATCTTTTTGCTATTGAATTGTTTGAATTTCTTATATATTTTGGATGTTAACCTCTTATCTATGGTTTGCAAATATTTCCTCCTATTACATAGATTGCTTTTTCATTTTATTGATAATTTCTTTTGCTGCAGAAACTTTTTAGTTTGATGTAGCCTCACTTTGTTTTTCCTTGTGTTGCTTGTGCTTTCAGTATCATATCTGAAAAACTGTTGCCAAGACCAATCCAAGGAGCATTTTCCACATGTTTTCTTCTAAGACTTTTATGGTTTTAGGACTTACGTTAAAGTCTGTAGGTCCATTTTGAGTTGTTTTTTGTGAGTGCTGCAAACATAGGGGTCCAGTTTCATTGTTTTACATGTGAATATCCTGTTTGCCCAGCATCATTTCTTGAAAAGATTACCTTCTCCCCCCTAAGGATTCTTGGCTTTCTTGTCCAGTTGACTGTACATGCATGAGTTTCTTTTTTTTTTTTTTTCTGAGCTCTTGATCTTGTTCCATTGGTCAATGTGTCTGTTTTCATATATTTAGTATTTAAAATAGCTTTGTGTAGTAGTTGGCATTTGCTTCGTTTACACAAATGGAAACCGAGAGACAGTGAATTATCTTGCATAACACCACACAGCTAGGGTGTATTCAAATCATTTTGATTTCAAAACCTGCACCTTTAGCTGGTATGGTGTGTAGAACTTGGTTCCTAAGCCTCAATAAACTTCCCTGTGTCTTTTTTTTGTTTGTTTGTTTATCAATCAGTGTATTTTATTGTTTGTAGCTTTGGCCTCTGAGGCACTCTGGCCTCTGCCTGGCTCAGGAGGCTTGGATTCTGGTCCCTTCCATCCCAGCCTTGTTGTGTGGCACAGAGAGGGTTGCTTCCCTCTCTGGGTGGGCCTCGGGCTGTCTGGCTGCTTCGTGGGTGCCCTGCTTTCTTCCTGCTGTCCTGCCCTGTGTCTTTTGTTCTCATCTGTTACCACATATAAGGACACAGGTGTATACATAGTTGGATTTATATTTATTGTTTCCATATGGGAGAACATGTACTTTCAGATAATTTGTATTATAAACAATGCCTTGTAACATTAATAATAATTCAGTGATTTAATCACATTTATATTGAGAGCATGTGGTAAATTGTTTAAAGAGCACCCTTTCACAGGCAGCCACACACACCACAGAAGCATGAGTACAAACACAACATTTAGAGAGGTGATATTTATAATGGCTTTGGCAATGAGGGCATGGGTGAGTCATGACTGAATCATGATATATGCATGTCTTAGAGTCTAGTTATTAGAAAATGTTAGAGGAAAAATGCTTCTGGTGCAAATATGTGTTACTACGTGTTCTATAACACTTAACAAACAAAAAAGGGGAAGCTAAAGAACAGTAACTTTAAAGAGGAAGAATACCAGCCATTGAAAATCACAACAAATTCAAGACAATACTATAAAGATTTGATTCTCTGATAACAGAAGGTCCATTACCCAAATTAAGAGTATTCCAGCCATCTGGGTGAGGGAATGAGCAGCAGGCGGCCCATCAGGTTGCAAAGATTGCCCTGGCAGCTAGTTTCCTTAGTGGAATACTGAATTTAGAGTCTTTAATAAACTCTAGTAACAGCCCCATTTTAGTTTATGAATATCACATTTTAGTATTGGATAATTCACTTAGTAGATCACTAATGAAAATGAAAGTTCATAAAATTAAGAATTTTGGGGTTAGGTTGAGGCCCATCAGTAGATGCTACCTCATTTTTAAAGACTACCTTACAGAGAGGGGGAAAGCATAGAGAATCAGAGCTAGAAAAGGCTGGTCTTAAATCCCCACATTCCAGGTGTGAGAACTTGAACAAGATTCTTAGCTGCTCTCAGCTTCAGAGTCTGTGAATCATTCATCGGTCATGGCAGTGTTGGAGAACTGAATGTGAAATGTCCAGGAATGTTTCCAGCCAGTTGTTAAACTGTGAGTAGCTTGATGTCAGCCACAGTGGGAGTGGGAATTTTATACCATAAAAATCAGCAAAGGCTATAAACTTACTCCCCCCTAAAATATCACCAAACTGTGTGAAAAGGGAACAGTGATTCCTCTATGACGATTGAATTGTTTTGGGGTGTTGAACCAAAGCCAGGTAAATCAATAAACATTCATTTTGTAGCACGGCTATCAGGGACAATCATGTTTAATATCCATGGCAGCTCTAGAGATAGAAATATTATCCTCAAGGACAATTTCAGGGCAGCCCCGGTGGCTCAGCGGTTTAGTGCCGCCTGTAGCCCTGGCGTGATCCTGGAGACCCGGGATCAAGTCCCACGTCGGGCTCCCTGCATGGAGTCTGCTTCTCCCTCTGCCTGTGTCTCTGCCCCGCCCCCACCCCCTCTAATAAATAAATAAAATCTTAAAAAAAAAAAGGATAATTTCATTTTTGGAAACACATAAAAGCAAAATACTAAAACTCTGAACATCATGGATAAATCTCACAGATTCACAGATATTACATTAAGTGAAAGGAGCTAGACACAAAATAATACATACTGTGTTACTCCATTTATATGAAATTTAAGAACTTAAAGGAGTGCATGAACTGATGGAAGGTTATAGAAACCAGAATGCTAGTCTCTGGTGGGGAGAGGAGTGGTGAGAAGGCGTGTGAAGGAAATGTTTGAGTGCTGGAGTATTTCTCTCTTACGATCCAGATGGGGGTTACACAGATGCACACAGATGCAAAAATTCATCGTGAAATACACTTAAGGGGATGCCTGGGTGGCTCAGCGGTTGAGCACCTGCCCCTGGCTCAAGGCGTGATCCTGCAGTCTCAGGATCGAGTCCCACTTTGGGCTCCTTGCCTGGAGCCTGCTTCTCCCTCTATGTCTCTGCCTTTCTCTCTGTGTCTTTCATGAATAAACAAATAAAATCTTTTTTTAAATTAATTAATTAATTTATTTATTTTAAATGTTTATTTATTTATGATAGTCACAGAGAGAGAAAGAGAGAGAGGCAGAGACACAGGCGGAGGGAGAAGCAGGCTCCATGCACCGGGAGCCCGACTTGGGATTCGATCCCAGGTCTCCAGGATCGCGCCCTGGGCCAAAGGCAGGCGCCAAACCCCTGCGCCACCCAGGGATCCCAAAATCTTTTTTTTTTTTAAAGAAATACACTTAAGATGATCACACCTTATTATAAAGTACTTCTGACCTCAATAAAAATATTTAGTAAAAGGTATATTAGATTGAAATTTAAAAGGAAAAGAATTGAGAAAGTGTATTTTATAAGTTGGAGAGAGCACTGTTCAAAGGTTGGTGCTCTCATTATGTATCAAGCTTAAAGAATGCTGAGCTGCAAAGTCTCCTTTATCTTATAAGTCTGAAATGGCATTTGACATCACCTTTTTGTCCTAGTTTTCTGCCCCACCCTATCTCTGGCCTTTTTTCAGTGGCCTTTTCTCTGCGCATCTTATATGTATTAGTGTCCTCAGAGTTTGTCCTTATACGTCTCCCTGCTCTCTATATGCTGTTGACCATCTCTGTAGCTCCAGCTCCCATCACCATTGCCTGACCTCTAGGCCACAGCCCTTTTCTCCTCTAGACCCATACCCTTTCACTCAACATCTATATACTCCTTTTATTTTTTTTTCAAAGATTTAATTTATTTATTTATTCATGAGAGACACACAGAGAGAGAGAGAGAGAGAGGCAGAGACACAGGCAGAGGGAGAAACAGGCTTCCGGCAAGGAGCCCAATGCGGGTCTGGATCCCAGGATCCTAGGATTATGACCTGAGCCAAAGGCAGACGTTAAAACAGAGTCATCCAGGTGCCCCTGTACTGGTGTCTTCTTATGCCAGGTACTGTTGTTGGCACTGGGCCCCATCAGTGAATGGGACAAAGATCTTTGCTTTCATGGAGCTTACACAGCTAGCTATCTCTCTCCAAGTGTACCTGAGACTCAGTCTGTCCCAAATTATCTCATTATCTTCACTCCTTGGTTCTCTCCAACTCTAAACCTGTTCACCCCATGTATCCCCACTGTCATCCTCTCAGAACCCTGGCAGGAAATCCTTGACCCCTCTTCCTTAAGTCACCCTTGGCTGACTAGTCTGTATCCTGAATGTTTCTTGAAATCTCCCATTTGTCTGTAATTCCACTGCCCTGCCCTATTCTTGCCTGGCTTCCTACAGGTCTCTCTGTCTCCAGTCTTATTCCTGCTTATTGTTTTCCAGACAGAAGCTAGAATGAGATTATTAAATGCAAATCAGAACCAGTTGCTTTCTGCCTAAACCTGTCCAGTGGCCCTGACAGGTAAAAGTCTAAATTCCTTACCTTGTCTCACATCCTCAGCTGTCAGGTGATGAGCATAGCTGCTAAAGCCTGGGTTAAAATTCCAGCTTACTAGCGTCACATTGGGCAACTTTTAAAAAATCTTCTCTATGTCTTACTTTCCTATCTATAAAATGGGAATGATAATAGTACCAATCTCACCACTGCTGTGGGCATTAAATTGGTTATTGCACACCAGACAGTAAGAACAGAGCATCTGTCTTTAAGAACACCCATCTGTCTTAAATTCTCTGTAATGTCACTGCTGCTATATTTCTAGCCTCACCTCTTGCCCCTCTTCATACAGACCTGCCTCAGTCCTGTGGGTTTTATCTCTTCCATATCTCTAGGCCTTGGGATGGGAGTTCCTCCCTTCCCATCTGTTTCCTGGCTGTCTCCCATCAATCCTGCATGCCTTTGCACCGGCACCAGTCCTTGGCCGCCCCACCCTGAGCTAGATTGACTCCTCCTCCTCTGCTTCTCCCTCTTAGAACCTGTGTGTACCTCTATCACAGTGCATCATTAATTGTTTATTTAAAATGTACTAAGAAGCATCCATCAACAGATGAATGGATAAGGAAAATGTGGTCTATATGTACAATGGAATATTATCCAGCCTTAAAAAGGAATGAAGAACAGGGGCGCCTGGGTGGCTCAGTCGGTTAAGGGTCTGCCTTAGGCTCAGGTCATGATTTCATGGTCCTGTATTGGAGCCCTGCATTGGGCTCCCTGTTCAGTGGGGAGTCTGCTTGTCCTTCTCCCTTGTCCCTCCCCCTGCTTGTACTCTATCACACACTCTCTCTCTCTCTCTCAAATAAGTAATAAAAGTAAATAAATAAGTAAATAAGTAAATTTTAAAAAATCTTTTTTTAAAAAAGGAATGAAGGATAGATATATGCTATATCATGGATGAACCTTGAAAATATTATGCTAGGTAAAGTAAGCCAGACACGAAGGTGCAAATATTGTGATTCCATATCTATGAAGTATCTAGAATGGAAAAATCTATAGAGACAGAAAGTAGGATACAATTGCAGGAGTCAAGGGGAGGGAGAATGCATGCAGCATTCCTGTTTGGAATGATGAAAAAGTGCTGGAGATGGATGCAGTGATGTTTGCACATCATGAATGTCCTTTATGCCACTGAATTATACACTTAAAAATGGTCAAGATGGTAAATTCTATGTTACATCTTTTCTCACAATAAAAAAATTTTTTTTTAATGTATTGAGAAGCAAGTTAGCATAGCTGTTCTAATTTTGGCTGTAAATACTGGCTTCACTAGGCTGTGTGACCTGGTGTAAGGTAAATAACTTCTCTCAGCTTCGGTTTCTACATCTGTAGAGATAGGTAATTTCCTTTCAAAAGGTTGTTTGAAGTAATATATGTAGAATCCTTGATGCGGAACCTGGGTAAGGGTAAGCACTCAGCAAGTGTTTTCTCTGATTATTATTAATCATTGTGATCTCTTGGGGCGCAGGGTCTTTGTCTCCGCCATCGCTGCATCCCAGGGGTTTACCATGGCAGGCGCCCAGTTCATGTGTAAATTGAATGAACGCCTATAGTCTCCTAGGTCAAGCCCCTACTTCAGCAATTCTTGAGGGTGATCTGAGAGTCCATGGCAGCTCCCACGACCTACCAGGGTGTCTGTGAAGTCAAAACTAGTTTCACAATGACGCTAAGGTGTTATTTGCCTCCATCAGTATCATCTTCACATGAGTGTAGGGAGTATGAAAGGTTCATTGATGTGGTTTCAGATTCCACATGACAACTTCCACTAGTCAAGTTTTGGTGTAGTACCAAAGAAAAATATCTACTTATCTGGAAAAAAGCAGTTAAAATACTCTTCCCTTTCTCAACTACATATAGGAGGATGAGTTTTCTTTATTATTCTTCAGTCAGAAGAACATATTGCAACAGATTAAATGTAGAAGCAGATAGAAGTCTGTGTTCTATTACTCTAGGTAGTAAAGAGATAATAAAAATATAAGCAATGCTATTCTTTGAGAAGGTTTTTTAAAAAATAAAAATATGCTCTTTATGATAATGGACAAAGATTATTATAAAATGAATTAATAAGTATTTTTAAATTTCTCAGTTTTAATTTCTAATATGGTACACATTGGTAGATGGAATCCATATAAACAGTGTTCTTTAGGATCCTCAATAACTTTTAAGAGTATAAAGGACCAAAAAGTTTAAGGACCACTGTCCTGCCTTGCACTTGGCTTCCTGACATCCCACCCAGGACAGCTGGCCTCCAGTGTGTGCTTTAACACTTCATGGGATGGAGAGGTCACTATCTCCTGGACAGCTGGTTTTATCTTTGGACAACTCTGACAGCTAGAGAGTTCTGGCAATGAGTCAAAAATCTGTGTTTCAGAGGCTTGCACAGACTGGTTTTAGACCTACCCAGTAGTTTCACATGTCACAGTGTAGAGCCCTCTTCCAGGTCTGAAGACAGTCATCAATTGCCCTTTGTGGTGGCCCCAGAGGGAATCAGCCTGTCCTTTGGGTGACTAAAGTGCATATGTGTTTTTCTGAGTCAGCCAGTGATTTGTAGGAGGCATTGCCAAACCAGATAACTACAGCTGTTTTTCCAGGAACCAGAAGATTATCTCCAGCCCAACACCAAATTGGAGAAACTCTTTTTCTTGTTGTTTTTCCTCAATAAATTAATTCCTTTTCCATTATAAATTACACATGCTCATTAAGGAAAATATTTTAAAGTAGCAAAAGAAAAAAAAAGCCTTAAAAATGAAAATTTAGTTCATGGTTAGCCCTGACTTTCTTGTCTTGGCATCTTTTTTTCAGGCTTGCCTTAAATGCCATTCTTTTCAAGCAATCCCTGCAAACAGATATGTGACTATACCTCCAGAGATCTCTCAGGTTGACAGGCTGCCTGCCGCATGGTGTTGGGGGCAGCTGCTGGTCAGTCGGTGGCCCCAAAGGACAGCTGATGAGGGACACTCAGAGGGAGAAGGAAGCCCCCTCCCCCCCAGAAGGAGCATGATTCTTCTGCTATCTGGAAGCACTTTAAGCCACATCTATTCAGGCTATATGGGGTCAGGAGGGACAGACAGTCTACTACAGCAGTGACTGGTAAATTCTTTTCAGCTTTTTGTGGAGGGGTGTGTGTGTATGTGTAAAATATGAAGTTCTTCTGGAAATTCTACTTCTGAGAATCTATCCTAAGGAAATGATGACAGATTTAAATGGCATTATGTGTCTACCATTATTCATAAAATTTGGAAACAAGCTAAAGCTAAATATTCTACAATAAAGGTTTAGTTTTAAAACTCTCTGTGTGGGGGCAGGGAGTATATGGGAAATCTCTGTATCTTTCCCCAATCTTGCTGTGAACCTAAAACTGCTAAAAAAATAAAAAATTAAAATCTTAAAAAAAAAACAACTCTGTCTATATATTCTGTGCTGGTTAAAAATAAATGACACCTACAAATTTTAATGACACAGGAAAATTCTTGAAAATATTAGGTCCCTAGTCTATGACTGGCATACAGTTTTAAAATAAATATTCATTGATTGAAAATTTTAAAAAGCAGAATAAGAAACTGTACATACAGTACAGTCTTGACTACATAAATATTTTTGTAACAAAGTGAAAAAAAAGTTTATATTAACAGTTGGCACCAGTATATCTCATATGGAGGAAACTGTCTTTGTGGAAACACTTTGAGATGCCCAGCAGGCACAGATGTCAGTGGAGGCCTGGCTCAGAGAGGGGAAGCTGCTTTGCATGAAGCAAAGAGAGGAATTTGGTTATTGTTTATGAAAAGGGAGAGGAAGATACAAGGTATTACTCAGCCCTCTCGCAATTGCAAACGACAGATATTTAACCCAATCTGGCATAAGGAAAAAACCTAGGTATCTAGTTAGATATGGTTGGATTTAGGGACTCACATTTTTTCATATATGTTTGAATTCTTTCTCCATCTCTTGATTTTTGTTTTCCTTTGCTGTGGTTCATTCTCAAGCAGGCTCTTCCCATGTGGTGGCAAAGATGGGCACCAGCATTACTAGGCTGACCTTTCTACCAGCTTAGTGACCTGGAGGGGCAAGAGGTCTTCACTCACCAAGAATTCCCATAAGCCTAACCCTGAATGGCCGTCTGGCCAGGGAGATGGAATCTACTGATTATTTGCGCTTGGTCACTTGTTTGAATCACTGGAATAGGGTGTGGTCCCCCTGTTCAAGTCATTTGGAACTTCTTTTTTTTTTTTTTTTAAGATTTTATTTATTTATTCATGAGAGAGGCAGAGACACAGGCAAGAGGGAGAAGCAGGCTCCATGCAGGGAGCCCGATGTGGGACTTGATCCAGGAACTCCGGGATCACGCCCTGAGCCAAGGCAGATGCTTAACCAGCCGTCCCATCATTTGGAACTTCTGAAAAGTAACTTCCAGGTTCCTGGCACAAAGCTTCTAAACCCTTGGAATTTCCTGAGTGATAAAAGTGTCTTTATTATTCATGAGTCTCTTGGATCACTCCTGAGGTTATGCTAGTGAAAGGACTCACAGTGGGACACTGGATGGAGGATGGAGTCTGGTCACCAAAAGCCTGTCCTCTGATTACAAGGTTAGGGCTTTGAGCCAGACCAACCTTCAGGAAGAGAAGAGATGTTGAAGACTGAGTTCAATCACATGGTCCTGACTTAACCACTCATGCCTAAACAATGAAACTCCAACAATGAGCTCTGGACACCAAAGCTCAGCAGAGGTTCCTGGTTGATGAACACACTGTTAGAAAGAGGAGGTGCTATCATTCCATGGGGAGAGGGTACAGAAGCTGTGGATTCTGGACCCTCCCAGATCCTCACCCGGTGTGTCTCATTTTGGCTGGTCTGATCTGTATCCCTTATAATAAAACTACTAATTGTAAAACAAAACAAAAGTATAATTGTTAAGAATGATGCTATCCTCAGTTCTGTGAATCATTCTAGTGAATTATAGAACCTGAAGGGGTTTGTGAGAATCCTCTGGATTTGTAGCCAGTTGATCAAAAGTACAGGGGAATGGAACCACATCTGCTACAGGTGTTTGAAGTAGGGGGCAGTCTTGGTGGGGACCGTGTCCTTAAACCTGTGGGGTCCACTGATGTGTCTGGGGGCTTAGTGTTAGAAGGGAGTTGCAGTATACCAGATGATGTCAGAATAGTTGGGGTTGAAACGGAATAGGTTTGAGTCTGAACCCATACACCACAGAACACAGGCAGAGGTATGGGGCCAGCAGTCCAGAGGCCAGGTGGCTATGGTAACAGAACATTTTTGGAAAAGAATTGAAATCTTGGAGGGCTTTGGATTTCCACAAGATGTGCAATTGGAGATAAGAGGAGTCCAAGACAATTTTCTCCTTCAGAGGAGGAGGATCCCCAGCTGAATCCGAGTCACATACTTTCACCTTTATTATAGGAACCTGTGTTCAAAGGTTTTAACTTTTTTTTTAAATTTTTATTTATTTATGATAGTCACAGAGAGAGAGAGAGAGAGAGAGAGGCAGAGACATAGGCAGAGGGAGAAGCAGGCTCCATGAACCAGCAGCTCGATGTGGGATTTGATCCCAGGTCTCCAGGATCGTGCCCTGGGCCAAAGGCAGGTGCCAAACCGCTGCGCCACCCAGGGATCCCGGTTTTAACTTTTTGAACTGATCACAACTAGTTTTTCCTGGGATGCCTGGGTGGCTCGGCGGTTGAGCATCTGCCTTTGGCTCAGGGTGTGATTCCAGTTCGGGGATCGAGTCCGGCATTGGGCTCACTGTGAGGAGCCTGCTTCTTCCTCTGCCCAGGTCTCTGCTTCTGTGTCTCTCATGAATAAATAAATAAAATCTTAAAAAAAAAAACAACGACTAGTTTTTCCAAGTGAGCAAACTTCTTTCACTCACTAGAGGCAGAGCTTATTATCTCACACATATGTGTTCAAAGTCCTTCCACTTACTCCCAGAGCCAGGTGTAGAAGCAGAGATTGGATACATTGACTGATGCAGGATGGTGGGTGACCAAGTGCATGCAAGAGAAATTCAAGGGGGCAAGATTAACTAGGATGTGACCATTCTTTCTGTAGAAGCCAAAAATGCCAGAAAGTCCAGTACTCTCTGTGTGTGTGCACGCGTGTGTGTGTGTGTGTATTTGTGGCACATTTAAACTCAATGTTTTAGGAAGCCATATGCAGCCAGAACCAGTTGCCCTAAAGAGTGGTGGCCCTGCCCACAAAAATATATAAAGTAAACTATTATATTTTCCTCAGTAATTAGTGCTGAGAATGGTTGAGTTCTTATTTCCTTTGTCTTTTTTGTTTTAAAATCAAAGTTAGGGGATCCCTGGGTGGCGCAGCGGTTTGGCGCCTGCCTTTGGCCCAGGGCGCGATCCTGGAGACCCGGGATCGAATCCCACGTCGGGCTCCCGGTGCATGGAGCCTGCTTCTCCCTCTGCCTGTGTCTCTGCCTCTCTTTCTCTCTCTCTCTCTCTGTGACTATCATAAATAAATAAAAATTAAAAAAAATAAAAATAAAAAAAATAAAATAAAATCAAAGTTAGGGCAGCCCTGGTGTCTCAGCGGTTTAGTGCCTGCCTTTGGCCCAGGGTGTGATCCTGGAGACTCGCGATCAAATCCCACATCTTAAATCTTAAATCTTAAAATCTTAAAAAAAAGATTTTATTTATTTATTCATGAGAGACTCAGAGATAGAGAGAGAGACACACACACACACAAGTGTACTCCTTAATCCTCCTCATCCATCTAGCCCATTCCCCTACCCCCTTCCCCTCCAGGAACTCTCTGTTTTTTCTCTATAGTTAAAAGTCTGCTGCTTTACCTCTCTTCCCCCCGCCCCCCCGCCCATGTTCATTTGTTTTGTTTCTTAAATTCTACATGAGTGAAATTGTATGGTATTTATCTTTCTCTGACTTATTTCGCTTAGCACTATACACTCTAGCTCCATCCATGCTGTTGCAATGGCAAGATTCCACTCTTTTTGATGGCTGAGTAATATTCCATTATATATATGAGTAATATTCCATTATATATATTATATATATGTATATATAATATATATATATATGTGCTGCCACTTATTTATCCATTCATCGATGAACATTTGGACTGTTTCCATAATTTGGGTATTGTAGATGATATTGCAATAAACATTGGGGTGCATGTATCCCTTCAAATCTGTATTTTTGTCTGCTTTGGGTAAATACCTAATAGAGCATGCTGGATCCATAGGGTAGTTTTATTTTTAACTTTTTTAAAAAGATTTTATTTATTTATTCATGAAAGACACAGAGAGAAAGGCAGAGACATAGGCAGAGGGAGAAGCAGGCTCCAGGCAGGGAGCCTGATGTGGGACTCGATCCTGAGACCGCAGATCATGCCCTGAACCAGGGGCAGGTGCTCAACTGCTGAGCCACCCAGGCGTCCCTATTTTGAACTTTTTAAGGAAACTCCATAGTGGCTGCACTAGTTTGCATTCCCATTAATAGAGTGAGAGGGTTTCCATTTCTCCACATCCTTGCCAACATCTGTTGTTTCTCATTTTGTTAATTTTACTCATTCTGACTGGTGTGAGGTGATATCTCATTGTAGTTTTAATTTGTATTTCCCTGATGATCAATGATGTTGAGCATCTTTTCATCTATTTGTTGGCCATATGTATGTCTTCTTTGGAAAACTATTCATGTCTTCTGCCTATTGTTTAATTGGACTATTTATTTTGGGGGTGTTCAGTTTATAAATTCTTTATATATTTTGGATACTAACCCTTTATTAGATATGTCATTTGCAAACATCTTCTCCCATTCCATAAGTTGTTCTTTAGTTTTGTTGATTATTTCTTTCACTGTGCAGAAGCTTTATATTTTGAAGTCCCAGTAGTTATTTTTGCTTTTGTTTCCCTTGCCTCAGGAGCCTATCTAGTAAGAAGTTACTGTGGCTGGTGTCAAAGAGGTTACTGCCTGTGTTCTCCTCTAGGGCTTTTATGATTTCAGGTCTCACATTTTAAAATTTCTTTCTTTTTTTAAAAAAGGCTTATTAATTTATTTGAGAGAGAGAGAGAGGATGAGGTGGGGTAGAGAGAGAAAGGGAGAAAGAAACTCAAGCAGACTCCTGGCTGAGTGTAGAGCCTAGGTGGGTTCAATATCATGACCCTGAGATCATGACCTGAACTGAAACCAAGAGTTGACCACTTAATTGACTGTTACCACTGCGGCACCCCACATTTTTCAATTTCTTTCTTTTTTTTTTTTTTTTTTTGTTTTTTTTAAGATTTTATTTATTCATGCGAGGCAAAGGAAGAGAGGCAGAGACACAGGCAGAGAGGGAGGAGAAGCAGGCTCCATGCAAGGAGCCTGATGCGGGACTCGATCCCAGGAATCTGGGATCATGCCCTGAGCCAAAAGCAGCTGCTCAACTCCTGAGCCACCCAGGCGTCCTACATTTTTCAATTTCTTTAATCCATTTTGAATTTATGTCTGTGTGTGGTATAGGAAAGTGGTCCAGTTTCATTCTTCTGCATGTTGTTGCCTAATTTTCCCAACAACATTTATTGAAGATACTGTCTTTTTTCCACTGGATATTCTTTCCTGCTTTGTCAAAGATTAGCTAACCTGGGGCACCTAACCTGGGGCACTAGCTAATAGTTCAGTCAGTTAAGCGACTGACTCTTGATTTTGGTTCCGGCCGTGATCTCAGGGTCCTGGGATCAAGGCCTGAGTTGGGTTTAGCAATCATTGGAGAGTCTGCTTGAGGATTTTCTCTCTCCCTCTGCTTCTCCCCCTGCTCACGCTCTCTCTCTTTCTTTCTCTCCCTCTAAAATAAATAAATAAATCTTTAAAAGAGATTAGTTGACCATACAGTTGTGGGTCCTTCTAGATTTTCCATTCTGTTCCATTGATCTATCTGTCTGTTTTTGTGCCAGTACCATTCTGTCTTGATCACTACAACTTTAATACAATTTAAAGTCTGGAATTGTGATGCCTCCAGCTTTGGGGTTTTTTGTTTGTTTGGTTTTGGTTTTCTTTTCAGGATTGCTTTGGCTGTTAGTATCTTTTGTGGTTCCATACAAATTTTAAAATTGTTCTAGCTCTGTGAAAAAAGCTGGTGGTATTTTAATAGATATTGAATTAAATATGTAGATTGCTTTGGGTAATATAGACATTTTAACAGTATTTGTTCTTCCAATCCATGAGCATGGCATGTTTTTCCATTTTTTTGTGTCATCTTGAATTTCTTTCATAAGTGTTCTATATTTTCAGAGCACAGATTTTACCTCTTTGGTTAGGTTATTCTTAGGCATCTTATGGTTTTCAGTGCAATTATAAATGGGATCGATTCCTTGATTTCTCTTTCTGCTGCTTCATTATTAGTGTATAGAAATGCAATAGAATGTACATTGATTTTGTATCCTGCAACTTTACTGAATTCGTGATCAGTTCTAGCAGTTTTGGTAATCTTTTGGGTTTTCTTTTGGGTATTATGTCAACTGCAAATAGTGGAAGTTTGACTTCTTTCTTGCCAATTTGGATTCCTTTTCTTTCTTTTTGTTGTCTGATGACTTCCATAACTATGTTAAATAACAATGGTGAGAGAGGACATCCCTGTCTTGTTTCTGATTGTCGAGGAAAAGCTCTCAGTTTGTCCACATTGAGGATGATATTAGCTGTAGGTTTTTCATACATGGCCTTTATTATGTTGAGATATGTTCCCTCTAACCCTAATTTGTTGATGATTTTTGTCATGAACGGATGTTATACTTTGTAAAATGCTTATTTTTTATTGAGAGGATCATATGGTTCTTATCCCTTGTTTTATTAATGTGGTGTATCACATTAATTGATTTGTGAATATTGAACCACCCCTGTAGCCCAGGAATAAATCCCATTTGCTTGTGGCGAATGATTCTATTAATGTACTATTGGATTTGGTTTGCTAGTATCTTTTTGAGAATCCATGTTCATCAGGGATATTGGCTTGTCATTTTCTCTCTTTTTAAAAAGATTTTATTTATTTACTTGAGAGAGAAAAAACACATGTGCCCAAGGAGGGGAGGGGCATAGGGAGGGAGAAGCAGACTCTCTGCTGATCAGGGAGCCTGAGTTGGGGCTGGATCCCAGGACCCTGAGATCAGGACCTGAGCTGAAGGCAGATGCTTAACTGACTGAGCCACCCAGGTGCTCTGTTGTCCCCTTTTTTTAGCAAAGTCTTCATCTGGTTTGAAATCAGGGTAATGTTGTCCTCATAGGATGAATTTATTTTTATTTTTATTTTTTTAAAGATTTTATTTATTTATTCATGAGAGACACAAAGAGAAAGGCAGAGACACAGGCAGAGAGAGGAGAAGCAGGCTCCACGCAGGGAGCCCAACATGGGACTCGATCCCAGGACTCCAGGATCATGCCCTGAGCCAAAGGCAGACACTCAACCACTGAGCCACCCAGGCGTCCCTCATAGAATGAATTTAGAAGTTTTCCTTTCATTTCTATTATTTGGAATAGTTTGGGAAGGATAGGAGGGGAGGTGATGGGGGGATGGGCTAAATGGATGATGGGCATTAAGCAGGGCACTTGTAATGAACACACTGGGTATTATATATAAATGATGAATCACCAAATTCTACTCCTGAAACCAATGCTACAGTATATATGAACTAAGTTGAATTTAAATAAAATCTTGGAAGAAAAAAAAGAATAGATAGTCACTCTTCTTTAAATGTTTGGTAGAATTCCCCTGGGAAGCCATCTGGTCCTGAACTTTCATTTGATGGGAGATTTTTTTATTTTTTATTTTTTATTTTTTTTATTTTTTATGATAGTCACAGAGAGAGAGAGAGAGAGAGAGGCAAAGACACAGGCAGAGGGAGAAGCAGGCTCCATGCACCGGGAGCCCGATGTGGGATTCGATCCCGGGTCTCCAGGATCGCGCCCTGGGCCAAAGGCAGGCGCTGAACCGCTGCGCCACCCAGGGATCCCTGATGGGAGATTTTTGATTACTGATTCAATTTCTTTCTTGGTTATCAGTCCATTCAAGTTTTCTATTTCTTCCTGTTTCAGTTTTGGTAGTTTATATGTCTCTAGAATTTTATCCATCTCTTCAAGTTTGTCCAGGTTGTTGGCAAATAATATCTAATAATATTCTCTTATAATTGCTTATATTTCTGTGGTATTAATTGTTATTTCTCCTCTCTCATTTGTGATTTTATCTATTTCAGTCATTTCTCTCCCTTTCTCTCTCTCTCTCTCTCTCTTTTTTGCAAAGAACCAGCTCCTGGATTCATTGATCTATTCTATTGTTTATTTAGTTTCTTCTTTTGTTTGTTTGTTTAGTTTCTGTATCATTTATTTCTGCTCTAATCTTTATCCTTTCCTTTTTTCTTCTTGTTGTAGGCTTCATTTGTTGTTCTTTTTCTAGCTCCTTTAGGTGTAAGGTTAGATTTCTTATTTGAGATTTTCCCTGTTTCTTGAGGTAGACCTGTCTCACTATTTACTTGCCTCTTAATGACTGCTTTTGCTGCATCCCAAAGGTTTTGGACCATCGTGTTTTCATTTTCATTTATTTCTATTTTTAAATTTCTTCTTTGATTTTCTGGTTGACCCACTCATTCTTTAGTAGGATGTTCTTTAACCTTCATGTATTTGAGATCTTTCCAAATTTTTCTTGTGGTTGACTTCAGGTTTCAGCATTGTAGCCAGAAAATATGCATTGTATGATCACAGTCTCTTTGTACTGGCTGAGACCTGATTTGTGACCTACTATGTGATCTTTTCTGAAGATTATCCATGTGCACTTGACATGAATGTGTATTCTGCTTTAGGATGAAATGTTCTGAATATGTCTGTTAAGTCCATTTGGTCCACTGTGTTATTCAAAACCATTGTTTACTTATTAATTTTCTGCTTAGGTTATCCATCCATTGTTGTAAGCGGGATGTTAAAGTCCCCTACAATTATTGTATTATTATCAGTGAGTTCCTTTATTTTGTTATTATTATATTTGGGTGCTCCCATATTGGGGGCATAAATATTTACAGTTGTTAGATCTTCTTGTTGGATAAACCCATTTATTATTGATATTTCTGCAATATAAATATAAATACATAATAATGAATATATATTTATATTAGTTATATTTGTTTTAATTTCATCAACAGTTTATTATTTGAAATAAGCTTATTTAAAATGTATAATTTGATAAATATTGGCATATATATATATCTGTGAAGCCATTATCACAATTAGGATCATAAACATATCCCAGAAACAGAAAATACCCCCCAAGTTTTCTATGCCCTAGGTAATCACTCCTTCCCATTCTTTCTCCCATCCCAGGCAACAACCTTTCTGTCACTATATATTAGTTCTCATTTTCTAGAATCTTCTGTCAATGGAATCATATACTGTATATTCTTTTTTGTCTAACTTCTTTCACTCAGCATAATTATGCTGAGACTTATTAACTGTTCATTTGTTTTTATTGCTGGGTAGTATTCCATTGGCTGGATGCACCTCAATTTGTCTATCCATTCACTTGTTAGTGAATATCTGTACAATCTGATGAGTTTTGATATATGTCTACACCTGTGGAGCCATTGACCCCACCAAGATACCCTTTATTCCCCAAAATCTGCCTCCAGTGTTTGGCTATTATAAGTAAAGCTGCTATGAATAGTCATGTACAAGATTTTCTATGGATATATGCTTTCTCTCCAGTAACTCTCTAAGGTTGGAATGATTAGCTCATATGGTAGGTAGGTATATATTTAACTTTTAAAGACACTTACAAACTGTTTTGTAAGAAACTGTTTTCCAATTTAGTATACATTTTATATTACCATTTGTTGGTGTGTGAGACTCTCATCTCTTCAAAATTCTTGTCAACCCTTGGTTTGGTCAGAATACTGAAAAGCAGTATTTTACATTATAAAAAATATATAGTGGTATTTCATCAATAGTTTTAACTTGCATTTTTTTTTAAGGGAGATTTTTAAAAAAATATTTTTGAAAAATCTTTAAAAATCTATTTATGGGAGAGAGAGAGCACAAGCAGGGGGAGCAGCAGAGGGAGAGGGAGAAGCAGGCTCCTTGCAGAGCAGGGAGCCTGATATGGGACTCAATCCCAGGACTTCAGGACCATGACCTGAACTGAAGGCAGATGCTTAACTGACTGAGCCACCCAGGTGACCCTTAATTTGCATTTCTTATGGCTAATGATATTCAGCATATTTTCATATACTGTGAACATTTTAGTGTGTTTTGTTCTTGCCTTTTTCCTGTTCTTTAAATGTATATATCTATCCCTTTGCTATATGAGAAAAAAATGCTTTCCCAAATTCTTGCTCATTACTGAAATTTCATATTGGTAGCCAATAATATCCATTATGCTTAATGTAATAGCATACAATACAAACCATAGTTATGGTTTTTCTAATGGAAAAGTAGCCGCAAACCTGATGTTTGAGTAATACTGACAGTGAGTTACAGCTCTTTTTTTTTATTTTTTTTATTTTTATTTATTTATTTATTTTTTTATGATAGTCACAGAGAGAGAGAGAGAGAGAGAGAGAGAGAGAGGCAGAGACACAGGCAGAGGGAGAAGCAGGCTCCATGCACCGGGAGCCTGACGTGGGATTCGATCCCGGGTCTCCAGGATCGCGCCCTGGGCCAAAGGCAGGCGCCAAACCGCTGCGCCACCCAGGGATCCCGAGTTACAGCTCTAAATTGTGTCATTTTATGAATAAAAGGTGAAAAGTTTGCAAGTGTCTGAGAATTCAGGAGTTATATGTCTGCCATTTCTTTATTTTTGGGCAGCTTTATAAATCAATGTGATGTGGTGGTAATCTTTGCAATGAATTTGGGAACTGCTATGCCCTGAATCAGTGATTTTGGCAAAAGCTAAAACATTTATTTCAGTGTAAGATGGTTCTCTCTGAGAACACAGAGAACATCCACTAATGCAATCTTGCTATATTATCAGAAACTCTCAATGCTCATCTCTAAGTGGAATACTCTCTTTGGATTAGACAGTTTCCAAAGGGTGCAATGTGGGCATAAATTCATAGTGTGTTAGTGCTGGTCCAATCTTCTCTCTCCAGATGAAGATTCTAAGGTCCTGGGAAGTAAAGAGGTTCATCCAAAAGCACTGGGTAGTGAAGTAGTGAATGGGTATAAAAATTTTAAACCTTTTTCATAAAAGCTGTCCTGCCTTTGTGACTGGAAGTCTCCAAGATAGTAATGAAGGTTTTTATCAAGAAAGACTTTCTGCCAGTTTTGGGAAACTTTATTTCACATACTGCTTTCAGAAAAGCCTTTCTACTAGATTTCTATAGATAAACAAATATCTCCTACAATTTGACAGCAAGAAAAAATCAGGAGCAAGGATATTGAAACGCAGCTATTCCTTCAGACATCCATCTAATATGTATCATGTATCTTTTTGAAGGCCCACAGATGATTCAGGCAAGGAGATCCCTTCAAAGACAGGCCATACAGACGAACATAAGACTAAGACAAGATAAAGAAGGCCAAGGGCAGGGAGAGAAGTCAGCCACAGCCCCAAGGGAAAGGTGGGAGTCAGAGAGGGAGTGATAATGGGCTTTCATGAATCACCACAACCATTCTTATCAGCATTATTCAAAAAGACAGCAAACACCTACAGTATTCACAGTATGCATTGCAACTCATTAGCACATCATGATATCAGTTTAAATGGTTAAGACTAGAAAATTTGGGGCCTTTCCCTCCAGGTTTATTAATTTGCTTTTTATTGAGGTATAATTGACATATAACATTAATTTCAGGTGTACAACATAATGATTTGATATTTGTATATATTGTGCAATGATCACCACAAAAAGTCTAGTTAACACCTGTCCCTATACATAGTTACAAAAATGTCTTTTTTCGTGTGATGAGGACTTTTTTAAAAAAATTTTATTTATTCATGACAGACACACACACACACAGAGAGAGAGAGAGAGAGAGAGAGAGAGAGGCAGAGACACTGGCAGAGGGAAAAGCAGGCTCCATGCAGGGGAGCTGATCCCGGGTCTCCAGGATCACACCCCAGGCCGAAGGTGCACTAAACCGCTGAGCCACCCGGGCTGCCCTGTGTGATGAGGACTTTTAAGATTTACCTTCTTAGCAACTTTCAAATATGTAATATAGTATTATTAAGTATATAATCCTTATACTGCATACTATATCCCCCTGACTTCTTTATTTTATAACTAGAAGTTTCTACCTTGTGGCCTCCTTCATCTATTTTGCCACCCTATTCCCCTTCATTTGGTTTGCTTTTTTGGTAAACTTTTTCTTTCTTTTTTTTTTTTTGGTAAACTTTTCTTTTGAATAATTTAATATTTACAGATAAGTTGCAAAGATACTTCAGAAAGTTCCTGCATATTCTTCATTCAAGTTTCCCCTAATGTTAACATCGTATAGTCATTATACATGAGCCAAAACTAAGAGATTAACACTGGTATGATATTATTAACTAAACTATTGCTTTTATTTAGATTTTACCTGTTTTTCCACTCATGTACTTTTTCTGCTCCCGGGTCCTATATTGCATTTAAAAGACTAGTAAAAAGTGAAATTATGTAGAATATAATTGAAAATATCAGGGTATATTACACAGGCTAAGGATATGTACTGTTACACGAAACTTGTCTCTATTAATATGTTAGCATTCCTTATTTAAAGTAGCAGTTAAAAAAAATGAAACACATTCTGAGAAGATACCTAAGAATTATGCATTCTTGCCATTATGGAGATTAATATTCTAGTGAAAACCGAAACATTTGCATGCAACAATGTGAACTCTAGTGCAAAATCAGAAAATGCAAAATGACACAGGACAATAGTTCTAAGAGTCAGAGAACAGAAGAAGGTAGAGATCCTTTTGTTTTCCCATACTGATGTACTGAACAGCCTCACCCTTTGGAATAGAACAGAACTGGCCCCTACACATTGCTGAGTTGGATGGAATTCTTGGATCAAACAGCTGAATGGAATGCATCACAGGATAGAATGCATCATACACAGGACTTGAGCCTAGCACTGTCCCCCCAGGCTCCTCTCTTAGGCCCACCTATACCCCCACTGAATGAATTAATGGTTGTGAAAACAGTTGGTAAATTGCAGTTGGTGTACGTGCTTTGACTAAGTCACTTTCCCTCTGGACCTCAGTTTCTTCATCTGTAAAATTGGGACATGACTCATGCCCTGGCTCCCTCAGAAAGGTGTTGAGAGAATCAAGTGGGAAAAAAGAGAAGTGTTTCATAAATTGTTAAGGGCTATGCAGATTTACAAAAAAGTTATGATTTCAGATATGAATTTTCATCGATATTATTCTTTGGACAATAAACTTTGAGAACAATGATTATATTCTTATGAAGATATACATTATAGTATATATTTTTATGAAGATATATATCCTTATGAAGATATATATATATATATATATATATATAGCTTCATAATTTTAGTGTCTATCACTATGCCTGGCCCACAGTAGGCCCTCATGGCAGATTCATCTATAGGAAGAGATAAGAGCCTGGGCACACCTTTCCCTCCCTGGATTCGCAGATGTTCACATAGTTCCCACCGCATGGCTTGCTCCTCCTCCCATCAGGACAGAGTCAAGCAAGATCAGCTTTATATTCTGAAAATACTGAAAATTACAACCAAGAGAAGCAAATCTTATCCATAATACCTGGCTTTAAAAATTATGTAAAGAGGGATCCCTGGGTGGCGCAGCGGTTTGGCGCCTGCCTTTGGCCCAGGGCGCGATCCTGAAGACCCGGGATCAAATCCCACATCGGGCTCCCGGTGCATGGAGCCTGCTTCTCCCTCTGCCTGTGTCTCTGCCTCTCTCTCTCTCTCTCTCTCTGTGTGACTATCATAAATTAAAAAAAACAAAACAAAACACTCAACTTAAAAAAAAAAAATTATGTAAAGTAAAGCATATGAAAGTCCCCTTACCTTCACCCTTCCAATCTCTGAGTGTAAACATTATCAACAATTTTTCACATGCTTATACTGACATATATTTTTACCTCCATTTTAAAAAACAAAAAATGAAATTGTTATATAAACTACAGTAGTTGCAACTTGGTTTGTTTTGGTCATTGTTGTTTTGGATTGTTTGTTTTGCACTCAACAATGTGAAGGACATTGTTGCGAAGGACAACAATGAAGGGCATCTTTTCAGGCCAATGCATAGAGATCCATTTAATTCCGTTTAGTGCCTCCATAGTATTCTGCTGTGTGAATGTATCATTACTTATTTAATCAGTCAAATATTGATGGTTATTTAGGTTGTTTCTAGATTTATGTAGTTAGAATGCTGCATTGTAATGTAATGTAATGCTACATTCATTCTTGAACTTCATGTATTTGTGCTTTTTTTTTTTTTTTTTTTTGTAGGATAGATTCCTAAAAGTAGTTTTGCTGGCTCATAGTGGATACATGCTTTAATATTATTAGATGCTGCCAAAGTACCTTATACTTCCACCAATAGTATATGAGACACATGATAGGCATTATCAATCATTTTAGTGTTTGTTGAGTGAATATTCCCAAGCTCATCAAACTGAATGTGGCACTCAACATCCAGTCCAACTGCCTTCTGGTATATCTCCTTGTACTGGAAGCTGGAAAAACAAATCCCTTTTTCCAGACTTGTTTCCAGTTAGTGTCCACAAATCAGATATACCCTTGTAGGACCTGAGTTTAGAACTGAATTAACTGGGGAAATGGGTAGGGCAGGGCACAAGGTAACTGTTTATGCTGGTGTGAACTGCAGTGGAGAAGGCAGGGTTCTGGAGCAAGCAGCCTTAAGAGAGGCATTCCTGTTGTGCCTAGGCCACAGCTCCCCTGGTGTTCCCACCAGTAGGATTTGGGGAGTCACTCCTGAAAGCTCAGCCTGGAGTCTTTACTTTGAGTACTCCCAATGATTCCTCAAGCAGTTTCACACCCCAAGATAAGTGTTTTTATGCTTATACTATCTAGAGTGGATCCTATGAGCTTATTTCCTATTACATCCAATTGTTCAACATTGTCAAATTATTAACCTCACTGAGGCCCACCTTCCTTATTTGTAAAAAGGAGATAATAAAACCTATCATGGGGGATCCCTGGGTGGCTCAGCGGTTTGGCGCCTGCCTTTGGCCCAGGACGCGATCCTGTAGTCCCAGGATCGAGTCCCGCATCGGGCTCCCGGCATGGAGCCTGCCTCTCCCTCTGCCTGTGACTCTGCCTCTTTCTCTCTCTATGTCTGTCATAAATAAATAAAATCTTTGAAAAAAAATAAAAAAATAAATAAAACCTATCATGGGGATGTCGTGAGGGTTAAGTGGAATGATGCCTTCAGAGTGACTGACTCATTCTGGGTCCAACAAGGCTTGTGAGTAATGGGTCCTTTCCTCTTCCTTCTTTTTAAGCTCACTTATCCTAGAAGACCCAGCGCAAATGTAATCTCCTAATACCCCTGGGGAGACAGAATTATCGCTGTCTTCTCTGGGCTCCCACTACATTTACTTAACTTCTTTTACTGGTCATAAAATGTTATACTGTGATTTACTCATATATGCATTTGTCTTCACAACTAGCTTTGGAGCTCTTTGAGGGCAGAGGTGTTTCGTGACCCATCTCTATTTCTAATGCCTGACACACAGCAGGGGATGAGTAAAATGTGTTGGTTGAAGGAATTAGCCTTCATTCTGCCTCATTGAACTCCTCAGTTTCCCACTCCTCTTCGTACCAGTCCCCATTCATGTCCCCATTGTTATCTTAGACAGGATCACCTGGCCACAAGAAAGAGAAAGCCTTTTAAGCCAGGTCAGGCCAAGGCAGGTATATCTGTTAAGCTTTAGGTGAAGGAAACAGAAATGACTCTAGCTATTCTAAGTAGAAAAACATTTAAAGAGACATGAGGTATTTACGAAGTTGTTGCAAATTTAGGAGAATGGAGTTGTAGACTGGAATTACTACCAGAACAATATTGCCAAATGGACTTGCTGGTGGAGCTGCCACCTCTCACACAATTAGCGAGGTGGTGCATCAGAAACCCACCAAATGAACTACTGAATTTCAAGAATACACAATAGCTGCAACTGATCAGGCTGCTGCTGTTGCTGTCATGACCATGATCCTAGATACCCACAAAGTTAGTGGCTGGCCACTGAGATACAGCTATAGGAAACCCCAGCTTCCGTGCCCGTTCTTTCCAGCAGGAGCAGCCAAAGCAACAGGAAAATGATCTCTGCCTCGCTCTTGCCTTCCCATGCTCTCATGAGTGCCTCTAACTGGTAGAGCCTTCTTTCCCACCCCTCCTGCTTTGTTTTCTATTGCTCAGTAACAAATGACCACAAAGTTACTGGCTTAAAAAATATATGCTTATTATCTCAGTTTCTGTGGGTCAGGAGTCTGGGAATGACTTAGATAGGTCCTTTACTCCAGGTCTCACAAGTCTACAATCATTGTGTTGATGGGTTCCTTTATTATCAGAGACTTCCAAGCCCCCTCAAGTCATTGGCAGAATTCATATCCTTTTACTGTACTTACGGTGGTGTGCTTTTTAAAGGCCAGAAGGAGACTGAGAGTGAGTTTCCTTGGAGTCTTTTTTTTTTAATTTTTTAAAATTTTTATTTATTTATGATAGTCACAGAGAGAGAGAGAGAGAGAGAGAGAGAGGCAGAGACACAGGCAGAGGGAGAAGCAGGCTCCATGCACCGGGAGCCCGATGTGGGATTCGATCCCAGGTCTCCAGGATCGCACCCTGGGCCAAAGGCAGGCGCCAAACCGCTGCGCCACCCAGGGATCCCCTCTTGGAGTCTTTTTTAAAAAATATTTTGAGTAATTTCTACATCCAACGTGGGGTTCGAACTCACAACCACAAGATCAAGAGTCTACTGATGGAGCCAGCCAGATACCCCTGGTTAGAGTCATATATACTGAGAGCACCAAGGAACAGCGACAGTCCATAGTAATGAGCTTGTCTAGTGCTTTTTTTTTTTTTTAAGGATTTTATTTAGTTGTGAGAGTGAGTGCGTAAATGTGTGTGAGAGAGAGAGCGCACGAGTGAGCATGAACGGTCAGAGTGAGAAGCTGAGGGAGAAGCAGACTCCCTACTGAGAAGGGGGCCCGAATGGGAGCTCAATCCCAGGCCCTTAGATCATGACCTGAGCTGAAGGCAGGCGCTTAACTGACTAAGCCACTCGGGCATCCCTCATCTACTGCTTAGATCTTGGTTTCTAAATATAATTTTTCAATGAAAGGAATCAGAACTCTGGAGAAAGCCTGATTTGGGGGTTGGGTCAAAGAAAGTACAAGAAGTGCCTAGAACACCTTGGGCCAAAAAGCAAAGAAGTGCTCAAAGAATGATGGGGACATGTCAAAAGGGCACTGAATGGTACAACTATTTTGGAAAAGTCTAGCAATTATTTATTTATTTATATTTAAGTAATATCTATACTCAACTTCAGGCTTAAACTCATGACCCTAAGATCAAGAGTCGAATGTTCTTCTGACTAAGCCAGCCAAGCACCCAACAGTTTAACAATTCTTATAGAGTTAAATATATGCTGACCCTGCAACCCATTTCACACTCAAGAGAAATGAAAACATATATCCACACAAAGACTTGTACATGAATGACTCTAGTAGCTTTATTTATGTTAGCCCCAAACTTGAAATGTCCATCAACAGTACTGGCTGACACATGAAACAGTATGGATGATCTCAAAAACATTATGCATAATTTTTTTTAAAAGTACATATTGCATGGCTCCATTTATATGAAATTCTACAACAGGCAAAATTAATTTATAGTACTAGTAAGCAGAACACTGATGGCCATGGGGGTAGGGATTGACTGCAAAGGGGCACAAGGAAACGTTCTGGGTCAGAAGGGGTGTGGTGAGGGATCCCTGGGTGGCTCAGTGGTTTAGCCCCAGTCTTCAGCCCAGGGCATGATCCTGGAGTCCTGGTATGAGTCCCACATCAGGCTCCCCGCATGGAGTCTGCTTCTCCCTCTGCTTGTGTCTCTGCCTCTCTCTGTCTCTCATGAATGAATAAATAAAATATTAAAAGAAGAAGAAGAAGAAGAAGAAGAAGAAGAAGAAGAAGAAGAAGAAGAAGAAGGAGGAGGAGGAGGAGGAGGAGGAGGAGGAGGAGGAGGAGGAGGAGGAGGAGGAAGAGGAGGAGAAGAAGAAGAGGAGGAAGAAGAAGAGTGGTGGTGGTAACAAGGGATATACATTTGTCATGACTTACCAAGGTAAACACTTAAAATAGGTATATTTTTATTATATGTAAATTATACCTTGATAAAGTTGATTTTAAAAATTGAGCAAAATGAGGGTGCCTGGGTGGCTCAGTTGGTTAAGTGTCTGGCTCTCAGTTTCAGCTCAGGTCATGATCTTGAGGTAATGAGATTCATCCCTGTGTTGGGTTCTGCTCTCAGGGAGAGTCTCCTTGGGATTCTCTCTCTCCCTCTCCATCTGCCCTTCCCCCAACTTGTGCATGCTCACGCATGCTCTCTCACTCTCAAAATAAATAAATAAAATCTTTTAAAAAATTGAGCAAAGTAGGGTGCCTGGCAGACTCATTTGGAAGAACATGTGACTCTTGATCTTGGGGTCGAGTTCAAGCCCCATGATGGGTATAGAGATTACTTTAAAAAATTAATAAATAGGGATCCCTGGGTGGCGCAGTGGTTTGGCGCCTGCCTTTGGCCCAGGGCGCGATCCTGGAGACCCGGGATTGAATCCCACATCGGGCTCCCGGTGCATGGAGCCTGCTTCTCCCTCTGCCTATGTCTCGGCCTCTCTCTCTCTCTCTGTGACTATCATAAATAAAAAAAAAAATTAAAAAAAATTAATAAATAAACTTTAAGAAATTAAGCAAAAGATCTGAACTGGTATTTCATAAAAGAGAATATCCAAATGACCAACAAACTTATGAACAGGCTTTCAACCTTATTAGTAATCAAAGGAGTGCCAATTAAAGTAACAATACAATACCACTACACAGTCATTTGAATGATTGAAATAACAAAGATTTGATAGCATCAAGTATTGGCAAGGATGTGAGATAACTGGAACACTCATACACTGCTAGTGGGAATGTAAATTGGTTCAATTATTTTGGAAAATAATTTTGGCATTATCTCCTAAAGTGGATTTGATAATGTGAACCTATAAATGAAACATGCTTAGTTTGTCAGTAGACATCTCTGGTACCTGTCACAATTCCTTAGCCCACCTCTGATTTCAGCCACAATTGTGGTAGATGGTCCAACTCTCTTCCTGCTGCTCACATGTGACCTCAAGTATATACCTCAGGTTTTTCCTTTTTCTGCCCCAGGATCTTCTCCAATATCCACAGTTGCTTGCTAGACCTGCAAGCAAAGCCACAGAATTCAAGGGAGTCAACAGTTCTGAGGACAATCCTCTCTCAAAGAGATGGAAGCCATTGGAGAAAAGCTCTTATCTTTCAGGAGGCATTCTTTATGTTTCTCTGAGGTTCTGGCAGAAGTAAGACCCTCAATAACACACTCTACATTGACTTTCCCTTTTCCTTATTTCATTCCGGTCTCCTAAGGTCACCTCCCAAATAAACTACCTGCACCCAAACTCAGGCTCAGTTTTTTTGGAAACCTAAACTTGGGTAGATGATACGAGGAGTGACCCCAGAGTGAACACTCTCAGGATAGAATTATGGAACTGAATTATTGCTGATCAGATGGCAACAAGGACTCAATGGTTGGCGATGGCTCCTGATAATTCTATGCTGTCATGACTCAGCTCTTCACCTGTGGTAGATGGGAAGTACAAACAGAAAAATTATGCAGAATGCATAATTATGCAGTAGCTCTAGTATAGGGATTCTCAACACTAAAAAAAAAAAAAAAATCACTCTCCTAAGAAGAAAAAAAATTAATTTAAATTAAATTAAAAGATACTCAGGTGGGAGAATGTACAAAAGGGGTAAAAGTGGTCTAAGGGTACAAACTTAGAGTTACAAGATAAAGTTCTGAGGATGTAATGTATAGCATGGTGACCATAGTTAACAATACTATTTTGTGTATTTGAAAGTTGCTAAGAGAATAGATCTTGAAAGTTCTCATAACAAGACAAAATTTCTATTTGTGGTAATAGATGTTAACTTAACTTAAATGGTGGCATTTACTTCACAATATATACATGTACCAAATCATTGTAATACCTAAGATTTTTTATCTCACCTTAGAACAAATTTTTGCATTGAATTACTAAACTGTACACTTGAAACTAATATTACACTGTATATTAACTAATTGGAATTTAAATAAAAACTTTAAAACAAAGAACAAATTTTCACATCACTGGGGGAGATATTGGCCCTAATTGGGAATGCATGCTCTAGCTCTTGAATGGTATAGGGTAATGCTAATTATAATTTCAAGGAGTTGGCTGGATTTATTTTATTAACTATCTTAAAAGTCTTAAAGAAAGGGGCACTTGACTTGCTCAGTCAGTATAGCATGTGACTCTTGATCTCAGGGTTGTGAGTTCAAGCCCCATGTTGGGCATAGAGTTTATTTTTTAAAATTTTTTAAAATTTATTTATGAGTCACACACACACACACACAGAGGCAGAGACATAGGCAGAGGGAGAAGCAGGCTCCATGCACCGGGAGCCTGACGTGGGTGGGATTCGATCCCGGGTCTCCAGGATCGCGCCCTGGGCCAAAGGCAGGCGCTACACCGCTGCACCACCCAGGGATCCCGGGCATAGAGTTTAGTAAAAAAAAAAAAAAAAAGTTTATTAAAAAAAAAAGCCTTGGGGTGCCTGGGTGGCTCAGTTGGTTAAGCATCCAACTCTTGATTTTGGCTCAGGTCATGATCTCAGAGTTGTGAGATCCAGCTCCACATTGGGCTCCATACTGGGCATGGAGCCTGTTTAAGACTCTCTTTTTCTTCCTCTTCCTCTGCTCGTCCCTGCTTTAAATCGATCAATCAATCAATCAATAAATCTCAGTTAAAAAAAAAAAGGCCTTGAAGAAAGGGAATTTCAGGATCAGATCATCCATCCACCCGTCAATTCAGGACATGGTATGAACTCCAGAAGACCTCCATGGAAGATTTTTAAAGAACCCTCTTCTGTAGAGCCGATGCTGAAAAATCAGGCTCAGAACATAAGATTTAGGGTGGCAGCGATCCTTTGAATGTACTCTTATGCTAACGTCAGTGTTCCTATAGGTAAGGAGTGGGACCCTGAGGCCTGAGAGAGACACTTGAGTAGATGCAACTAAGAACCTTGCATCTCTAGCAAGTAGTCCCCTACAATTGTTAGCATAGAGCAAACACCCTTGATTTTTTAAAAAAATATTTTATTTATTCATGAGACACACACACACACACACACACACACAGAGAGAGAGAGAGAGAGAGGCAGAGACAGGCAGAGGGAGAAGCAGGCTCCATGCAGGGAGCCTGATGTGGGACTCCATCCCGGGACTTCAGGATCACGCCTTGGGCTGATGGCAGATGCTAAACCACTGAGCCACCCAGGGATCCCCATACCCTTGATTTTTAAAAAGATTTTATTTATTTGAAAGAGAGAAAGAGAGAGAGAGTGCAAGAGGGAGGTGGGACAGAGAGAGAGGGAGAAGCAGACTCCCAGCTGAGCAGGGAGCTCAACTCTGGGCTTGATCCCAAGACCCTGAGACGATGACCTGAGCTGAAGTTAGACATTTAACTGACTGAGCCACCCAGGCACCCCTAGTCATCCTTAATTTGACACTATTAGTTTCCTATTACTGTTGTAACAAATGTAGTGGTCTAAAACAACACACACTCATTATTACACAGTTCTGTGGTTCAGAAATCCAAAATGGGTGTCATCGGACTAAAATCAAGGTGTCAACAGGGCTCCATTCCTTTCTGGAGGCTCTGAGGATCTGTTTTTTCGCCTTTTCTGGTGTTCAGAGTTTTTATTCTTTAGCTGGTATCTTTATTCCTCTGTATTCAAAGGGTGGCTTCTCACATTGAATCACCTCTCACATCTGACTTCCTCTGTAGGTGAATCTACTTCTTCCTCAGTCTTCCACCTCCCTCTTCAAAGCCCCTCCCCCCTTCAGTTTTAAGGACCTTTGTGATTACATTGCATTCATCTAGATAATCCAGAATAACCTCCTCCCCTCAAGATCCTTAACCACAAAAATCCCTTTTGTCATGGAAGGTAATATATTTATAGGCTCTTGGGATTAGAATATGAACATTTTGGGGGAGCCATTATTCTGCCCACCACAGAGACCAAGCGAAAACCATTTAGATTAGAATTAATTTGGTAGATTATGACCTTGGGTTAAATTAACCCCTCTGCACCTCAGTTTCCTCAACAATAAAATGGAGGAAGGGAATAATAGTACTCTATCTCACAGGGTTATTGGAGGCTTAAAGGAGACAGTGCTTAGAACAGTATCTGGCACATAGTGAGCAGTATGTGAACATTTATTAAATACATTTTTATGACATATTTATTCTATGTGTCAAGCACCGTTTTAGATACTGGGAATAAGGATAGTATGGATAGGAATATGAGTTGCATTCAAGGAGCTCAGAAAGTTAGACAGACAGATACAATTTGCATGTAGAGACTGCTACATGCCACAAAAGGCATGAAAATACCATAGGATTACAACATTGCAAGGCTTTTAAGAAATATTAGAAAATATTAGTCGAGTGAATACATGAACATGACATCTGAGCTGGGTTTTGTAGAATGAATAGGTGTTGGCCAGTGAGATTAAAGATAGAAGGGCTCAGAGACATGAAGAAACCTGCACTGAAAGAACATTAAATAGCATTTCAGTGTGGCTGGAACAAAAGATATTCTATGTGAGAGGAAGCTAGAAAGGCTGGTGTAAGCACCAAGGTTGCACAGTGCCAAGTTAACGAGTTTGGACTTCATCCTGAAAGAAACAAAAACCTTTCAGAGTGTTTAAACAGGGGAAAGCATCATTAGATTTGTGGTTTTAAAAGCTTTCTCTATCACCAGCAAGAATGGATTGAATTTGAAGACTGAAAGCTGCTCCAATGGATCAGGTGATGGTAAGTGAAGAGAAAGGCAAGGGCTTGAGAAATATTTAGGAGACTCTACAGAGTCTTCTAAAGTTGGTGACCGACTTGATAAGGATGTTGATGGAGTAAGAACGGGGGCTACGTCCTGGTTTCTGGCATAGTGGTTTGGGTGATGGTGGTTTATTCACTGAGACCAGAAAGGAACAGGAGTAGTAAGTTTGGGGGAAATGATAATAGGTTGTAGTTCCTATTATGGTAAAACAGGCACAGAGAGATGGAGTTAAGGATGCACCAGCACTATTTATTAAGCAGAAACTGTGGCTTGGAAACGTTAAGGTCTCAACACTAAAGATAGCGTCGCTGCAAACTGAAGCAAGACAATCTGATTCCAGACCCTTCTTGGTCAGTAATGTCTCAGTTCTGCACATCTGGAATCTGAGATGCAGTGGGGTATGCAAGTGATGCTGTCCAGGAGATATTAGGAAATACAGAATCTGAGCTCAGAGGAAAGGTCTGGGTTGAACGTAGCCTGCGAGGTAAGAGAAAAATGGGAAAGGAAACCCATTGTATCAGCTCACGAGGTCTCCCAACCCCGCGCGTCTCCAAACGAAAAAACAAGCAGTAGAATAAACGTCTGGCTTTGAGGTCGCAGGATGTGTAGTGGCTTTCAAATCCAGCTCTTGACAATGAGCTAGCAGATGCGGTTGGTGCTTTTTAACCTGAAGAGGACCACAAACCTGTGGGGTTAGCCGTCTCTTTGGACCGTAGGCTACGCACACCACTGACGCCCCAACAAACCATCCCCCAAACCAAAACCTTCCCGGCCGGCCGCGCGCGAAGATGTCTGCAGCAGAAGAGGCTGCAGGGCGAGAGCAGAGACGCGGGAGCAGTGACATCACGCGGTGCCGGGTGATCCCCCAGCCTCTGGCGTCATGCGCCGATGACGTCACCCGGCGCTCGCCCTCCCCCACGCCCGGGTTGGCCTCCTCACGTGGGTCGGGCAGCGCTCCCCGCCCCCTCCCACCTGCGGGAGGCGGGGCGGGCCGGCTCGGCGGGCGGGGGCCGGTGGGGAGGCGCTGGGGCCGCACAATAGCGCCGCCGCGGGCGAGCGGGGGGCGGGCGGCCGGGCCTCGGCTGCAGCTGGAGCCCGAGGTGCCTGCGGCGCGGCAGACGCCCCCTCACGGCTTCCCACACAGCGCCGCCTCCCGCCTCCCGCCTCCCGCCTCCTCGCGGTCTCCCTCACCCGCCCTGCGGTCCTGCTTCCCAGCGCTTTCCCCTCGGACTCTTACCCCTGTTTCCCGGGGTCCCGCGCCCTCAGGAGCCCCTCAGAGAACTCTGCGCCGCCCACCTCACGCCCCCGCTCCTCACGGCGCCCCTCCCCCCGTGGCCTCTCCGCCTCGGGCGCCCTCGCCGACCCCCGCCCGGTCCTGAGGGGACTCCCCGGCACGCGCAGGGTGGGGGAGGCGCCGAGCGCGCGGCGGCGGCGGCGGCGGCGGGAGGGAGAAAGTGAGGCGGCCCCTCGCGCACACTCGCGCGCTCACTCCCCGGCGCGACCGCCGCCACCGGGGTGGAGGAGGAGGAGCGGAGCCGAGCGAGCGCGGAAGGTGAGAGCCGGCGCCCGCGCGGCCCTTGGCGCCGCCGGCTGCGGGGCGGGGGCGCGGGGCGCGGGCGGCGCGGGTGGGGGCCGCGGCCCATTCATTGCTCGCGGCGGGCGGGGGCGCCAGGTAAGGTGAGGCGCGGCCACCGCTCTCGGCGGACCAACAAAGGCCCCCTGAGCGCTGCCGGCGAGGCCGCGGCTCTCAGCAGCTGGGCGGGGGTGGTCGAGGCGCTGGGGTACCCGAGGCAGGGCCGCGGCGGGGGAGGGGCCGGGCCCGGCAGGTCTGGGGCGGGAGCCGCCTCCCTCGCGAACTTCGCGGTCCTCAGGCGCTAACCCCGGCGGGCCCCCGGCGAGCCTCGCACAGCGGCGTCCGACTCATCCTGCCGGGGGGAAAAAAATCCCTCCCGTCCAGGCCGGGGGAATCCCCTCTCGGCTTCACCTCCTTGAAAATCCTGCTGGATCTGCGGCACTCACGCGGCCCCTCCCCCACCCCGGGAATACTCCGACTTGCGGAGTTGGAAACCAACGAGGAAAAGGGATTTATAGTTACTCTACGTTCAGTTCTCCATTTCGAAAGGCACGATTATGATGGGCTCTGCTGTCGTGAATGTTTAAGCGGCAAACACTGCTGCGAGTATTTTGGAGGAATACTTGGGAAGTCTTTGGTATTTATGAGCGTCGGGAGCAAAGTGCTTTTTGTTTGTTAAACTGCTTGGATAACTGAGACTTTTTCTCCCAAGAATGAAAGGTGAAGGGGAAGTTTAGTACTATGGTGACCTATAAAAATTCAAATTCGTTAGTCTAGCCCATATTCTATCTTATTTATTTTTAAAGATTTTATTTATTTATTCAGGAGAGACACAGAGAGAGAGGCAGAGCCACAGGCTGAGGGAGAAGCAGGCTCCCCGCGGGGAGCCTGATTGGGGGACTTGATCCCGGGACCCCAGGAGCGCGGCGTGAGCGGAAAGCAGATGCTCAACCACTGAGGCACCCAGGCGCCCCTAGCCCGTATTTTAAAACTTGTTCCTGAGAATGACCTTTCATTTTGCCTGCTGTGACTTTGTCAGAAGAAAACAGGAATCAACAGATGCCTCATTGGTCTTACCTTGTGGCTTCACCTTCATACTTTGTGACCTTGAGCATCTCACTTCCAACCTTAAAATTCCAGGACTTTTTGAGCTCTAGAAATCCGCAGGTATCGAGCAGGTACTCCAGCTTTGAAGAGTCCGCCGAATTATCCCATCACCTGCTTCAAGACCCCACCCTCCCCTGGTCTTTGCTGGTATCCACCTTCGAACTCCTTTCAGGCAAAACAACTCATTGGGGCCCCCAGAGACCTGGCAAGATTTTTATGGCACCTGTAACATTTTTAGTTCCTATTTGGGAAATCCTATATCAGATGCATGTGAAATCCACCTCACTTCAACTGGAAACTCTGCTTCTCACAAGAGTTTTGGCAACATGAACCCTGAAGCTTATTTATATCCTTACCTATATGAGATCATGGGGTTATTACAATTACAATTTGCTTAGTCAGTCATTCATTTGCCCAACATTATTGGAGTTTAGAAAGCTACTATGTTTTGGGTCTCCTAACAAAAAAAAAAAAAAAAAAAAAAGCACTTTTCTCCCAACACTCATAAATACCAAAAACTTCTCAAGTATTCCTCCAAAATACTTGCAGCAATGTTTGCTGCTTAAACATTCAAGACAGTAAAGGCCATCATAATCATGCCTTTCCAAATGGAGAATTGAACATAAAGGGGGATTCAGAGTCTATTAAGACATTCTCTGTTTTCAGAGAGCTCAAAGTCTAGTGGGTGAGGTAGACATGTAAACAATGAAGGCTTCCCCTAATCTCTGGGGGACTCCAGTTGTACAAGGAGTAGTGTGCAGTAATTGAGGCTGCTGGACCTGTTTTACAAGTCTTGTCCTGGCCAAAGTGAGTCTTGTGGGGAAGGTGGTGACCTGCCTCTCATCCATAAGATAGCACTAGATGGAAAGCTTATTCAGTTCAATTAAATATACATTTACTAAGCACACCTTATGAGGCTTGGAGAAAGCGATTTGTGAAAGAAGGGCCCTGTGTATTCAGAGAGATCTTTATAAAATTATATCCCATCACATCATTTCTCCCTACCTCCCAACTAGCCATTGCCTAAAGATAAATTTTTTAAAAGATTTTATTTATTTATTCATGAGAGACAGAGAGAGAGGCAGAGACATAGGCAGAGGGAGAAGCACGCTCCCTGCGGTGAGCCCAATGGAGGACTCCATCCTTCTCAGACCCCCGGAATCACGACCTGAGCCAAAGGCAGATGCTCAACCACTGAGTCACCCAGGTGCCTCTAAAGATAAAATTTTAAGCTCTTTAACATAAATAAGAAGCTCTCAGATCAACTACTGCTTACCTTTGCAGCCTCACTTTCTATATAACTCCTCTGCCATACTGTTTCTCATCTCTCCTTTTGCCTGGTGCTATTCTTTCCAGTGGAAATCCTGGCCTTCCACCTCCTTCCTTCCTGGAAAAGTGCTTGTTGGACCTCTGGGAAGCAGTTCCTTAGTTAGTCCTCCTATTACTTTGATAGAATTGGTTGCTTTTTATCTTCTGGCTCATAATATGTACCAGTCTCAAAGTTCTCTATAGTACTCTATTGTAATTATCTGAGGTTTTTTTCCCCCTATTAATATGTGAATTTTTTGAGGCCAGGCAGGATCTGTTTAATTTTAGTGACTAACAGAGTTACTGGCTGGCACTGAATATGTTTTTGAAATGAATGAATGAATACATAAAGAAGCAAATCAAGACCCCTGGGATAGAGGCTTCCTAATCTTTTGGGTTAGAACAATTAGCTCCAAGTTTGGTCCCTATACTAACAGCATCAAAGTAATCTGGGAATTTGATAGAATTGCAAATTACTTTTTCCATCCCAGACCTACACATGAAAAACTCTGGGGTTGGGGCCTCCAAACCTGTGCTTTGTAACAAGCCTCCAGGTGATTCTGACACTTGTTAAAGTTTGAAAACCACTGCGTTAGATGATCTGTTTTTGATAAGACCAGCTCCTTGCCAGCTCCCTCCCACTCTTTCCTTTTGTACTCTCTCTCCCACTCCCTTCTTTTTCTTCCTTAACACTTACTGCTTGATGATCCATTTCATCTGTCTGTCACATATCTTTTGCCACTAGATTGGAAGCTTCCTGAGAGCATTCTGTTTTGTTTGCTACTTTATTCCCAGTACCTAGAATAGTGATTGCATATAGCAGGCTCTCAAATATTTGTTGAATAAAAAATATAAGAGGATTTAGTCCTGTTTACAGCCAGCTGTTACACTGGGGTTTTTTTCAAGAATAGTTCTCAGAATGAAGAGGAACCACACTCCAATATGCAAATCCAAGTGGATTCTAACATTTTTGGGGATTTATTTTAGCGCTTTTCTTTGATTTTACATCTGTCCTTCTCCACCAAAGCCTGCAGTATTTTTCAGCTATAGTTCCTTTTTTTTTTTTCCAGCTATAGTTCTTTAAGCCAAGACCTGAAAACTGCTGTTGAAATATCTCGGGCTGGGCTGGGATTGTTTCTTGGGAATTTATAACCGGTTTTGCAAATCTACATGAGCACCCTAATTTTTGAGTCTTTTGACTTGAAACTGTCTCTTCCGGGCCTTCTGTGGTTTTTGTCTTTTCTCTAGTGATACTTAAAGCTGTACAAGGGCCTGTTTGACTCCACACAAAGGTTTCTCTTCCTTATGAAGCTTTTTTTTTTTCCTTATGAAGCTCTTAAAATATTTTGTTTCTTTCACTTTCCTATTAGCCCTAAGATACCATATCCAGTTTTCTCTGTTCCTAACTTCCCTTCGAGAGATTGGCTTCATTTGTTCATTTATTTATCAACATTTACCGAGTCTTTATCTACCATGTACAAGGCCCCATGCTGGGACAGGATGTTCAAGTATATGTAGGATGCAGTTCAAGTCCTCAAGGTGTTGAAGATATTACAACATGGTATGATAAATGCCGAAATGAAGGGATAAAATAGAGGAGTAAAAAATTGATGTATACTCATGAAAACAGGAGAAATTTGTCTTTCTAAATTTTTTTGTCAGTTTAGAAATAATTCATCAAATAAGTATCATTTTGATAAGCAGACTGTTAGAAACATTTTAATTAAGAGATCAGTGGCTTTGTTGGGGAAAATGAAAAAAATCAAGGTGGGATCAATAGTTGCTAATTTGAGACAATTTTCAATTCCATTGTTGCTGGTTTTTTTTTTTTTTTTTTTAATTTTTATTTATTTATGATAGTCACACAGAGAGAGAGAGAGGCAGAGACACAGGCAGAAGGAGAAGCAGGCTCCATGCACCGGGAGCCCGACGTGGGATTCGATCCTGGGTCTCCAGGATCGCGCCCTGGGCCAAAGGCAGGCACTAAACCGCTGCGCCACCCAGGGATCCCCATTGTTGCTGGTTTTAATGAACTTTTCTTTCCCCCTTTTTGTCTTTCTAAATCATAACCAGAGAGTAGGGAAAAATAACTTTTTTTTTTTTTTTTTGGAAAGAGGAAGCTTAAGATTTTCAAAAGCACATACTATTTCATAGATATCATTTTAATTCCTAAGGACTAATGTAATTTGGGGTGGGAGGAGTGGTCAGGGAACCTTAGTCTCTCATTATTATATGATCTTATGGAAATAATTTTAGCTCTGTGCATTTTGTCCAACTGTAAAATGGAGATAGGAACAATTGCTATGACTAGCTTACAAGGTTATAAAGCAACTAAATAAAATATTGAATATAAAGGAACCTCTGGAGAGAGTAATTTGTTAGCAGTTGTTATAAACTTTATTGAACACTTGTTATGTACCATTTTGTGAGTTTTCTCCAATCTTCAAAATAAATGTGTAAGATGATTGCTAGTATTTCTGTTTAATGGAAAAGAAGGTTGAGGCTCAGATTGGCAAAGGGAACTTGTTCAAGGTTTTGCTGAAAGTAAGTGCGTAGACCTCCATTCCAGTTCATATTCACCGGATACCATCAATTATGTATTATGTTCATTACCCAGGCTGCTTTAATTTTTCTGTATAGAGAATCTAGGAATATTTTGCAAGTATATTGCTTTGAGAGTTAAAATAATTTTTTTTCCTCATTTAGCCTGCTCTCTCTTTTGTGCACAGAAAGATTAGTGAAGACAGATTTACATGCATTTACATTTATCATTCATACAGGGAAAGAATAACATCTTTCCCTGGTGTTTTTTGTATAATCTTCACAACAGCCTTGTGAGATAGGTATTTCCTTTTTACGAGTTAGGAGACTGGATTATAGAAGTCTTGATTTGCTCAAAGGCACATCATTAAGCAATGATTGCAATTTAGCAATGACTAAATATTGGTTTAAGACTACAGTTTTTGGATCTCAGTGCAGTACTTCACTTTTGCCACTATATCATATTGCCTTTTAAGCTATCAAACTAAACTTTGGAGCATGAAAAATGTTTTTAGATTGCTTCCTAATCCCTTTAGCCTTTTCCCCCTAAGAAAATCCTGACTGAAGTCCAGAGTTTGAACTAAAAAAAAATAAATTGCTAACTATGTCAGATGGTCATGAAATTGCAGACTCACAAGATGACACTTTACTACTGAAGCTGAGAGATCAGACTTTATCCAGTGTTGTGTGTCATTACTGCCTGAATATTCATTTCCCTTTGCTATCATACATTTATTAACATCATGTCATATGTTTTGTGTTAAGCTTTATCTTTCTTAAGTAATTTTCTCCACCATTCTATCCTAGTCTTTGATTCAGGGGAAATGATGTATGTGCTAGGATATTCCAGATTATCCCCTAAGAATAGTGTGATAAGTCTAGAAAGAACCAGAAGTTCATTGATTCCTCATTAATATGACTTTGTTTGATATTATTTCTCTAAAGTTGATCTAAGTCTTAGTTACAACAAGTCTGTTATGTCTTGGCTCTTATTCATGGAGTCAGGGTGAAGTAATCTGCATGCAGAATTGGGAAGTTCATTCCTGTTTAAGGGACTTTCTTACTTCACTTTTCTACTTCCAGCCCTTTCCACTGCCCCTTGCAGGCTGTGTAAGTACCAAGTAAGGCTGGCAAGAACACTTTCCTCCTTTACAAGATCTGCCTTTTTGAATCTTTCGGGAGTGATAAATGACAGTGATAGAATATGTGTGACTTCCATTCTCATATGCCTACCTGTATCTTTAAGGCTCAACTTTCCTTATTCTCTCCTTGATTTCCACAAAGCTGGAATTCATGTCTTTCTCATTTGAACCATTGTTCCCTTATACTTTGTATGTTGCTACAATATCGTCTGTCACTTTCTAAGGAAGGAGATAGATGTAGAAGGGAGAGCATTAAACTTGAAGTTAGGGGGCAGCCCCGGTGGCGCAGCTGTTTGGCGCCGCCTGCAGTCCAGGGCATGATCCTGGAGACACAGGATCGGGTCCCACGTCGGGCTCTCTGCGTGGAGCCTGCTTCTCCCTCTGCCTGTGTCTCTGCCTCTCTCTCTCTCTGTGTCTCTCTCATGAATAAATAAATAAAATCTTAAAAAAAAAAAAAACTTGAAGTTAGGCAAAGACCTATTTGAACACTTACTTAATTATCTATTTCTTAGTTTGGAAAATAGAAATAATAGCTAACTCAGAGTTGTGAAGATTCAATTAATAATACGTTGAAAACGAATATTACATAACTGAAACTAATATAACACTGTATATTAACTATACTGGATTAAAAAAGTAATATGTGTAGAAATGAATTGTTTTGTATGTTAAGCTATGTAAGTGTTAGGTAGAATTGTTGTAATTTAATGACCTCAATTATTTAAAGCAGTGTTTTTGAATTGTGGTTATACACTTGAACTACTTGTGAAGATGTAAAAAAAAAAAATTACTGTTGCCTGGGTTCTAAAGTCTACTTATTCAAAATCTCTTGAAATCTCTATTTTAGAAGATTTATAGAATTCTGATATGCAGCCAAGATTGAGAAGTATTGCTTTATATTGTAGTATTTTGCATAAAAGTCTTAGGTACCTACCATATGAAAACTAATGTTTTAATTGTCATTTAAGTTTCATTTGCTAAACACATATTAAGCATCAGGCATTGTCAGGGGCTCTGAAGAAATAATGAATCATATCTGGTCTTTACCCTTAAGCTAATAGTTGAGAAACAGACATGTCCATAGACAGTTATGAGAGCAAAATGATACAGGCTTATGCTATGTAAAGACAGAAGAAAGGCATCTATTCCACCTGCAATGGGGATGGCCTGGCAAGCCTTCTTAATGTGACAGCTAAGTTGTGTTCTGAGAGATGAACAGGGGTTAACCAAACACAGTTGGGGAGGGATGGGAGGAGAGCAGAGAGGAAGAACCTTCCTGAAAGAGCAGTATGAGAACTAGAAGGCTTGACAACATGCTTGGGGAACCCTGAGTATTTTAGTACACTTATAGGATACGTTACAAGGTGGGGAATTACCGGTAAGACAGGAAGACCAGGCCTAGGTGGTAAAGGGCCTCTAGTGTACAAAGTATTTTCACTAATATTATCTCACTTTATTCTTTCAACAACTCTGTGGATTAGCTAGAACAGGTATTATTTTATTTCCATATTAAAGAGTAGGAAACAGGTTAATTGAATTGCCTGAGGCTATGTATAGCAGCACAGCTATGATTTGAAGTCAGATTCTTTAGACTTTTGAGAATACAGAAGAATAAAAGAAAAAAGGAAAAAAAAAAAAACCCAAGCCAATAAACCTAGCAGTTTCATTGTGGAAATGTAATCAATAGTATTATTTAAAGACTTTACTTATTTATTCATGAGAGACACACAGAGAGAGGTAGAGACATAGGGAGAGGAAGAAGCCATCTCCCTGTGGGGAGCCTGGTGCAGGACTTGGTCCCAGGACCCTGGGATCATGACCTGAGCCAAAGGCAGATGCTCAACCACTGAGCCATCCAGATGCCCCTCTTTTAATGTTTTTAAAAAATGAGTTTGGGTTGGTGATCTCCCTGTTTCTCAGCCACCTGCTTCTCCCAATGTCAGTGTTTATTGGGGATAAATGAGATCAGGAACAAATCAACATCATCAGCCTCATTATAACTGACTATTCCACAAGTTTGGAAATTGCAGTCTTTAATCCATATCATCTATCTCCAAATCTAGTGTTGGCCCCTCATTTGGGTGTTGCTTTGACCAGTGGCACTTCCTTCATTTTCCCCTGACTTCTAAAAAATTTCTGGTTTCTTGGGGAATGTAAAAGATATTTACTGCTTGTTTTCTTTCTAAAAATCATGTTGTTTCTTTAAAAAAAAAAAAAGAGAAAGAGAACATGCACTTGTGTGAGCAAGCGGGGTAGGGGGAATGGGGTGGAGATGGGAGAGGGGCAAAGGGAGAGGGAGAAAGAATCTTAATCAGGCTCCATGCTCAGCACTGAGCCCCACTTGGGGATCAGTCTCATGACCCTGAGATCATTACCTGAGCCAAAGTCAAGAGTCAGGTACTTAATGGATGGAGCCACTCGGGCACCCCCAATATCATGTTTCTAACTATTGCTGCTTGCCAGAGAATTGTCTGAAGTTGACTGTTTTGTAAACGTCCCAGACTACGTAGAAATGGCAAAATACACATACTTTCAATTGCATACAAGCTCATTACGTCTCTGCAGTGCATCTATTTATCAATTCCTTAATTAGTCTACAAATATTTATTGGTTGCTTCCTGTGTGCCAAACATTGTGATCAGTACTCAGGGTACAATCCTAAACAATACAGAAATGATCCTTTTCCTTGCTCTTATAAAGCTTACATTCCAGAGGGGAATACAGAGAAAAGCATTAAATGTACAAATAAATAGTTGCAGGTTTTGATAAGTCCTGCAAAAGAAATAACGGACTAATGTAGAGAATTTTGGAGTGATGAAGTAGGCGGCCTCATTGAGGGGATGATGCTTTTAAACTAAGATATGTAAGATAAATAGAAATTAACCATTCAGAGAATAGGGTGTAGAGCATGTCAGGCAGAGAGAACATTTTAAAATGCACAAAGACCCTGAAAGTAGGTAAAAGTTTAGAGCTATGTTGCTCAAGATGGTAACCACAAGACGGTATGGGTACTGAAACTTGAAATGTGTCTGGTTCAAATACAGATGTGCTATAAGTATAAAATATATATTAGATTTTGAAGGTTTAGTGCTGAAAAAAATAATATAGCTAATTTTTTATGTTTACCATATATTGAAACATTTTGGATAAATTGGGTTAAGATAGATTTTCAAATTAATTTCACCTGCTTTTTTTTTTTTTTAGCTTTTAAAAACATAGCTAGGGACGCCTGGGTGGCTCAGCGGTTGAGCGTCTGCCTTCGGCCCAGGGCGTGATCCTGGGGACCCGGGATCGAGTTCCGCATCGGGCTCCCTGCATGGAGCCTGCTTCTCCTTCTGCCTGTGTCTCTCATGAATAAATAAAATCTTTAAAAACAAAACAACAACAACAAAAAAACCCCCAAAAAACCATAGCTACTGGAAAATTTAAGATTACATATGTATGTGGTTTGTGTTAATGGCTCATATTATATATATATATATATATATATATATATATATATATATTTTTTTTTTTTTTTTTTTTTTTTTTTTTTAAGATTTTATTTATTTAGAGGCAGAGACACAGGCAGAGGGAGAAGCAGGCTCCATGCAGGGAGCCCGACGCGGGACTCGATCCTGGGACTCCAGGACCATGCCCTGGGCCCAAGGCAGGCACCAAACTGCGTCGCCACTCAGGGATCCCCTCATATTATGTTTCTATTAGCTCTGGTTTAGCTCAACGTAGGAACTAAAAAAAAAGCCATTATGGCTGGTGCACATGGAACAAGAGTGAATGGTATTTGATAAAGTTGGTGTGGTGGGAAGAGACCTTTCAAAATGCTGCCCTATGCAATATCCTGTTTAATTCTGAGAGACTGAGAAAGGATTATTAAATCAGATTTTATAGACAATTAGTGCCCGAGAGCCACTACCCACCCATATAGTGCTACCACTTTTAGCATAGTATCTTTTTTTTTGCATAGTATCTTGAGTGTAGAATGTACTCTATCACTGTCAGCCAGAACAAACAAGCAAATAAATATTGATGGATAAATTGATTAAGTGGTTTTGAGGCTACCTCTTGGTGTCTATAATATCTAAGTAGATCTCTTGGTCAAAGATGAAATTTTCATTACCAAAAAATATCCTTCCCTGTAGGTTGACTCCTCTTGAAACTATTTCACAGTACACTTTCAACTTTTTTGTGTGTTTAAAAATTATACTATTAGGGGAGTATGTGCAGTGAGTACCCATATATTCATTATTTAGATTCTGTAATATTTTGCTGTATTTGAATATCTGTCCATCCCTTAAACCATTCATCAATCCATTTTATTTTGAAGCCATTCCAAATAAATTGTAGACACCAATGCACTTCACTCTTAAACACCAGCATTTGTATCAATTATAAAGAACCATACTCTTACCCATTACACTATGGCATTATTTGAATAATATCTATCTGCTGTACCAGACCCTAAGCTGCACAGAATTATTTCTCTTTAACGCATGGCACCCTAAAGAGTGAGTTTTAATATAGTACCCTTTTCCTTAAAATAAAAATTATCTTTTTCTGCTCACCATTGTATTCATAGTTCCTAAAATAGAGTAGCCACTCAGTAAATACGTTTTGTTTGAAATCAAACTGAGGTCCATATGACTTCTTTACGGAGAGCATTTGTTTTTTTCTCAAGTTCAATAAACATACAAGAATCCTTTCAGTGCGTGGTGTTGGGAGAATACAGGAGAAAAGAAACCTTAGTGTGCTAAATATTTAGCTACCCAGTATGAATATCTCTGATCTGAGTCAAAGTTGAATGCATGCCCTGATGCTAGTAGGTAGCTAAGGGTGTGGGAAATTTTTAAGCTGATCAAGTTGAGCATTGGCTGCTTTGCCATTCTGGTTCTTTCTTCATACCATTTGAATTGAAGAATTCTATGTTACTGAAAAATGGCATTGAATTGAGGCCCTTGAGGCATACTTGCCTTCCAGAGAGTCCATTCTTTTTTTTTTTTTTTTTTAAAGATTTTATTTATTTATTCATGAGAGAGTGTCTCTGCCTCTCTCTGTCTCTGGCAGACACAGGCAGAGGGAGAAGCAGACTCCATACAGGGAGCCCGACGTGGGACTCGATCCCAGGACTCTAGGGTCACGTCCTGGGCCAAAGGCAGGCGCCAAACCGCTGAGCCACCAAGGGATCCCGAGTCCATTCTTTATAGTAATATCCAAGGCAACATTTCAAAATTGGCAGTTTCCTTTTAGATTTTTAGTTTTTTTTTTAAGTGCTACATAATTTTGATAAGGCTTAACAATAATGCTACTAACTCTCTTCCATTGAAAATAATAGCCCTATTTCACAAACTATTTCATAACATTTAAATTCATAAATTAAAAATTCACTCAGGATTCCATTCTCTAACGAATAAACACTTTTGTTTCTTTTTTTCCTTACATATAAACATACATGTTTACATAGTTGTAATCACAATGTAGCCTAAATTTGTTGTTTGCCCTTTTTTCTTGACCTATAAACATTTCCCTATGTTATTTCTTAGTACTTGTAAGATTTTAGATGATCTTCCATAATTTGCCTTAAGCATTGAAACAGTGTTCTTTTTTTTTTTTTTTAATTTTTATTTATTTATGATAGTCACAGAGAGAGAGAGAGAGAGAGAGGCAGAGACACAGGCAGAGGGAGAAGCAGGCTCCATGCACCGGGAGCCCGATGTGGGATTCGATCCCGGGTCTCCAGGATCGCGCCCTGGGCCAAAGGCAGGCGCCAAACCGCTGCGCCACCCAGGGATCCCCAGTCAGTGTTCTGTAAGAGAAACAGAACCAGTAGAATTCTTTTTTTGTGGGGAAGCCTCAGATTTGCTCTTGAGGCCATTCAACTGTGATTGGATGAAGCCTACCATTAGATTAGGAAGAAAAATCTGCCTTCAGCCCAGGGTGTGATCCTGGAGACGGGGGATCGAGTCCCACATCAGGCTCTCTGCATGGAGCCAGCTTCTCCCTCTGCCTGTTTCTCTCTCCCTCCCTCTCTCTCTCTCTCTCTCTCTCTGTGTCTCTCATGAATGAATAAATAAAATCTAAAATAAGAATAATAATCTCCTTCATTTAATGTCAACTGACTTGTAGATATTTACTATATCTACAAATACTTTCAGGGGATTTAGATTAGTACCTAGATTTAATCAGGTAACTGGGTACTATAGCCTAGCAAGTGGATACATAAAACTAACCATCCCAATCATTTAGCTTTTCTTTTCCTGTTATAAATCACACTGTAATTTTATCTATAATACTGCATTTAGCTTTCTCCTTTAAAAGATAGTTTTTTAAAAAGATTTATTTATTTATTTATTTATTCATTCATTCATTCATTCATTCATTCATTCATGAGATACACAGAGAGAGAGGCACAGGCAGAGGGAGAAGCAGGCACCATGCAGGGAGCCTGATGTGGGACTCATCCTGGGTCTCCAGGATCACACCCTGGGCTGAAGGTGGCGCTAAACCGCTGAGCCACCTGGTCTGCCCGTGTTTTTTTTTTTTTTTCTAGAATGAATTCCCATAGGTAGGATTACTGGGTCAAGGGTTATAAAGACCAAATGGGCTCTTGACAGGATTTAATATTTGCAAACTGAAAATACCACCACAGTCTTTCTTTTAATGATTTCCTCAGGAGTTAATCAAGTCAATTGACTCATTTCCTGTTTCCAAAAACCTGTGGTCTTTAACCCCCTTTGTTTTTTGGCTCTGGAAATAACTACTTTTATTCAGGTTATATGTTCAATTCTCCCTTCAATCTGCACCTATCATGTTTTCCCCTGAGTTTTTCTCAGGGGAAACCATCCCCTACCTACTTTGCTTTCCATAACACAGATAAAATAGAAGGTTCATATTTCTGCTACTGAATCTAAGAATCTACTTGGATTTGCATGAATTTTTGCCTTTGCCCATCTATCCTGCTCCTTTACATGCTTTTAGTTTCCTTCCCATGGTCCCATCTTAGAAACCTTACTTCACTGCATCTTTCCATTTTACTTTCTACTGAGTTATCCCAAGCAGCATTCAAATGTTCTATTAAAAAAAAACAAAAAACAACAACAAAACAAATGTTCTATTTAAATGAAATTAATTTTTCCTTTCCCTACAAACAAAAGCCCTCCGGAGATCCCATGTCAGCCTCCAGCTAAAACCTATCTTTGCCCTCCTTCAAAGCTAGTCCTTAAAAAAAAAAAAAAAAAAAGCTAGTCCTTAATAGCTGTTTACAATTTTTGCTTCCAGTTTTTTTTTACCTATTTACCTGAAAGCCTATTCCAGTCTACTTCTACCTTCACCACCTCATCACAACCACTCTCACTAAGGCCTATAATGACCTCCATGGTGCCAAATCTACTTAAAAACAAAAACCGGGATCCCTGGGTGGCGCAGCGGTTTGGCGCCTGCCTTTGGCCCAGGGCACGATCCTGGAGACGCCGGATCGAATCCCACGTCAGGCTCCCGGTGCATGGAGCCTGCTTCTCCCTCTGCCTGTGTCTCTGCCTCTCTCTCTCTCTCTCTGTGACTATCATAAATAAATAAAATCTTTTAAAAAAAAAAAAAACAAAAAAACCATAGAGGTACAGATACTCAATAATCTCTTAATGTCATAAAAATATTCAGTTGTGATTCAAATGTTGCACCTTTTTTTTCTTGTCTAACAGCTTGAAGCAAAATCCAGATAAGGGCTACACAGAGAGATTGTTTGATAGGTCTTTTCTGTCTCTTTTACTCTAAAGTCCATCTCAATCTCTTTCTCACCCCCTTTCAGTTTATTTGTTGAAAAAACCGCATTGTTTTTTTCTGTAGAGTTTCCCACTGTTTGGATATTGCATCTTCCTTTTATAGTTTAACAGGTTCCTCAGTCCCGGTCCTGTATATTACATGTATGTAGTATCTAGAGGCTAATTCAGATTCAGGTTTTTCTTTTGTTTGTTTTCCATGACCACTTTCTAGGTATCAGTGTGTTCTTTCATCAAGGGGCTCTTAATGCCTGGGTGTATTTCTTTTTGTGATATTAGCAGCCATAGGATTTCCTTTTCCTTTTCATCTTAATGGAACTCTCTATTTGCCTTTTTTGGTTATGGTCTCTCTAAAATATTCTTTTGCCTTCTGTGATATACTTTCTTCATTTGCCTCTTGTCTCTGATCATTCCTTAGTTTATTTTGTTGTCTTTTTCTATCTTGATTTTATTTATTTTATTTTTAATGTTGGAATTCCTCAAGGGTGAGATCCTCTCTTCTAATGCCAGATTCTCATTATACTTGGTCTCATTCATTGTCCTGCCTTTGAATACCATATAAATGCTGGCAACTCCCGTATTTTTCCAGATATCTCTACCCTAAACATCTCTCTTTAACTCTAAACCATATATCCACTTACCCCACTTGATATTTCCACTTTGAAATTTTACATTTCCTACTTAATATGCTCTAAAACTGCATTCTTGATTTTTTTCCCAGAAACTTGGTCTTCCCTCAGTTATCCTTGTCCTAGTGACATCTTTGTTTCTGCAGTTGCTCAAATCACAAATTTAAGATTCACCCCTGACACCTCCTGTTCTTCTATGCTTCATATGTACTCCACCCCCAGTCTTATCAATTTTATTTCCCATGTATTCCTTGAATCCATCTACCTCTCTCCATGTCTGTTGTTACCTCTCTAATCCATGCTACCACTATCTCTACCTTAGACCACCACAGTAATCTTTTTAACTGAGCTCTTTGCTTAAAACCTGTAAAGGCTTTTTGTTTTATTTAGGAGAAAATATAAAATCTTAAATGTGATTTATAGTGTTCTAAGAGACCTGATCCTTGTTTTTGTTTCTCTAATTTCATCTTGTGCCACTGCCCACTGCACTGGCTATGCTTCAGAGTGATGGGCATTTTTTTATCTTGTTCTACAAAGTTTGAGAAAATCTTTCATGCCTTACGGTCTTCACACCTGTTTTCCCTTGGTATGTTATTCCCCAGTTCTGGTTTTTCCACAAGTCTGGTTTCTCTCTCTCCTCTTTTTCTTCTTTTAGAAAACAAATGTGGTCTAGAACCTGTCTAATCTAAAGAAGATATCCCCCTACCCAATTATCCTCTCACAGGACTTCATTATTTTCCATAATAGTTTATAATGATATGTAATTCTGTACTTACCTGTTTGTTATATGTCTAGACTTCCAGCTCTATAGAATCAAAGGTCATATCTCTTTTGTCACCACTGTGCTTCATCATGTAGTACAGTGTATGGAACAAAGTAAGTGTTGTAAATATTTGCTGAATGAATGAACTTACGCTATCAAGGATTACTAAGCCTTGGCAATTTTATCTCTGAAGTTATTTCAAATTTGTTTTTATTTTTCAATCTCCTCTGCTTGGTTTAGACCATAATCATCTTTTCTCTGGGCTTTTAACTGCCTCATTACTAGTGTCCTGGCCACCAGTCTTCCTGCCCTCTTATTCATTCATTATTCTGCCTGGAATAATGTTTCTAATGCTGTTACTGTCTTAACCCAAAAGCAATCATTGTGTCCCCACTGCTTATAAGATAATATGTAAACTAAGTTGTTTTTCAGGGAACTTTATAATTTGACCTCACTTACTTCTTTAGCCTTATTTCTCCTGACCCTACTTCATCTCTCTAAAAAGACTTTCAGTTCCATTCACTTTTATATGTCTTATCATTTTCTTCCTTCAGCCTAGGGTTCCTTTTCCCTCTCTTCTATTAAAACTCTTTATTCTTTAAGATCCAACTTGGATGCCATGTCTTCCATATAGACTTCCAGTCCTTATCTATCCACTCATGATTACAAATTCCTTGAGGGCGTGCTATACACTGAATGTTTATGTCTTTCCAAAGTTTGTATGTTAAATCTCAGTACCCAATGTGATGACTGGGGATGTAAGGCCTCTAGGAGGTGATTAGGTCATGATGATGGAACCCTCATGAATGAGATTAGTGTTCTCATAAAAGAGACCCCAGAGAGTTCCTTTGCCCCTTCTGCTATGCAAGGACATAGTGAGAAGACAGCATGTATGAGCCAGGAAGAGAGTTGTCACCAGACACTGAATCTTCTGGTGCTTTGATCTTGAACTTCCCAGCCTCCAGAACTGTGAGAAGCAAATTTCTGTTTTTTGTAAGCCACCCAGTCTATGGCATTCTGTTATAGCAGCATGGATGGCCTAAGACAAGGTGGTACTTTTTTTCATTCCTTACTATATATACTCAGCATCTAGAACAGTGTGTGGCCTATAGTAGGCTGTCAATAAATCCTTGTTGAATGATTGAATAAAATAATTTACTTATTTACTCAGGTATTTATTAAGCTTTTTTTGAATGTCCATAGCACTCTCTCCGTCCTTTGCACTATAATTAGAAGTTCATTTATTATCTGTAGGAACTGATCACTTATAAAATTAATCCCCACTCAAGCATCCCTCCCTGCTCACCACTGGACTCTGTTTCTCAGTAAGTGTTTTCTAATGGTAGAATAATCTAACAATACAACGCAAATAGATTCTAAAATGAAAACTGAGCAAAAAAATGACAATTCCACGAAACAAAGACTTTTATGAATTTGAAATAATGCAATATTGGAGAGTCGCTTGAATCATACACACAAAAAAATCTTTGACAAATGAGGATTAAATGGTAGAGTTAGTTTAAAATTGAAGGAGAAATTAACACGAGTAATGACACAAAAGGAGATTCAGAGGGCGATGATTTGAGTAACAGGATTAAGAGAGACTCTTGGGAAAGATTGGTGAAGCTCTTGAATATTTTTACAAAATTGATTCTCTTATCAATGTGTTTTGAAAGCCAAATGTGAAGTGACAGATGTTCTTTGGCTTATAGGCAATTACAACTTAAATTTTTGTTAAATATTAAGAATTAGCAAAATTTATTTTACGTTTATCTTGATAAATTGAAGGCCTGATCGATTTTTTTTTTTTTTAAATTTACTAGGAAATTTTGGTCTCTCATCAGTTAACTTAAATGGCATTAAAAATTTTTTTTAAATAGCCTTTTTTGATATTAAACTCAGGTGATAAGAATCCCATTGTATGTACTAGTTTCTCCATTAGATTTAGTTCACCAAAGTTGGTGATTGTGCTTTATTCATTATATTCCTATGGTGCCTAGCTCAGAGTTTGGTACTTAGCAGATACCTAATAAATGTATAGGGATAGGAAGAAGTAAATAATAATTGAAGGGTTTGGAAAAACTCCTTGAAAAGGTAATATTTGGTACAGAGTGTATATGGCAGGTGAGTGAATAGGGTTTGACTGTTACACTTTGTTAGGTCCAAAAGAAAAACCTCTCTTTCTTTTACAGGCTCCTGCCTAGTGTATACTTTAATATTCACAGTCTGTTCTCTGCCTCAATAGCTCTTGTTCTCATTGTAATTCTTCCTGGAGATTGAGATGGAAATGAGAAAGGCTTTGGGCTACTGCCTCGGCATCCACATTCATGAGAACTTAGAAATGCAGAGGGACCAAATGCCATGCCCTAGACGGATCCAGGTCAGCCAATCACTGCTTTCCTGCCTCTTCCTTTGTTCTCTGGGCCTCCAGTCTCCTCTGTGCTGGAGGTGCTACAGCTGTTTATACCAATTAATATAATGCTAATGTGACCCTTAATGAAAGGGTGGAAGCACTTGGGCTCAGCTGATGAATAACTGGATAGGGTCAACCTTCTAAGTACCTATTTCTTAACAACAATGGGACTAGGCACCTGAATACCTTTTCACATTGTTTTTGTAACCATGGAAACAGCTGGAAGAGATCATAGTTTAGGGAATCTAATCTCTAATTTTATAGGATAAGGAAAAAAAAAAACAACCCAGAGATGGTAAAGCTCATGCAAGATTAACTCCTTGTCTCCCATTTTAACAGATCTATGGCATGTAAATATGATTTTGTCCTCTTTTCATATTATGCAGCATTTAAACCCCTGCCACTGACCTAACTTTGAATCTTGTGGCTCTGCTACTTCATGACTGATCTGGGGAGAGTTGCTTAATGTCTGTAGTTTTAGTTTTCTTATCCTTAAAATGGTACTAATAATAGTACCTGCTTCGTAGGTTTGTTACTAGGATTACATGAAGCAGTAATTGTAAAGCACTTAGTAGATTCTGGCACATAACAAGTGTTCAGCAAGTGTTGACTATCATTATTAATACAGCATAAGGAAGCCAAAATGAACCTAATGACCAGTCCTTTAATTTACAGCTCTGTCTTTGAAACCTTTGTTCCTATTTCTTCTTCAGTTAGAATCTGAACCTTGTGAAGCAAGGATTTTGTTTGCTTGCTTCCCTGTATTCTCAGTAGCTAGAGTAATTTTTAGTGCATTTAGTTGCTTAGTAAACATTTAGTGAATTATATTTTTTTAATTTTTATTTATTTATGATAGTCACAGAGAGAGAGAGAGGCAGAGACATAGGCAGAGGGAGAAGCAGGCTCCATGCACCGGGAGCCCGACGTGGGATTCGATCCCAGGTCTCCAGGATCGCGCCCTGGGCCAAAGGCAGGCGCCAAACTGCTGCGCCACCCAGAGATCCCAATATTTAGTGAATTAATGCTCTTAGGGAAAATCTGCTCTGCAAAACACTTTTAGATACTCCAGTGACTTGAAGCCTTTATCTTTACAGTTGTTTATGTGAATTTGCACTTGTCTTTATAATATTTGTATTGTATCCTTTATCTTTTCAATTATCTTTGTTTCTGTCTACATTGTAAATCTTTGTGGGTAGGAGACTGTGATCTCACTATGGAATTTCTTTGTGGCTCCTAGCATAGCGTATTTTTTTAAATACATGGTTATTAAGGTTTAGTAATTCCTGACAGTTGACTCTAAAAATCACTAGTATTCAGTACTAATTTATTGAGCAAACAGCAGTGTATGCTGTGGCTTGCGTCAATTGCATCTCTAAGAAGTTGTGCATTCATAGGGTCAGTCCTTAGTGGCAAGAGACACTTTAATGCCTTTGTAAATGTTGTTCTTTACACATGAAATACCCCTTTCCTTCCTCCTTTGCTCCTTCTCTGTCAGATGTCTTGCTGCTTTCTTTAGGGCTCAGTCTCCTCTGTCAAATCTTTTTACTTCCTTTTTTCTGGGATTAAATCCTTTATATGTAAATCTCTTCATGGAAGAAATGAATAGCTTTTGCAAATAGATGAGGGCTGAATTCCAGACTGCGGAAAGAGTTGCTGCAAAGACAAGGTCAGCTGTTATAAGAACGTGATAGTAAATAATAAATATTATCTTTAGTGTAGGGCAGTTTATTGGTCAGGTTTCTTATTAACAGCGGCAAGTAATAGAATCCACTCTAGCAGGTTCAAGGAAAAATGCTTTATTAGAGGGTGCCAGAGAGATTAAAAAGCCTTTGGGAGAGTAGAAGAAAAGGACCCAGCCTGAGCTTCCAGGAACAAAATCTCTTTGCCATAGTCCTGAAGCTGCAGAATCAAGAAACTGTTGCCACAACTACTAGATCTAGAACTGTGCTGCTTCTGCAGTTTGCCCCAACAAGAGGCATGTCCTGTGCCCAATCTCTCCACTCATCTACTTTCATTCCAAGTTAGTATCTAGTGTGAGAGCATCTGATTAGCAAAACCTAAATCACACTTAGATGGGAATCTGAGAAATGCGTGTGTGTGCATATATATATTCCCCAAGCTGGCTTTCATCATGGTGGTAAATTGGCTGATAGAACATTTGAGGAGATAAGTTTTTTTATTAACCAATGGATGAGAAAGATACATAGATGGAGACAGGAAGGGGGAGGGAAGGAGGGAGGGAAGGAGGGAAAGAGATGGGGAGAGAGGCAGAGAAAGAGAGATGGACACTGACTTCATCTCTCAAAATGGGAAAAAAAAGTCTTTAGTTCATTTGGATCAACTTAGGCCATTTATCCATCCCTTAACTACGAGAGTTTTCAGAGACATACCAGAAGTTAATTGGTTAAGCCTGAGTTCTTGAACTAATGACTTTCAGGGAGAATGGTTTAAATATTATGGTTTGAATGTGGAATCAAGACTTACCTCTGGAGCTAGGTTTGGGGTCAGCATTATCTTAGTTAGAACAGTGGTTTCCAAAGTGTGGCCACAAGGGAACTTGTTGAAAATGCAGATTCTAAAAAAAAAAAAAGAAAAAAAAAGAAAATGCAGATTCTCAGGGCATGTACGAGACCCACTGAATCAAAAACTCTGGGCGTGGGGCCCAGGAATCTATTTTTTTACAAGCACTCCAGGTAATTATGACTCTGACAGCATGCTAAAATTTGAGAAATGCCTTAGTAATATAAGCTGCTGAGAGATGAATACTGGATAAAAATTAGGGCTCTATTAGGAAGAGGGAAGAAGAGAATGAATGCTGGGTAGGCAGCCAAAAGCATTCATTTCAAACTGTAAAGGTAGGGGTCAGTTAACGAAGAATCTTGAATATCTACCTACAAGGTTGTTCTGAGAATAAGACTAGGTAATGCATGTGTGAAAGCCCTGTGCAAGTGAAAGAGCTAGATTATAGTAGGGGTGAGATAGAGAGTACATTGTACTTGGAGTCAGAGGTTGGCTTCTTATCCTGGTCTCTTTACTTCTTGGAGCTTCAGACTCCTCTTTTGTAAAATAGGAGCTAGAACCTCTAAGGTGTTGGAAGAGTTTAAATGAACGAATATATGTGGAAGTTCATTATTTAGTGTATTAATAAGTAAAAGTTTACTGAAAATGCTTGGCCAAAGTAATATGAACTTTATTCTGAGGACAAGGGTAAGTTAGTGTGCTTCCTTAGGACTGTCTTTCTTCCTAAGGCAATTCCCTAGTTCTTAGCAATTGTTTCAGGTCTCAGGTCTATAATCATATTTAGATAAGCTCTGATTTAATTTCATGAGCAATGGTTTTTGCCTCTGCAGTCTTTTCTTGGGGCATTATTTGAATTATTTACTTCGGCTGTCGCAGGGATATAGAGGTTTCTTTTTGCTCTTGTAACTAATGTGTCCTCAGGGTGATGTGACCATATATATTTTACGTTCTGCTTTGGCAGATTGCTTTTTATTTTCTTCTGTGAGGTCATTTTAATTTGTAACACTGTGGCCTCTTGCTCCTACTTTCTGTTTTTTACACATTTCACATTTTCTAGATAGAGAATTTTTATAAATTTCTATTAGATTATAGTGGGACAGGTGATCAGGAATGGTTTGGACCCTCTCTTTTACTTTATATAAGAAACTAAGACAGGGAAGTAATTTGTCCAGTCCTGTATCCTGCTTCTTACTCTTTTCCTATTTCCTGGCATGAAAGAACTTGAATCTGGGGTTAAATTTCATTTTTTTCCGCTATATATTAATCAAAAGTCTCCTGTGAATTGTTTACATCTAATGGGATTTAAAGTCAGAAGCCTGGGGCAGCCCAGTGGCTCAGTGGTTTAGCATCGCCTTCAGCCCAGGGTGTGATCCTGGAGACCTGGGCAAGCCCCATGTCAGGCTCCCTGCATGGACCCTGCTTCTCCCTCTGCCTGTGTCTCTGCCCGCCCCCCCCGCCCCCCCTTCTCTCTTTCTGTGTGTCTCATGAATAAATAAATAAAATCTTAAAAAAAAAAAAAGAAAAAAGTCAGAAGCCTGGTCTGAAAGTGAAGCAGAGCTGACATCCCAACCTAGGAAAAAAGATTACCTAGTGAGTAGAAGTGTTGTGGATTCAGTAGTGGAAAGAAGGGCCCACCATGGACATACTCTTCACTTCTAGACATACTTGGCACGCTCTTAGATGGTGGTAGTTATTGGGTATGCCAACATTGCATTATTAGATGGCTTGTGGTCTTTTCTGTGTTTACATCTAGGGTATTTGAGGAAGGAAAGAATGAAATGAAATGAACAATTTTTACTTTGCTCCTGAGCACTTCTCACCTTATCTATACTACAAATAACAGTTAATGTTTGTTTCTCTTAGAAAGTTACTGTGGGGTGGCAAGGAAATCAGAAAAATGTCTCATAGACTTGTTGGTACTAATTAAAACCTAGATTGCCAGCTGAAGGGCAACCTAAGGACTATTCAATTCAACACCTTTATTTTATGAGTGAGAGGCCAAGAGAAGAAAGTAATTCACCCAATGTTTTAAAAAATACATATATATATTTTCTGGCTACAGGTGTATTCAACATATATATATTTTCTGGCTACAGGTGTATTCAACACAAAACAACCTTCTCTAACTTTACTGAGGTGGCTGACCACGTCCATGGCAAATCTATCTCTAAACTTTGCTGACCCAGCCCCAACCTCAGCTTTCTTGTCAGCACTAGGGGGCACAGCACTTTGTCTGTAGGTGTCTCTCTCTGTCAACTTCCCTTCGGCTAGTCTTGCTGGTCACTCTCCCTCCAGACCTTTGGGCTGTGGCCTGCCAGTGTTAGAACTGCTGTGGTGTAGAGTGGCAGGCACAATCTCAGGGGGCAGGTGGAAGTAATCACAAAGATACTGGATACCCTCTTGGTAAGTTTCAAGTAGAAATGTCTCCAGGCAATCTATTCCTTAATGTAGACTTGTGATTTGAGAGACTGCATGGACTTGATGATGTGAAGATTGGGTACATTCTTGTCTGCTAGCTCAGAGTGTTTAGGCATGTAGATGTCCTTTTTGACCACCATCACTCCCTCCTTGAAAAGGAGTTCATGAATGACAGTAGGGTTCTTCTTGGACGTCAACATCCCAGCGGGTACTATGTATAGGGCTGGAGCTAGAAAGGAAAGCAACCACTCAATATTATACAGTAAGTTAGTTACAGAGTCGGGACCATATCTCAGCACTTTGGACTCCCTGTTAAGTTCATTTCCACTATACCCCTTTGCAGGACACACTGTAAGAGGAAATGTTGGGTAGTGGAAGGCACATAGGCCTGAGGGCAAAAGATCTGGGTATGAACCATGGCTCTGCCACTTACTGATTTGTTCCTGAGAAAGCAATATCACTTCCTCAAGTATGAGTTTCCTCATTTGTAAAATGAGATAATACTGATACTTCTTTTACCTGCCTTGCAGGGTAATTATTAGGATAAAATGTGAGATGCAGTGGAAAAAAGGAAGACTAAAGTGAACATGGCAATTTGCCTGTGGATTTCAGCTTTGTCACCTATTAACTGTGATTTTGGGGCAAGTCACTTTGTTTCTATGAACACAGTTTTTTCTTTGTAAAATTGGGACAGTAGTAATTCCCCTGCAGAGCTGTTTTAAGGACATTAGTGTATGTAAAGCATTCAAAATGGTGCCTAGTTAAAAAAAAAAATGGTGCCTAGTACATGTGAGATCTTCACAGAAGATTTAGTTCTGTCTTCTCAGAACTGTTCTTCTAAAAACTTAAAATAGATATAGCAGAACTCGTTCTTCTGTGGCTTTAAAGCTATCTTGTAAAGTTTGATTCAGAGGCTGTAGGTGGGGTAAGGTATGGGCTTTGTGGTTAGTCAGGTTTCTGTTCTAAACTATAGTGGCCCATGGTTAGGCTTTTTCTTCTTCCAGAGAAGGGCTTGTAGAAATGACAGACACTGAATGCAGTAAATTGATTGAAGAAGAGGTGGAGGAAATTTGGTGACTGGGAAACTCGGAAAGGAGAATGCCTGACCTACAGTAGATATGTAATCATTTTTTTATATAAATTTATTTTTTATTGGTGTTCAATTTGCCAACCTATAGAATAATACCCAGTGCTCATCCAAGTGTCCCCCTCAGTGCCCATCACCCACTCACCCCCACCCCCCACCCACCTCCCTTTCCACCACCCCTAGTTCATTTCCCAGAGTTAGGAGTCTTTCATGTTCTGTCTCCCTTTCTGATATTTCCCACTCATTTTTTCCTCCTTTCCCCTTTATTCCCTTTTAATATTTTTTATATTCCCCAAATGAATGAGACCATATAATGTTTGTCCTCTTCCAATTGACTTATTTCACTCAGCATAATACCCTCCAGTTCCATCCACGTTGAAGCAAATGGTGGGTAGATATGTAATAATTTTTATTGAAAGAATGACTACCTGAAATGGAGAAATACTGTGGGCCATAGGGGTTCATAAATAACTGGTGGCCCCAAATTTCTCATCCAAGCTCCACTTTGCTGAGGTATTTGGATTTAATCAAGCTTTTATAATCTTAACCTGATGAATTTGTGGAATTTAAGGTCTTGAGTTTTTTAAGCTTTTCTCTACTACCAACTTCCCTTTACCACCTTGGTCAGGCCAGACAACTATTTCCTTCATTCCTAATTATTGTGTGGCTAGGTTCCTCTTTCTGGTTTTTAATTCTGGAATGGAGTTGGTGGTTCTAATGCACGAAAGTTAGAGAACGGGAAATCTGTATGATCAGGCAAACAGCATTTCCTCAGAAGTTCCAGGATTATGGGAAAGCTAATAGGTTCACTCCTTCTTCCTCCCCAAAAAGGATATTTTTGTATAAACCATTAATTCAGTAAATACATACTAATCATGTATACTATAGATCAGACATTCTTCTGGGTGCTTTGAATATGTTATCTCACCAAATGCTTAGTAACCCTTTGAGTTAGGCTGATAATATTGCCCTCAATTTTACAGATAAGGAATATAGAGTTTAGATGAAGGAAATGACTTGCCTTAGCTAGTAAAAGGTAGACTCAGGATTTGAACCCAGGTCTTTATGACTCAAAGATAATCACTGATTGCCGTGTCTGTCTACCTTAATAGAATGGGAACTCCTTGAAGGTGGAGGTCTTGTCTGATTCAAATCTGTGTTTCCTATTTTCAGCACAGAAACAAATAGAGTAATTTTTTCTTTACATTTTTTGAAGTTTTTACTTAAAGTCCAGCTGGTTAACATACAGTATAATATTAGTTTCAAGTGTGCAATATAGTGATTCAACATTTCCATACATCACCCAGTGCTCATCACAGCAAGTGCACTCCTCTATTAATGAAGTAATACATAATTGATGCCTGTGTTATTCTGAAGCCCTATGGGCCCTCTCTCTTTAAGCCCACTGCCTACTTTCCTCTACAGTCAGTTGCCTGCTTTAGTTTAGTTTTCTTTTTTAGGCTGTTCTTGTGTGAGCTAGCGTTCCCTTTTGAGGTTGAATTGAATTGTGTAATGCCTCAGGAAGTGGCTGAAGCACCTTCCTCAAACCTGGTTGCATCAAAAGCCCACCAAGTCAAGTCCTGTTCCCAAAGAGGAAGAGAAAGCCTGGGCTCCTTAGTTAGTAGATAAGAGTTTCTTCTTTGAGGTCCTTGGGCTAATTTCACCATTTAAAGAAGGGACATTTACTTAAATTCTTTTTTTTTTAATATTTTTAATTTATTTATTCATGAGGGACAGAGAGAGAAAGAGAGAGAGGCAGAAACATAGGTAGAGGGAGAAGCAGGGTCCCTGTGGGGAGCCCAATGCAGGACTCGATCCCAGGGCCCCAGAATCATGACCTGAGCCAAAAGGTGATGCTCAATCACTGAGCCGTCCAGGCGCCCCTTCTTTTAAATTCTAAATACTCCACTCTGTATGTGATGGTTAACTCAGGCCATTTTTATGTCACTTTTTAATTTCCATCTATCTTCCTAAGTCTGACCCTTGGGTCATACAAAATAAATTCAAGCTCTTCTCCGTATTACAATCCTTTGTAATCACAGGGTGATTTTATTTCTTTTCTTTTTTACTAAATATTTTCTTAGTAAGTTTCTTTTTTTTTTTTTTTCTTAGTAAGTTTCTAAGATGACCACCTCTCCTTGCCTCTCATACCACTTTTCTCTCCACAAAAAAAATCCCTATGGATAGGCTTTTTATGCTAATTTTGTTGTCCTGTGTAACTCCTTCACTTCTCTCAAGTTTTTTTTTTTACTGTTGCTTGGATAAGCCATATATACCTCTTTCATGCCTCCCTGACTTGTTTCTCATAGTTTCTTTTGTGTAGTATGTTCTTTGCTTGCTGTACTTCTGCTCAACAACCTTCAAGACTGTTAAAATATCTGTCTCTGATACCTTCCTTTCCTCCTGTTCCAGACAGAATATCCTTTTTCTCAGTGTTTATGTAATGCTTTGTTCCACTAGCTATGGCAGCATTTACTGTATTGTACTTGTTTGTACTGTATTGTAATTATACTTGTTCATCTATCCTTCCTCTCCCTAAACACTTCTCAGTCAGTCCTCCCAATATTGGAAGTACCTGTCATAGATGAGGTAGTCAACATTTATAGAGTGCCTTACCGCTGTGCAAGTTGCCATATACTCTCACTTAATCCTTGCAACAGGTCTCTCATGTATGTATTAGGCCCATTTTACAGATGAAGTAATTGAGGCCCAGAGATTAGTGATCTATTATGATCTTATAGCTGGTAACTCAAAGGACTGGGTTTCAAACCTATTTGCTGACTTCAAAGCTTGAGCTATGTTTAGAACTATTCTTTTGATTCTAATTCAGTATTCTTTTTGTGCATATCATAAAAACACAAATTGAGTATATAGATGTGTTTTTTTTTTTTTATAGATGTGTTTAATGCAGTGATGGATAAGAGTTTAAATGAGAGTAAGGTGCAGATAGCAGTGGCACTCGCATAATTGCTATGTATTAAGAAATGGTCCTGGATTTGTTAATGCCTTAATCGGTAAATATTTGCTGAACGAAGGAATCATCAGGCTACTGTAGGCAGTCCTATAATTTAGCACTTACAAATGAATTTGTTTTAGCTGGTTAGCAGATGTAACAACACCTACCTTAGGGCATGTTCTGTTCTAAAAAGGGATGTAAAGCTGCTTCTCTCACACTACCATGGGTAATGTGGATGAGCTCAGCTTTGACCTGAAACAGTGTTTCTGAAATCTTTCACTTCCAAGCTTTGTCATATTTTTGTCAGGCACTGTTAACCTACTTTTTCAGAGCTACAGAATCAGACAATTAGAATATGAATTGGAATATGAGGTTCTTATTCTAACTGTTTGTATACCCTAAGCTATTACCAGAGAGAACCTAAACACAAAGGACTTGGTAAAGGAAGCCAAATGGTAGACCTTGGGAAATGGTAGTCCTTGTTTTGTGACATGAGCTATTGAGTCATTCTACATTTTCTTTTTTTTAAATTTTATTTATTTATGATAGTCACACAGAGAGAGAGAGAGAGAGAGAGGCAGAGACATAGGTAGAGGGAGAAACAGGCCCCATGCACCGGGAGCCCGACGTGGGACTCGATCCCGGGTCTCCAGGATCGCGCCCTGGGCCAAACAAAGGCAGGCGCCAAACCGCTGCGCCACCCAGGGATCCCTCATTCTACATTTTCTTAATTTGACTAATAGCAAATGTGTTACAGAAAGGTAACAAAAATAAGATGACTATGGTTCAGGCTCTTGTTAGCTTTATGTGACTTGGGGCAAATGGTTTATACTTCCTAGGCCTGTTCCTTTAGGGTTTTAATCCAGTGATTCTTTCCAGGGGATGTGATCCTGCTGTCCAGGTACCACACATCTCTGTTGCTCAGGGACCATGCTGTGCTGTAAATTACAACTTCTTTTGCCTTTCTTGTTTTAGGCCACAGATCCTCCATTCACTATGTATAGTCTAAGAATTTGTTGAAATCTGTCATCTTCTGATGTCTCATACTCATTCTCTTCCTTGTTGAGTTTTATAGCTTTGCTATCATTTTAGTATGATTTTTAGGTAGGAACATAGGTAAATGTGTTTTTAATTTGCCAAATTTAACTGGAAGCAAACTTCAAAGGAAGTTAAAGGTAAAGAAGATGAAGTTGCATTTATATCTGGAGTTCCAAAAACTTCACCATGAAAGTAAGTGAGAGAGTCTGGACCTTCTCAGGAGATGTCCTAGGTTCAGATTTTGACTTCATCATCTACTAGGTATATGACCTTGGACATATTACTTCCCTGATCCTCACTTTTGAAATTGGAATTTTAAAAAAAGATTTATTTATTTATTTTGAGAGCGAGAGGGAGAGAAAGAGAGCATAAAAGGAAGTTGCAGAGAGAGAGGGAAGAGAATCCCAAGCAGACTCCCTACTGAATGCAGAGCCTGTGGTGGGCTTGAGCTTGTGACCCAAAGATCATGACCTGAGTTGAAACCAAGAGTCTGATGCTTGACTGACTGCACCACCCAAGTGCCCCTGGAATTTTTTAATTGTTAATTTTTATATATTTTTAAGATTTGATTATTTGGGAGAGAGAGCACATGCATGAAAGCATGAGTGGGAGGAGGGGCAGAGGGAGAAGAGCAAGCTGACTCTGCTGAGCAGGGAGCCTGACTCAGGGCTCCATACCCGGACCCCAAGATCATGACCTGAGCCAAAATCAGACACTTAACTGTGCCATTCAGGTGCCCCTGGAATTTTTTCTTAGAAGAGAAAAGATACATCAGAAATTGCACTAAACTAGTAATCAATACATGTGTTTGCTTTTAGCAGACTAAGGGACTTTGACCAAATCCTTTCCCCTTTTTGGGCCTCAGTTTCCCTCTGTAAAATGAGGAACTTGACCTTGGTGACCTCTAAATTCCTTACTATTTTGAGTCCAACATTTTCCTAATTCCCGAAGAGCACTGGTCCTTTAATATTAATGTCTAGCCCTTTGTTCAGTATGATTAAGGCCTAGGATTCAGACAAATGGGACTGGGTATTCTGAAGTCTGTATATATCTACCTACCATACTGACCAGATCATGATACTTTTAAAAAGAGGAATCACAGTATACAAATCCATGGCTCTTAGATAGTACATGGTAATTAGGCAGCTATTTAAAAACATTTCACTCTTTTTTCCTTTTTCTCTTGGGATTAAGACAAGCCAGGGTACCTGAGGCATTAGCATGGGAAGGAGTAGCTTTTTGCTTTTTGCAGCTTGATTATTGTGTCTGTTCTAGCAGGAGAGAAAGACACTAAGATTATTATGACATTAAGTGATGAATGTATAATAGAGGGATGTACAAAGTATTAATCTAAGCAAGGAGTGGGAAGTGGGGAGAGGAGGCAATGAAGCCTCCAGAGGTGAGGTAACACTCGAGAGTGGAAGAATGAGCTTCCACGGAGCTTCATCAATTTGAAAATGTGTTGAGAGTCTTTTAGGGTTGCTCTGCCTTTTCTCTGGGCTTCAGCACAACCTAGAGGGCTCATTTAGAAAATCATTAGAGCCTATTAGGAACTGAGAATTTTTTTTTTTTTTGAAGTCTGAATTAGTGTTTTTCTGATGCTAGCTTGGACTTTATACCAGTGGATACCTGGAATAAGACACCTGGCCAGGTTGTTCTTAGTCTGTTTGTGGTTTGGGTATTGTTAATGGATGTATATCAATAGAAAATTATGTCTGCCTTTCTGAGAGCTACCTGAGCGAATTTGAGAGAGAACTGTTTGGAATCTCTACTTTCTGTCATCCCAGGTTAACCTATTTAAGATACCTTGACATTTAAGTCTCTCAATACATCTTGCCAGTGTATTTTTCTTTTTGGATTAAAAGTTGGCTCTATTTTGATTTGCTACTTTTTGCGTGTTGATTATTGGGCATCTAAACTTCTTAGTTCATAGGCTAGCACAGAAATAGTGAATAAAACATTTTTATTACATAAACAACAAATATTATTGTATTTATTTTATGCTACTTGCTGTGCTTAGCTTCTAGAGATACAAGAGTAAGATCCAGTTACTCTCTAGGAGAAGCTCATAGACTACTGGCAAAGAGAAAACAAAGGGCACCTGGGTGGCTCAGTGTTTGACATCTGCCTTTGGCTCAGGTGATCCTGGGGTCATGGGATGGAGTCCTGTATTGGGCTCCCTGCGGGGAGCCTGGCTTCTCCCTCTGCCTGTGTTCTGCCTTTCTCTGTGTCTCTCATGAATAAATAAATAAATAAAATCTTTAAAAAAGAAAAAGAAAGAGAAAACAATACTTTAGGAACTATTGATTAAGAATGTTATGAACTGTGATAGGCACTGGGGATGAATGAGAGAATCTCAACCCCCAATGTGTGTATAGCCCATTGGGAGGTGGAATGGTGAGAAGGAGCCTACGCTGTAAGCCAGTAACTAATACAATGAACAAGGGAGAATGTGGCATTTATCATAAAAGAGAGAGAGGGGGGCTCCTCGCTGGTTCAGTTGGTGGAGCATGTGACTCTTGATCTTGAGATTGTGGGTTCGAACCCCACATTGGCTAGAGAGATTACTGAAAAATAAAATCTTAAAAAAATTAAAAAATAAAAGAGAAATAGTATGTATGCATTGAGGAAGATACCACTTTAGGTTGTACTAGATGGTCTGTAAACTATCTCTCAGTCCCAAACACTGTAAGATTCTGTGATATTGTGAATTTTGCACTTAACGAGGACTAAAGAGTAAATGGTATTATATATACCAAAAACTCATGAAGAAAAATGTTGATTTAAGAATAGCTAATTCCAATGTAACAGAATTATGGAAGTAGGAAGAGTGATTTTCAAGTTATTAAATTCTAAAACAACAGTAGTGATTGTCAAACATTTTCCAGAAAGTGATCAGGTGAGCAAATGTTTCCTGAATATTTTTTCTGAGATCAATTTCTCCCTAAGAGTGATAGATGACAAAGAAGTATAAAATGGTATTTCTGCTCCAGAGAGGCTTTGATTTCTCTAGGACTATAGGATGTATATGCTAAGAAATTGAACAGTTCCACCAAATAAACTGGATGCAAAGTTTAAGGGTTTATAGAAATGGGGATGATTAGTTTCCTAGACCTCCTGTAACAAGGTACCATAAACTAGTTGGTTTAGAACAACAGAAAATTATGGTTTCACAGTTCTGGAAGTCACAAGTCCAAAATCAAGGTGTCAGCAGGGCCATCCTCTCTTTGAAAGTATGAGGGGGGGATCCCTGGGTGGTGCAGCGGTTTAGCGCCTGCCTTTGGCCCAGGGCGCGATCCTGGAGACCCGAGATCGAGTCCCACGTCGGGCTCCCGGTGCATGGAGCCTGCTTCTTCCTCTCCCTCTGCCTGTGTCTCTGCCTCTCTCTCTATGTGTGACTTTCATAAATAAATAAATAAATAAATAAAATTAAAAAAAAAAAAAAGAAAGTATGAGGGAAGGCCCTTCTCCTAGCTTCTGGTAGCTTCGGGTGTTCCTTGGCTTGTAGATTCTTGTGTCTTTTCACAGTCGTGTGTGTGTGTGTGTGTGTGTGTGTGTGTGTGTGTATGTCTGTCTGAACTTCTTACTAAGCACAGGCCAGAACAGCCTAGTTGGAATTTGGAAATTTGGGATTTTATGTCCAAATTTCTCCTTCTTATAAAGATCCAAGTCATTGCATTAAGGCCCACCCTAATAACCTCATTTTAACTTGATTAACTAGCCTAAAGACTAGTTTTAAATAAAATCACATTCTGAGATACTAGGATTTAGGACTTTTGATATACCTTATTTTGGGATGTACAGTTCAAACCCATAACTATAGGCTTGAGGGTTAGGGAAAGAACTTGGTCAGGTAAGAGTTGAATTAACATAAGTAGAGATATTGTAAGACAAGTCTGTACAATATCCAAACCCTCTGAAGAGGACACTGCAGGTAAATTCATCTTAGTAGAACTAAGGAGTTGTGAGATCCCCAAGCAGGGATATTTAGAGAAAAAAGATTACTTCAATTTTCTTCTTAGTTATTTTTGTTCACAATATACTACTGTGAGCAACTTTTGTTTTTTCCTATAAGCAATTTTGTTGATTTATGCCATATATCCAGTCTTGACCATTAAGATGTTGATTGCATATTGTGTAAAAATTTATTCTTAGGTAACAAAAATTAAACTATTTTAACTTACATGGTCAGTTGTAATAATAGAAGATCTTTTTCCTTATAAGCGTGATGAATTTGCAAAAAAAAATAGATAAGTTTACTCAAGGAATTTGACATTAAAAAATGAGGGTGAATTATGGCATTTCTTAATCTGTGATTCTTTGGGTTAGGGCAGTAGTTTTCAAGCGCAGCCACTCTTAGAAAGCTTAAAAATATGTTGATACTTAGATTCTACTCAGGACCAAATAAATTAAATTTCTGGGGGGTAAAGGTAAGTATGGGGCTCAGGCATCAGTGTTTTTAAAAAGCTCTCCAGGTTTGTATACCTGGTTGTAGCCCTGGGTTAGGGGTGTAAGAAGGAAACTGGATTCTTATCCTTGCTGTGACCTTTGGACATTCTCTAAAACTTTTGCGTCTCCAGTACCTCTGAGAATAGAGAAATCTAGGTGTATTATCTCTGGCATTTACCAGCTGTTTAATGACTATGGGCAAGTCACTGGAATTCTTTTTGAGTCTCTGTTTTCTCATTTATAGAATGGAGAGAATTGAAAAGTACCTTTTAGGTTTGTTGCGACAATCAAATATTTGCAGATACTTCAGAATGCTTTGTAGATTCCAAAGTACTGTGTAAATATGAGGGTTTTAAAAAATTTCACTGATAGATAACTTGCCCAAGGTATTACAACTGCTTGGTGTCATAGACAGGACCAAAATGCATATCTCCTGAAACTTTATTTCCCCATTAACTTGAAAGATGATCTTCCTTTCTCTTTCATTTTTTCAGTTCTTTTAAATTGTATCTGAATGCCTTCTGTATTGGATACTTTTAGGCTCCTAGGTATAGTAAAGCAGCATATTGGAACATGGTCTTTGGAATTGCATGGATGTGAAGTTCAATTCAGATTCCATTACTAGCCAAATCACTTTAACCTCGCTCAGTTTCCATTTCTTGTATGTTAAATGGAGTATTAAATGAGAAAATAATGTGAAAGCACTTAGTACTATGCTTGGTATGTAATACCAAGGAAGCACTGGTAATTGTTGCTTTTTGTTATTATGAGGGGCAGTGATAGAGGGAACTACCTTTAATACAGTTGGGTAAAATGGCAAAAAAAAAAAAAAAAAAAAAAAAAAAAGCCATTCCATTTGACTTCACTGAACAGAGCCCTCTTCCTTTTGGTGGCTATTGGGAGTGTGCTTGGGGGTGGGGGGAAAAGTCTTTATTATAACAACTTGAATTTGTATAGTTTTATACTGTTTTAAAGATGCTTTTAGGAGCTATTCTCATTTAATCATCACCATAATCTGCAGGGGAAATATCCCTATATATTCGACAAGGAAACCACAGCTAAGAGAGATGAAGTGACTTTCAGTTGGTTGCCTTATGAGTAAGCAATGGAGACAGTTACTGTTTAAGAGGAAGCTCTCAGCTACATGCCTCCGGTTTTGTTTCAGCTGGACTTTTAGTTTCATAATGGGCTTTTGGATGTAAACCCAAAAGCCTTCGTTTCATGGTTTTATTAATTATGTACTGTTGCTTAAATAAAGTGCCTGCAAAATCTAGCAGCTTAAAAAAATAAACATTTATTACCTCACAGTTTCTGAGGGTGAGGAATTTTAGGTGGCCAAGCTGGGTGGTTCTGGCTCAGTGTTTCCACTGAGGTTACAGGCAAGCTATCGCCCAGGTTACAGTCCTCTAGAGGTTCAACTGGGCCTGGTAGATTCCATTCCATACTCACTCATCTGGTTACTGGCCAGCTTCAGTTTTTTGCTGGCTGTTGACAGGCTGACAACTTCAGTTCCTTGCCACCTGGCCTCTCCATAGGGCAGTTTACGACATGGCAGCTGGCTTCCCCACAATGAATGATCTGAGAGAAAAGAGCAACCAAAACAGAAGCTGTAGTTTTTTATAATTTAATTTAAGAAATATCATACCATCACTTCTGTATTCTTTTGGTCACACAGACCAACCCTTCTACTAGGTGGGAAAGGATACACAAATGTGCAAATACCAGGAGGCAGAGACCATTGGATACTGTCTTGGAGGCTGACTACCATAGTTGTAGAGAAACTTTGAGGCCCAGGCTATACACATCATTTATTAAGGAGTTAACTTTATTAAAAATTTTTTAAAAAGATTTATTTATATATTTTTGAGAGAGAGAGAGGGAGAGAGAGAGAGAGCAAGCATGAGTGGGAGGGGCAGAGGGAGAGGAAAACCCAAGCAGTCTCTATGCTGAGCTTTGAGTCTGACATGGGGCTGGATCGCATGACCTTGAGATCACCACCTGAGCTGAAACCAAGAATTAGACGTTCAACCAACTGTGCTATCTAGGTGCCCCTAAGGAGTTAATTTAATACACAGGTTCAGATTGTATTCCGTGTTCCAGGCATGGTAGATATCAGGAAAATTCTTATATATCTTTAAGGGATGATTTCTCAGAACATAGGGAGCAGGGAGTCCTGCAGAATCCTCTTGAGTCTCTTTTATTTACAGTCAATCTGTTGAAGTTGTAACATAATCATGCCCAATTTTACAAATAGACACTTTATTGAGGATTTGGGAGCATGAGAAGATTTCTTTGCAATTGAGTGCTACCTGGTGAAATTAACCTTGGAAATCTAAGCATTTTGATTCTGTTAGCTATAGAGAAAATTAGCTGAGGGAACTATACGAGCCTCCAGCACTTAGTGCTTTTAAAACCACTTTCACGTTCATTTTCTTGTGATCATCTCAAAGGAATAGCGTGATGACATGGGAAATTGACTGCCATTTAAGTCAGTACATCTGAATTTGAGTTCCAGCTTTCGCAGTAACTGATTGTGTGATCTTGACAAAGTCATGTTCTCCCTCTGGACCCTGGTTTCCTTAAGTAAAACAAGGAGGTGTTAAATAGAGTTTCAGAGTTTTGAAGTGCAACTTCACAGGCTGTTGTGGTGAGACTGAGAAGTGGGAAGAGGCTAAGGAAATGGAACTTCCTCACCTCCTTTTCAGCCAGAGCAGCTCTACATTTATTTGTTTAAATATTGGTGTTTCTGTAAGATTTGATTGGCAAAAAGAGTTTGAGAGCCTTTTAAAAAGCTTGGAAACCATCGGATTGAGTGATTTCAAAAGACTTATCTATGTAAAGAAAGAAGTTGGTTTTTCTGATGCCACCGGGCAAGCAGTGGCCTAAGAGGTGCTGGTGTAGTATCCTTTCTAGGTTTCTACAGATGTCTCCTAAGAAACCTAAGATGTTTTTCTCCTCAGATGTTTTTCTTTAAGCCAGTGGAGGGAAAGGTGGTCATTTGTTGCTGATGGCTATGTCTCCAGTCTTTAAGGTGGTATAGCTTCTTCTGGAATTAGGATCCAGATCTGGAGAAATGAATGACAGCCTTCCTTGGAGAGGCAGAGGTTGTGGAACAGGCTTCCTGGGAGAGGTGGTGGCTGGGTAAATCAGCAGCAGGTGAGAAAGACTAGTCATAAGTTGGCTTCTGTTATCTATTGATTATTTAGATGTGAACATACTTTCTGTGGCCCGTTACTGGTCCCTAAACCCATCTATCTTTTGGAGTCTAATTGAGAGGAGATGGGAAGAATTTCAAATGAATCTTGCTTCTGACAGCTTGGGAGGGTTCTTGTCTTTTGGTGGCTCCAATACTTTTTGTTATTTCCCCGTTGGCTGTAGGAAACATCATTGTCAGTTGGTTGAAGTTAGTCTTTAGCCCTCTTTTCTCTACTCTCTGTTCTCTTTCCAGGCAATGTTCTTTTTGGAATAGAAGCCTGGAAATGAATAGTTTAGTGGAAAGAGGACTGGACTTAGAGTCAGTAGGTGTAGGTGAAGCTCTAGCTCTCCTACTTACCTGTGTGAATTTAGGCAAGTTTCTTAATCTTTCTCAGTTTATTTCCTCATATGAAAATAGGATTGCTGTGAATATGAAAGGAAGTAAGCATGTAAAGTACTGCATCTGCCATAATACGTGCTCATTAGGTGTTAAGTATTTACTATTATTTTTGTACTTAAGTTTTTGAGCATTTAGGATAGATGCTAATGCTAATTAAATTGTAAGACTACCATTTTATATTAGAGTAACAATATCAGTACTAGAAAAAGCCTTATGGATTATCTTATCTTATATATTCATTTAAAATTAGTACATTTTATAATTAGAATTGTTTAGGCTCAAAGTGAAGCGACAAATGGCCCAAGATCACCTAGTAGAGGCAGCGAGGACGCAGTTTATAATACCTCATTCTCCAATTACAAGAGTGTCTATGACTAGACTGGGTAGCTGGGGCTGGCATAGGTATCCACAGTGGGTTCCTAAATTTATGGTTTGAGGGCCATTAATCTATGTGCCCTGAGAAACCAGTGGCTACCTTGAGGTTGAATACTGGTCGGTAGAGCTAATCTCAGCTTCCCATTCTTCTGAGAGGTATTCTCTGGTGTAGACCTGGGCCCTGAAGACCTACTTGGTTGTACTTTCCCTGACAGCTAAACCCACCCTTCCCTCTTCATAAATTATAAAAACAAATCCTGAAAAGAGCAGACAAGTATAACCAGGATGTCTCTGGCTTTGAATGACCTAGTGTGTTGGAATTGAAATATGGAGGGAAGGAGAATGGAAAAGTTCAGGAAACTTCTTGGGTATTTTTTCCCCTCCAACATGTGCCAAAGGCTGTTCTTTCTGTTGTGTGAAGAGAGAATTGTAGAATTTTATGACTGAAAGTTCCTTTTAAGGGCATCTAACACAACTTTTACCCTATGTTTGAATTTCTTCTGTAAAGTTCCCACCAAATATTTCTCCAGTATCTGCTTGCATACTTCCATGATGGAGAGCTCTCTATTGCTAGAGACAGTCATTTTCTTGGTTTGACATTTTGGCCCTTAATACTAAAATCTGTTCCTATGTGGCTCCTAATCACTGGCCTCTCACCGGATGAAATAGTGCATGTCAAATCTTGGGGTGTCCATCTTCCATTCCACATCCAGCTAAGGGAATCAGGCAAGACAGAGACCCAGAAGCTCAGTTCTATAGCCTCCAATTCATCCTCATGTTTTTGTGGGTAAGTGGGTTTAATAAATTATTTATTCTTTTTCATGGACTTGCTGAATTTATTAGTATTAGAATCATTAGAATTTATTATTAAAATTTATTAATACTAGAAAGAACCTTGGTGATTATATGGCCTGAGTGTTTTTTTTTTTTTTTTTTTTTTTAATCATTTGATAGCTTAGTAACTGAGTTCCAGAGAGGTAAAATCATCTCTCCAAAGACACCATAAATTCTGGCATTAAGACTCTGGACTCCTGGTAGTACTGGATGTATTACATAGATAGCTCTTCTAGAGAAACTGTTATCAAACTCTAAAACTTTTTTTTTTTTTTTAAGTGCCATGTGGCACTCATGTACCTTGAGATTTCTATTGGGAGAGACAGCATCAGTTAAAAATTTCATAGATTTTTGTCTAAAAATAACATGCTATTTTTCAGTATTACAAGAGAAGGTAAAGGGTTCTATCCACAGATATTTATAGAGTACCTATAGGAATTCATGTGCCAGATTCTTTAAAATTTGTACTACAAGACACACTCAGAAATCTTCACTTTTGTGAAGTTTCCTAACTGTTCCCTTCCTCCACCCCCATTTCCTCATGGAAATGTTCTTCATTATAGTTCTCATGCTGCACAGGCAATGTGGTGTGGTGAAAAGAATATGGACATTGGGTTTAAACAGGCAGACCCGGGTTGGATTTTGGATTCAGGTGTAATTCACATTACACATTTTCCCCTTTAACTTGAGAACTATCAAGGGCAGTGTTTTTTTTCCCCAACTGTGTAAGTCATAACCCATGGATTGTAGATTTAACATAGTACATTGTGCCAGCATTTTTAAAAAGTCAAATAGAATATGCCAGAAGGGACACCTCTATGGCTTAGCAGTTGAGCATCTGCCTTCAGCTCAGGGGTCCCAGGGGTCCCAGATGGAATCCTGCATTGGGCTCCCTGTGGGGAGCCTGCTTCTCCCTCTGCCTATATTTCTGCCTCTCTGTCTGTGTCTCCCATGAATAAATAAATAAAATCTTAAAAACAAGAATATGCCAGAAAAAATTCAGAGCACCTGTATATGGAAAGAGCAGGGATCGTTTTGTGAAACTAGTGTTTTATGTTTTTAGATGTGTGTGTGCATGTGTACTGTGTCTCTGTATAAATTGTATTCTTACTGTAGGTTGTAGTCAAAATAGTTTGAGAAGCCCTGCCTTAGAGAAGAGACTGCTGCTATTTATATCTTTTCTTCATAGGAGCTAGCACAGGGTCTGGAACAAATCTAAAGCACATGCAACTAAGACATGGCAGCCTGAAATTAATTGCTTATTATATGATACAGGCATTAAATACAATATAGGTTCAAAGACAAGGGAAATTGTCTTGACAAATAGTTTAGTAAATTAGTTGAGAGCTTAGTTTTCTGATGTCTGAAAGATCTGGGGATAAATTGTAGCTCTCCTAGCTACTACTCATTGGCTAAGGAAATAAGGCGAGTTACTTAATCTCTTTTATCACATTTTCTTCATCTCTGAAATAGGGATAATAATGACCTCAGGTTGTGAAGTTATGATAGTGGCCGACACATAATGAGCACTTGCTTATTTTCATGGGCTGCAGTTGTCATGAGAGGCTTTTTTAAGAAGGCAGACATTTGTCCTCAAAATACTGGTAAGAATTAGATGGGAGAAATGTTTGACGTGTCCTGTATGCAGCTGAATACTCTGTTAAAGCCATTGGTAGTCTTTTTCTTTTACATATTCTTTTTCCATGTTTTCTCTCACCAAGATACCCATAGTCTTTTTTTCTCTTAAAAACCACTTCCTGGGAAGAAAGTCCAGTGTAAGCTGTTACAACTTGCCTGTGGCCCCTCCTAAGGCTAGTTCATTCCTATAGACAGAGAAAAGGAAATTACTTCAGGTTGCCTGACCCAAGTTCTGCTTTTAGGCAGAATGCCTGCTTAGCCTCGGGGAAGAGCAGAGAGAAGTGGCCAAAGCAGCTCAGCTGGGCCCCTGTAAAAAATAAATAATAATAAAATAAAATAAAATAAATAAAATAAAATAATAAAATAAAATAAAATAAAAATAAAAAAATAAATAAAATAAAATAACGTAAATAAGAAGAGTTCTTGGCTTCTGGTCCAAAGCCCAGACTGGAGCTTGAAAGAGCAGGTTTTTCTAAAGGTAGGTAACTGGGATGGTGGGGAGAAAGATCATCACTGTCTCTGATTTCTGATGATACTAGAAAAGAAACAGATGCAAACCTGGGAAGGAGGGATAGGGAGAGAAAGAGGGTGAAGGGTAGAAGGATCAGAGAAGGGAAAGAGAAAGTGCTCACAAAGTTATCTAAGTTAGCTCCATGGAAGGAGTACTAGTCTGGGAGTCAGGAGACTCAGGTCCTAGTTTAGGCTTTCCTACTGAAACTCATTTTAGGCCTTGGTAAAGAAAGGGGCCCCCTAAAACCCGTTTCAGGTCTAAAACTTTTATAACTGGTTAATAAAATCTAGAAGAGAGATCCAAATAAAATACTCCAGCATTTCACAGGAGGTGGAAGAGAGAGCTATTGATTTGGTTAGTCTATATTGGAGTTTCTTTACTTTGAGACTTGATATTTTGGATCATATAAACCTTTGTTTGGGGGTGAGGGATTGTTCTGTGCATTGTAAGGTATTTAGCAGCATTTTTGTCCTTTACCCACTCGATGCCAGAAGCATCTACCCCTCCCTCCAGTTGTGATAAAAATGTCACTAGACATTGCCAGATGTCCTCTGGGGGACAAAACCAATACTGATTGAGAACCAGTGGTCTATCAACATGCAAATTGTAGAGAAAATGCAAAGATAAAATCAATAATAATATAATCTTATTTATTTTTAAAGATTTATTTATTTTAGAGATGGAGGAGGCCAGAAGGAGAGGGAGAGAGAAACAGGCAGACTCTCCACTGAGCGTGGAGCCCAACATGGGGCTCTTGATCTCATGATCCTGAGATCACAGCCTGAGCTGAAACCAAGGGTCAGAGATGCTCAACCGCCTGAGCTACCCAAGTGCTGGAGCCACTCAGGCACCCCTCTTATTCTTTTTTTTTTTTTTTTTTTTTTTTTAATTTATTTTATTTATTTATGATAGGCACACAGTGAGAGAGAGAGGCAGAGACATAGGCAGAGGGAGAAGCAGGCTCCATGCACCGGGAGCCTGACGTGGGATTCGATCCCGGGTCTCCAGGATCACGCCCTGGGCCAAAGGCAGGCGCTAAACCGCTGCGCCACCCAGGGATCCCCACCCCTCTTATTCTTATATAGCACTTACTATGTACCAGGCACTGTTATAAACCCTTAAATGTATTAGCTCATTTAATTTCCATAGTAAACTTATGAATTAAGTACTATTACTGTTTCTGTTTTACAAATGAGGAAACTGAGGGGGAAAAGTTAAGTGCATTAATAGCAGCTAACATTTTTATGAGTTGCTATGTGTTGGGAATTCTAAGTACTTTATGAACATGTAATCTCATTTAACCCTCCCAATCACAATGTGAGTGGGTTCATATGTTATCACAATTTTATAGATGGGGAAGCTCTAGCATGCCTGACTCTCTACTGAGCACTGCGGGCACACTGGAGTAGATTAGTTTCCAGAGTAGTTTTTCCCATTTTATCTTGCGAACAATTTTGTGAAGTAGATAGTATTATATCTCCTTCCTTCCTTCCTTCCTTCCTTCCTTCCTTCCTTCCTTCCTTCCTTCCTTCCTTCCTTCCTTCCTTTTTCTTTCTTTCTTTCTTTCTTTCTTTCTTTCTTTCTTTCTTTCTTTCTTTCTTTCTTTCTTTCTTTCTTTCTTTCTCTTTTTTCCTTCCTTTTCCTTTTCCTTTTCCTTTTCCTTTTCCTTTTCCTTTTCCTTTTCCTTTCTTTCCTTTCTAGATACCTGAAGACACTGAGACTCAGGGACATAAAGGCTTAGAAACTCGTGGAGCTGGCTGGCATATGTTATATGTACACTGTATGTTTTTTGTGGTTGACCATGATGCCTCCAGCCACAGAAAGTAGCAGGCAGTCAGGTGACATGTGCAAAGAATACTGAGCCCCTGTTTGTGATATGGAGCTGAGAGTTCTTTTTGATTTGTAACCTAATGTTGGTGAGGTGTTCTTTTGCCCACTTACTTCCTTTTTTTTTTTTTTTTTTAAGATTTCATTTATTTCTTCACGAGAGACACACAGAGAGGCAGAGACACAGGCAGAGGGAGAAGGAGGCTCCTCGAGCAGAGCCCGATGCGGGACTCGATCCTGGGACCCCGGGATCACATCCTGAAGCTGAAGGCAGAGGCTCAACCGCTGAGCCACCCAGGTGCCCCTGCCCACTTACTTCCTGATTGACCTTGGCTGTATATCATAACTTGTAATTATGTTATGATGGGCTTGTTTATTTTTTTAAATATCTGACTTCTGCAGTGCTCTATTCTGTAAGCTCCATAAATATCGGCTTATGTGTAAATAGACTGTTCACCATGATATCTCAGCACAGTGCCTTACAGGCATAGTTAGTTTTGTTTGTGAAATTTCTGAATCAGTAGGCACATAGGAAGGGAACTGAGAATTAGATTGATTTATTCAGGATTAGACAGCAATTTGGTAGCAATTTTGGGATTAGAATTGATTTTTCCTATCCTCAGGCCTAGAATTCTCTATAAAACATCATGTTTCTGCATATGATTGGGATGATATGATCTTACTGTGTGGCCATATGCAAATGCCTCAGTTTCCCTTCTATAAACAAAAGTACTAAACAGCCATTCTTTTCTTCTTTCAATCTTTGTTGCCACCAATAATGTACTGGTGTGGCCTCCAACCACAGGATAAATGGTCTCCTAAAAACCAGGGAAGCCTCATTCTTCTTGCCAATTTAGAACTAGGAATCATGTTCTCTCTCCTGAACAACTACTTCCTATTTCAGTGGTGATATGGTGATAAGGTATACTGATTGAAACAGAAAGTAGGTTTGAATTGCAGGGGAAGAAGGCAATTGGAGTATCTACTTATACCCCTTCTTTATATTCAGGACTGTATGCTGAGTGCCTGCTTTTTTACTTCTCATTGTAAAATTTGGTGTCTGTTCATTTTCCTTTTAGCTTGTGGGGAAAAAGCCACAGAGCTACTTAAATTAAATGAGAAAAAATTCCTTCTCTTTTTGTTTCAGTTGTTTCGATCAGTAAGATTATAGATTTTGATTAAGGGAGACATTTGTCTTTTCCTTTCTTTGGAACACTTAGAGACCATTGTAGGGTTGTTGACCTAATTTCAATATTGTTGTGTCTTAAGGAATAGGGAGGCCCAAGCAGAGGGAGAGAAATGGGAAAACAACTGGTTAGTGGAGCCATTAGAACACTACTAACATGGGGATCCCTGGGTGGCTCAGCGGTTTGGTGCCTGCCTTTGGCCCAGGGCACGATCCTGGAGTCCCGGGATTGAGTCCTGCGTCAGGCTGCCGGCATGGAGCCTGCTTGTCCCTCTGCCTGTGTCTCTGCCTCTCTTTCTCTCTATGTCTATTATAAAAAAAAAAAAAAAAAAGAACACCACTAACATTTTTTTTTTTTTAAGATTTTATTTATTTATTCATGAGAGACACAGAGAGGCAGTGACATAGGCAGAAGAAGAAGAGGGCTTCTTGAAGGGAGCCCGATGTGGGACTCAATCCCCGGACCAGGATCACACCCTGATCTGAAGGCAAACACTCAACCAATGAGTCACCCAGGTGTCCCCCAACAACATTTATTGATTAAGTTCACCATCTTATATGGGCATGGTTTGTGGTGCCTCACAACAATGACAGTAGTAACATCAAAGATCACTGATCACAGATCATCAGAATAAATATAATAACAAAAAAATTTGAAATATTGCGAGAATTACCAAAATGTGCCAGAGACACGGTGAGCAAATGCTGTTGGAAAAATGGCACCAGTAGACTTGTTCAGTGCAGCATTACCTCAGATCTTCAATTTGTAAAAAATGCAGTGTCTGTGAGGTACAATAAAATGACATATGCTTGTATTATAAAAATTCTTTGTATATTCTTACAGTTCCTTATCAGATATATGATTTATAAATATTTTCTCCTGTGGATTTTCTTTTCACTTTCTTGATGCTCTCTATTACTTGCAGCTCAAAGGTTTTTAACTATGATGTAGTCCAGTTTATTTATTTATTTATTTATTATTTTATTATTTTATTATTTTTTTTCTGTTTGGGCTTTTGGTGACATATCTGAAAAATAATTGCCTAGTCCCAGGTCACAAATGTCTACAACTGGGTTTTCATGTAAGTGTTTTGTAGTTTTAGCTTTTACATTTAGATCTAGGTCCCATTTTTTTTTTTAAAGATTTTATTTATTCATGAGAGATACAGAGAGAGAGAAAAGCAGAGATACAGGCAGAGGGCAAAGCAAGCTTCATGTGGGGAGCATGACATGGGACTTGATCCCAGGTCTCCAGGATCATGCCCTGGGCTGAAGGTGGTGCTAAACCACTGAGCCACCCGGGCTGCCCTAGGTACCATTTTGAATTACTTTTTGCATATGATATGAGATAGTAGTCCAGCTTCATAATTTTTCAGGTGGGTATCCAGTTGTCCCAGGACCACTTGTTGAAAAGACTATTCTTTTCTCATTGAATTGTCTTGGCACTTAGTCAGAATCATCTGACCATAGATAGAAGAGTTAATTCCTGGACTCTCAATTCTGTTTTATTGATCAATATCCCTGTCTTTATGCCAGTACCACACTGTGTTCATTATTGCAGCTTGGTAGTAATTTTTGAAATTGGGAAATAAGACTCTTCCAACTTTGTTCTTTTTCAAGGTTATACAAGTCTTGTATTTCTTTTATTCTTTTTGATGCTATTGTGAATGTAACTTAAAACAAATTTTCAGCTTTTGGAACGTTCATTGCTTATGTATGGAAATATAATTGATTTTTGTATTGCTCTTGTATCCTGCAACTTGGTTGAACTCATTTATTAATTATTAATTATTTAATTCTAATAGTTGTGTGTGTGTATGTCTGTGTATGTATAGATTCCTCAGGGTTTTCTTTGCTTTTTTTTTTTTTTAAGATTTTATTTATTTGAGAAACAGAACAATCATGAGCAAGGGGAGAAGAAGGGCAAAGAGAGAGGGAGAAGCAGGCTCTTTATTGAACAGGAGGCCATCGTGGGGCTCAATCCCAGGACCCTGGAACTATGACCTAGGCTGAAGGCAGATAAGCTTAACTGACTGAGCCACCCAGGTGCCCCAGGATTTTCTACCTACAAGATCATGTCATTTCAGATAGAAACAGTTGTACTTCTTCCTGTCTAATCTGTTTGCTTTTATTTATTTATTTTTCCTTGCCTAATTGCTCTGGCTAGAACCTCTAATACAATGTTAAATAAAGGTGGCAAAAGTAGATATCCTTGTTTTGTTCCTGATTTTAGGGAGAAAGCATTCAATTATTTACCAATTTAAGGATGATATTAGGTGTAAGTTTTTTTGTAGATGCCCTTTATCAAGTTAAGGAAGTTCCTTCTATTACCAATTTCTTGAATGTTTTATCATGAAAGGGTGTTACATTTTGTCAATGCTTTTCTGATGTCAGTAGAGATGATCTTATGACTTTTGTTCTTTACTCTGTTAATATGGTGTATTGATTGATTTGCGGGGGCGGGGGTGGTACATTAAACCAACATTCTGCACCCTGGATCATTTTGTGTTTTATGAGTTTTTTTTTTTTAAGATTTTATTTATTTATTCATGAGAAACGGAGAGGAGAGAGAGAGGTAGAGATAGAGGCAGAGGGAGAAGCAGGCTCCATGCAGGGAGCCTGACATGGGACTCGATCCCGGGTCTCCAGGATCATGCCCTGGCTGAAGCCGGCGCTAAACTGCTGAGCCACCTGGGCTGCCCAATGAGAAGTATTTTTGGACACCAACTACTTATGAAGCCTGTGGGAATATACACATGGCTAAGATATTGGGGCCATTTGCTGTAATTGTGAAGACAGAAAAACACAGGTTTATTAAAGTTGAAAACACAGGAATATGATAAAGACAGCATCTTGTGTCAATGTGTGATAAGTAGTTCTCAAATGAACTGTAAAATGACTTTATTTTCAGGCCACTCAGCAATTATAGGGTTGGCATATTATAATTCTTTTTGTCTTAAGATATGTCTTTTCCTTTCTCCACGTCTCATATTCACTATCTGTACATGGGAAAATTGGACTTAGTGGTATGCAAGTTAACCTCTAGTTATAGCATATTGTGAAGTTACTTGACTTCTGCGGGGCTTCCTTCTCTTAGGTCTTTCTAAAGAGTTTGCTGTTTTGATAAGTTCTAAGTGGCTAGGTATTTAGATGATTCTGGTTCTGAGTGGAAGAAAGATGCTTTGTCTTTTTTTTAGTTGGCCTTAAACACATTCCCATCTCAGATAGATGATTTCGTTTCATATTATTCCAAATTCTGGTGAAATGGGATAACTCTTGAGAAGGGCCATTTCCTTCAGCAGCACAAACTCTGTGAGGAGGAAAGATAATTGGAGAGGGAGTTGGGGGTATGTGTTTCAGGCCCAGCTGTACATTTAAATTGGACACATCAGTTGATTCCTTTTTTGTTTTAGTTGCTTCTTCTGTCAAATTGAAAAAAGAGTACCACTATTATTGCATAATCTTTCAGGGTTGTTATGAGGCATAAATTATATTGTAGATGCATATAACTGTATATGCACATTAGTTATTTGCAAATATAGCAAAAATAACTTAAATAATGTAAATAATGTAGCAAATAATGCAAATATAAATAATGCAAATTATTGTTGTAAATAATAGCAAAATGTTACAAATAATATAGCAAATGTAGCTTAAGTATAGGTACATTTTAAGCCTCTGCTATTCATGCACTTTTGATAGGTGCTTTATTTTTTTACTTTTTACTTTTTATTTATTTATTTATTCATTTTTTAAAAGATTTTATTTATTTTTTCATAAGAGACACACAGAGAGAGAGAGAGAGAAAGAGAGAGGGGCAGAGACACAGGCAGAGGGAGAAGCAGGCTCTATGCAGGGAGCCTGACATGGGACTTGATCCTGGGTCTCCAGGATCACGCCCTGGGCTGAAGGCAGCGCTAAATCGCTGCGCCACCGGGGCTGCCCAATTTTTAAAAAAAAATATTTTATTTATTTATTCATGAGAGACACAGAGAGAGGCAGAGACATAGGTAGAGGGAGAAGCAGGCTCCCTGTGTGGAGCCTGATGTGAGACTCGATCCCAGGACCCCAGGACCATGACCTGAGCCAAAAGCAGACACTCAACCACTGAGCCACCCAGATGCCCCTTGATAGGTGCTTTAAACTTTATTTCTCCAACTCTTTATAATAAAAACTTTATCCCCATTTGATAGATGAGGAAGTTCCGGTTCACAAAGGTTCAATAATCCGGTTAAGGTGGCAGAATCAGGAATCAACAGTAGATCTAATTCCAGAGTCCATATTCTATTTTATTTTACTGCCATTGTGTCATTACTGTTGGTGTTTAGTTTGGTAACTTGCTCAAAATGGTATCTTTTAGACTTCTCGACTGAGAAGTTACTCTTTTCTCCTTCATAATTAAGAAGTACTTTGTAGGGAGCTGTTATGAAATATCCTTTTCTGTGCCAAACTTTCAGTATGTTTAGTTATTTGTATCTGCATGGACTCATGGCTTCCTATTTTATTCAGTAGATAATACATTATTGCTATTATTATTTATTTTGATGCTCCAATTCTTCCTGATTTGGCTAGTAAGAGCCCCATTCAAGTTGGCTTCTGTCTACTTTTCACATGTCCCTGCCGTTCATTGACCACTCCTTTGCTTTCTGGCCCAAGAAGATATTCTAGGTTCATCATAGACTTCTCTGCTCCAGCCCTGGAATAAGCGATTTCACCAAGGAACCTTGATTTCTTTTAGTGTTAAGTGGTATTTAGAAGCCAAAATCTGGCTGCTAGGCATGCTTATTTTTGTTGGGCTTGTGCTGCTTCCAGGTCCTCTCAGTAGATAGTGAGGAACTGAGGTTCCGTCTCCCCATTATAGGCTCTCCTCACTGTATGGATGCTCTCCTCATGTTGTGTGGGTTCAACACCCTAGACCAGGCTGCTCTGTCATGGAGAGTTCTTCTTCACTTCTTTAGCTTGAGTTTTGACATGCTGTACCAGGCATCCTGGCCCTCATATGGATGCCCTCCTCACTGTACTTAGACTCTTATATCCCTTACCAGTCCACCCCCTCCCCACTGTAGACCCTCCTTACCCTGCTTAGGCTCTGATAATGATGTTCTGTTGCCCTTATCAGGGCTATTATAATATAGTGGCTTCCTAACAGTCTTATCGCTTCTAATCTTCCCTTCCCTTTCACACTTCTGCTAGAGTGATCTTTCTAAAATGTAAGTCAAGTCATGCCACTGTTCTGCTTAAAAAAATTATAATAGTTTATCTTGCTTGTAGAATAAATTTCAAGTTCCTTAGACTGGCATTTTAAGGCCCTTTAGACTCTGATCCAAATGTGCCTTTCCTGAATTCCTCTGTGCACCCTGCACCCCAACCATGGTCACTGGCCATTCCTTAGATCTGCTTCTATGCACATACTCTTCCAAGTTTTTGCATTTGCCTTCTCTACCTAGCTTAGCCAACTCCTTTCTTTGCAAATTCCTTGGTGTGTTTGTATGTCTGGTGTGGGTTATCAGGGTTTGAGTACAGTATAGTGAAGAGAGCATCCATAAAGGAAGGGGGTTACCTGGTGAAGCCTCTCTGACATCCATAGTTAAAGTCAGTCCTTTTTTTCCCCACTTCTGATGGAGTACATACTTCATTCCCCCTTTTTTCATGATTAGCTTTTATCTGTTGCCCCTGATTCATTGGCTGCTCCTTGAATGCCCCAACACATGGCATTGCATCTTGTAGACTCTCAGTGAAGTCCAATACAACTTGTTGAGGGAATGACTTCTGAGTTGTGAGTCTGTTGTTTTCATTTGAAGTCTTTTTTACAGGCCCTGCTGAGGTCCAAGAGGCTATGACTGCATGAAAGCATTTGGGCTGTGGTACTGCTGGGTCAGATGCCTATCCTATGCCAGAGCTCTTTCTGAGAAAAGCATATATTCACATTGCTCTCCTTTTCTGGTGAATTCCAAATACATCCTTTTACAAAAAAATTCTCTACACTGTTATCCCAAATGAAAGAATTGCTGGCTACACGTATATGGGTATCTGAGGCTGCAAATAATGATAGCTACATGACTTTATGAAAAACCTTCCCCAGACTGTATGAAAGACAGTGTAATGACAATGTGTGTCTTCTGTCAGTCTGTCTACCACTCAGTCTGTCTGTCTTTGGAGAACATTTTTTTTTTAAATTTATTTTATTTTATTTATTTATGATAGGCACACAGTGAGAGAGAGAGAGAGGCAGAGACACAGGCAGAGGGAGAAGCAGGCTCCATGCACCGGGAGCCTGACGTGGGATTCAATCCCGGGTCTCCAGGATCGCGCCCTGGGCCAAAGGCAGGCACTAAACCACTGCACCACCCAGGGATCCCCCTTTGGAGAACATTTATGCTGAAGTGTCAGCAAAGGAAGATTTTAAACTTTCTCAGTAACTAATCTGTATTGTGTAGGTGCTGAGAGGGGAGAAAAGAAGCATCACAGGTTAGGTTCCTTGTGGGATATGTGGGTGTCTAGGGAGGAAGAAAAGGATAGGGGACTGGATTTTCATAGGTCTCATTGTCAGGCCCACTTACTCTATAGTTATTGTCACATCTTGGTCCTCTCTTATTCTACTTCTTTCCTCCTCCAGATCTTTGGCTAGGCTTTTCTTTTCTAAGTTTGAACTGATTTCAAAGACTAGGCTCTTTGCCATGTTTTATAATCATAACAGTAAATGATAAAAAAAAAAAAAAGATTGTTCACTTTTGCCTTTCCTGTCAGATTTTTAGTCTACTTAAAATAATTTCAAAATTGAGGTCAAAACATTTTCTAACATACATGTTCAATTTTTAGCTCATCCTACTGAGGCAGGACACCACAGGGATTGTAGTCAGGCTTACCTACAAGGCTAACTCTTAGTTTGATTTGGCCCGAGAGACAATGGAATGCTCTTAACTCAAGATTAGCACTGTTCCATCTGCCTAGTGGTAATTGACATTAAAGGAGAATAAGGCTTTAGTTCTATAATACTGGGGAAGCAGCATGGGAAGCTCTTGAGGATATGACAGAACTGACTTCTAATTCCATCTTAATATTTACTAGGTTTGCAGTCTTTGGCGATTTAAGTTCTCTGTCTTGTTTTTATAAAATGAAGATAATAAAGCCAATTTTTTAGAGCTGTTAGGATAAGTGATTCTTCTAGGGCAGACTCTGATTTTGACTTTGTCACTAACACTGGGAGTCATCACCCTAAGTATTGTACTATGGCTTAATGTATCATTTCATACATCTCAAGCCACTTTGACATCATCTTATGTAATCTTCACAGTATGCTCAGAGAGCGAAAGACAGTATGATTGTTCTCACATGAAAAATGAGCAAACTGATGCTCGAAGAAGTAGTTTGTCTAAGGACCAGGACTTCAGTCTTAGTTAAGAACTCCCTTTGTACACTGACCAGTCCTAGGAGAGGGCGCTGTGGTAAAAGTTGTCCTGAACTTGGGCAGCCTGGGTGGCTCAGAGGTTTAGCACTGCCTTCAGCCCAGGGTGTGATCCTGGAGACCAGGGATTGAGTCCCACCTCAAGTTTCCTGCATGGAGCCTGCTTCTCCCTCTGCCTGTGTCTCTGCTCTCTCTTTCTTTCTTTCTCTCTCTTTCTCTCTCTCTCTGTCTTTCATGAATAAATAAATAAAATCTTAAAAAAAAAAAAAAAAAGTTGTCCTGAACTGAAAGTCAAGAATATCCTGATTAGTCTTCACTGGGAGAATTAGGGAAAATAATTTCAATTTCTATTTTAGAACAAATATGCTAACTATTCTGCCTAACTCACTTTGGTTTGTTATTCAGTAGTTCTTGAGGATTTGCTATGCTGTACACTGTGCTAGGTATGGCACCTTCCCTCAAGCTGCTCACACTTTGCTCTGGAGAATAGATAATCTGAATAAGTGAGAAGAGCCTTGGCAAATGTGTGTGTGTGCTGGCAGATGGGGGTGGTCCTGGTAATGTAGGGGTCTAGGAGAGATGGTTTGGGACCGGGCTTTGCTTGTGAGGGAGGAGAAATCTCACAGGATTTTATGTAGGAATTAAATTGGACAATGGGAATGACTATGCTTTGTTGATTATAATGAACTGCATAAATGTTAATGACTGTCATATCTTACAGGAACTTACTGACCTAGTAGAACATCACAGCTGGAATCTAAGCTTAATTAATGTGAGAAGAAAGATTTTAGTGGCAAGAAAGATTGAGAGCACGTTAAAAAAAAAACCCACAGAAACAACTGTGTCTAAAGTGTCTATGAGTTCTTAAAATGGGGATATGCCTATTAAAATGTCTTCTGCTTTGATAACACAATGAACCTTAAAACTGCTTTGGGGTTTATAAAGAATTTACTTATGATAATGAAATTTTAAAAAAGCCATTTGTGTTGCTGCAGTTTTAAATATTTAAGAGCTATATTTAACAAGCATGTATCCTGGGATATAAATGGGACAGAGAGCAGTTGAATGGATGGGCCAAAAGATATGTATGTTTTTATTTTTGTTTTGATTCAGTAGATATAATTGTTAAGAACTGTCTATGTGGGAATCTTCAATTGGGTACTGAGGAAACAGAAATGGATGAAACATTCTTTAACCAAAGTGCCTTCTGGCTGGAGATATAAGACACCTATGGTAAATTTTCAAGAGGTGCTCTCAGATCCTAAAGGAGGAGGACCTATTCAAGCCTTTGGGCAGAGATGGCAAATTAGAGATAACACTTCAAGATTAAAAGTTTGCCAGGAAACAGAGGGGGATAATGAGAGATAAGGCTCTTCCAGCAAGAGGTAGCAGCAAGAACAAAGGCACAGAGGCTTAGAGTAGTACCTGGTACTCAAAGCACTCAGCAAATAAGAGATAAATTCCTTAGAATTCGACAGCTGGGATATTGGAACTGATGACTTTGTGTTCTTTTTTGGGGGAGATGGTAAGATTTTATTTGTTAGGATTAGTGACAATATATAAGGCTGGAGGTTTTTTTTTAAATTTATATTTTTGCTCTACCATTTAAAAAAATTAGAGTATAATTGACATAGAACATTTTATTAGTTTTAGGTGTATAACATAATGATTCCATATTTATATATACATTGTAAAATGTTCACCAGTGTAAATCTAGTTAACATCTGTCATGAGACATAGTCACAAAATTTTTCTTTTTTCTTCTGATGAAGACTTTAAGATTTGCTTTCTTAGCAACTTTCAAATATATAATACAGTATTATTAGCTATAATCACCATGTTGTGTATTACATCCCCAGGACATTTATTTTATATTTTTTTTTTTTTAAAGATTTTATTTATTTATTCATGATAGTCACAGAGAGAGAGAGAGGCAGAGACACAGGCAGAGGGAGAAGCAGGCTCCATGCACCGGGAGCCCGATGTGGGATTCGATCCTGGGTCTCCAGGATCTCGTCTTGGGCCAAAGGCAGGCGCCAAACCGCTGTGCCACCCAGGGATCCCAGGACATTTATTTTATAGATGGAAGTTTGTGCCTTTTGATTTCCTTTGCCAGTTTCACCAACCCCTGTCCCCCACTTGGCAACCACCAATCTGTTCTATGTATCTATGAGCTTTTTTTTTTTTTTAGATTACACTTACAAGTGTGATCACACATATTTGTCTTTCTCTGACATTTCACTTAGTATAACAAACTTGAGGTCCATCCACGTTGTTGCAAATGGCAAAATTTCCTTCTTTTTTATGGCTGAATAGTATTCTGTTATACGTATACATCACATTTTCTTTATTCATCCATCAGTGGACATTTAGATTGTTTCCATATCTTGACTATTGTAAATAATGCTTCAGTGAACATTGAGGGGTGGTGCATATATCTTTTCAAATTAATGTTTTTACTTTCTTTGGATAAATACCAGAAGTTGAATTGCTGGGTCATATAGTGGTTCTATTTTCAGTTATTTGAAGACTATTCATACTCTTTTCCGTAGTGGCTATACCAATTTACATACCCACTAGCAGTGCACAAGGGGTCCCTTTTCTCCACATCCCCAGCAACACTTGTTATTTTTTGTCTTTCTGATAATAGCCATTCTAACAGCTGTGAGGTGATATCTCACTGTGATTTAGATTTGCATTTCCCTCATGATTGGTGATGATAGGGTGTATTTTTAAAAAACAATTTATATATGGGAAGAAAAAGTATAAGCAACAGATAACTAAGATGAATAGGTATCATTTGTTTGTACTGCACAGCATTTTGTGTTCCCCAATTTATGAGTCTTCTTGGGGGCGTAGATGCTGTACCCTAAAGGAGATAAAAATGTATCTTAGGTAGTTGCTTTTCATACTGCCCTGCTTTTGGAGAACAGGCCTAGCTTTCACCAATACCATACTTGGCTTTGAGACTTAATGATATGAGAGAGAAAGTAATGGGGAGCTAACTTTCTGCCTTTGGCGACAGAGGCAGTAGCATCAGCCTGCAAGTTTCTCTCTGGCACCGAAGTGGTATTGATGCTAGTGACTCTTGCACTGCGGTAGAATTCTTGCACTACCAGAAGTGGCAGTGCTACCCATTCTAGCATCTAATGATCAGAAGTAATAGCAATCATTTCCTTATTGAACTGGGTCATCAGTGTGGCTTTGTGCTTTGTGTTGGATTCGATGTAGAGGTGATAGAAAAAGAAGAGTCAGAGGTCAATGAAACTTTTGGCTAAGCAACTGAAAGAGTTGGATTGCTATTTACTGGGGCGGGGGCGGGGGAGGGCGCAACTGAAGAACAGATTTTTGACCTGTTAAGTCTGTCAGTGACATAGCTTTGTTTCTATTGTATTTAGAAATGCGTTGCTGCTGCTGCTGCTTCTCCTTTTTTAAATGCTTTATTTCTTGAAAGTAAGAAGTAGGTCTCCTCAGGTTTGTATCCCTCAACACTATCACTGTGTCTGGCATGTAGAACATATTCAGTAAATAGTAAATGACTGATGAGATTATTTGCTGTTTCCTTGAATGACTAGACTATTTACTCTTTTCTAAACAGAGTACATGCTTTTTCCTCCTTTGAATCTTTGCTTTTGTGGTTCCCTCAAACGAATTCTGTATCTATCCCCAGTCTCAATACCTCTATGTATAAAAATTCTACTTCTTCAATACCCAGCCCAAATATTGTCCTCTCTACCAAACTTTCCCCATCTCTATAGATGCAATTAATGTCTCCCTTCCCTGCACTTTTTTTTTTTTTGGCCAGGTTTGAACTTCAAGTACATTTTCATTTATTTGCTTTGTAACTGCTGCTAATAGGTTTTGCCCCCTTTTCCATTTCCATCCCTCCATTGCTTATTTTTCTTGAAGTGTTTTTGTAAGCTATTATTGTTATTTATTTTATACTTCATCTCATTTCATAGTCCTTAATAGGCAACTGGCTCTGCCATATGAAAGAATGGTATGTTTGATGACTACTTTATAAAGTAGCGAAGTCATCATCGTTAACTGACTTCCTCTTACATTTAAGTGGTAATGTGGGAAGATTGTAATTCTCATACGGTATATGTATTGTTCTTAAAATTATTTGCAGTTGCAGGGGATCCCTGGGTGGCTCAGCGGTTTGGCGCCTGCCTTTGGCCCAGGGCATGATCCTGGAGCCCCGGGACCGAGTTCCACGTTGGGCTTCCGGCATGGAGCCTGCTTCTCCTTCCGCCTGTGTCTCTGCCCCCCTCTCTCTCTTTCTATGTCTATCATGAATAAATAAATAAAATCTTTAAAAAAATTATTTGTAGTTGCAAAATAATCAAATAAAAACAATGTTTTTCAAATCCAATGGGTACTATACTCCTCTATGTAAGCCATTAGGTTGAAACCTGTAGTGTCTAAACAAAATTTGCTAATTATTACCAAACATTAGCCTTTATATAGTGTTACCAGGGATTGCAAACTCCTATCCCTATACAAGCCAGGTGAGTAATCTAAAAGGGCCTGCTCAGACCTAAGGTTGAGTACACAGATAAGACATTATTGGTCAGTGTCTGTGACTTGGAAGGATAACTTATAAGTTATTACTTTGTAAACTTAAGGACTATATAAATGCAAGAAATAATTGCACCTAAAACAAGGTAAATGCTAAGTTGTGTAAACTTGGGCAAGTTATTTGATACCTCTGAGATTTAATTTCTTTCTTTGAACATGTTTTTTCCTCTGAAGTCCCTTCTACCTCATTTGATTCTGCTTTTTCATATCTTTAGCTAATAGTTTCTTCCTTGATTTTAAGTTTGATTCATTATCAGCCCTGACTAATAAATCTTCCTTGATTATTAGTAATAATTAGAATGCTGGCTTCTCACCAATATGCCTCATTTTCCTGAGTCTTGTGCTTTATCAGAGGGAGCCAAGCTTAGCCAGACTTTCTGTAGTAGCATCCACCATTGAAAGAGGCTCTCTAGGAGTGAGAGAAGCTAGTCAGCCTTCTATAAACCAACCAGCATCTGGTCTGAAATCTAGAATAGAAGATGCCTGAATTTGATCTTTGCTGCAGAACATGTTAGTGGTCTGCCTTATATTGTATGCTAATGTTTTGTTGTTTCTTCTACTTTATCTAATGTATTTTGTTTATTCAATTTTCTAGTGCGGGATTTTTTAGTTTTATATATGCTAGCCTCCTTTGTTAGTGTTGATTAGTGGAGACATAGAGTATTTCTAGGTTGTCTTTAATCCCTGAAGTCTAATGTGGGCAAAGATATGTGGTAGGTGTTTGATAAATGTTTGAAGAGAAAACATACTTATTGGATTTGCAGGTGATAAAGACTGGAAGGGAAAACTACTATGTTAGATGGCAGAGAGAGAGAGTGAGCAAGAGAGCTTGCAAAAATGGGTTGAAGCCAACAAGATGAAATTTAAAGGGGATGACAGAGAAGTTCTACATTTTAAGTCTGAAAGAAACGGCAACATATGGACAGGCTGGAGGAGACCTAGCATGATGCTATTCTTACAGAAATGGTGGTTTTGGCTGCCCAAGCTCAATATCAGCCGAAGACCTTGCAGTGGCTAAAAACTAATGCAACTTCAGATTGAATTATTGGAAGTATGTAGAATTAGAGGAGGTGATAGTCCAACTATGTTCTGAAGGGGGCAGACTGCACTTAGAGTATCATGTTCCCTATAGGGTACCAGGCAGTAAGAGGGTTATTGCAAACAGGACTATGTTTAGTAGGTGCCCTCCATCACCACTACTCAAAGTAGAGTCTGAACTGTTCTTAGTCTACAGTGAGATAAGTATAAAAATTGAGAGTGCTTAGAAAGCTTTATAGCAATTTGGCAGAATAATTTTATGTCTAATGAATCAAATAAAAAAGAAAATGAACTTTATTTTGTATGTCCTTTGTTTTGCTTGAACCTTTATTTTTTATTTTATTTTACTAAATTTTATTTTTAGAGCAGCTTTAGGCTTAGAGAAAAATTGACCAGAAAATACAAAGAGTTCCCATATACTCTCTCTCTGACTCTCCCTTGCACTTTGTCAATTATCAACATCTTGCATTAGTGTGATACAACTGATGAACCAATATTGACACATTATTATTAACTGAAGTCCTTATTTTATATTAGGGATCACTCTTTGTGTTGTATGGTTCTCCAGGTTTTGACAAATGCACAGTGTTATGTATCCATCATTATAGTATAATATAAAATAGTGGTTTCATTGCCTTAAAAATGCCTTGTGTTCAGCTCTTCATCCTTACACCACCCCCTACTTCGCAACCCCTGGCATCCACATGTATTTTTGCTGCTCCTGTAGTTTTGCATTTTCTAGAATATCATACTTTTCAGACTAGCTTTTTACTGGATGCTTTTCCACTAAGGGTATTTCTGTGTCTTTTTGTGGTTTGATAGTTCACTTCTTTTTATTTCTGAATAACATGCCATTATATGCATGTTTGTTTACTCATTTCTTTATTGAAGGATATCTTGGTTGCTTATATATTATGGCAATTATGAATAAGGTTGCAATAAATATTTGTGGATAGGGTTTTGTGTGGACATAAATTTTCAGCATGCTTGGGTAAATACATAGGAGTGCAATTGCTGGATTGTATGGTAAATCTATATTTAACTTTATAAGAAATTGCTAAAGTGTCTGTACCATTTTATATTCCCATCAGCAATGAATGAAAATACTTGTTGCTGCATATACTCACCCACAGTTGGTGTTATCAGTACTTCGATTTTAGTCATTCTAATAGGTATGTAATTGTACTTCATTATTGTCTCAAATGACATATGATATTGATTATTCATATTCTCTTTATCTTCTTTGATGAAGTTTCTGTTCAGATCTTTTGTCCATTTTTTTATTAGGTTGTTTGTTTCCTTGCTGTTGAGTTTTAAGAGTCCTTTGTACATTTTGGATATAAGGTTTTTTTGTTTGCTTCAAATTTTTATTCAAATTCTAGTTAGTTAACACATCGTGTAATATTGGTTTCAGGAGTAGATTTTAGTGATTCATCACCTCCAAAAACACTCAGCCCTCATCATAACAAGTGCCATCTTAATACCCATCACCCATTTAGCCCATCCCCCACCTACCTCCCTCTATCAACCCTCAGATTATTCTCTATAGTTAAGAGTCTCTTATGTTTTTCTTCCCTTTCTTTCTTTTTTTTCTTTCTCATATGTTTATCTGTTTTGTTTCTTAAATTCCACATATGAATGAAATCATATGGTGTTTGTCTTCCTCTGGCTGACTTACTTTGTGTAGTATAATATACTTTAGCTCCATCCACATCATTGCAATGACAAGATTTCATTGTTTTGGAGGCTGTGTAATAATCCATCATATATACTCTACGCACACACCCCACATTTTCTTTATCCATTCATCAGTTGATGGACATTTGGGGTCTTTCCGTAGTTAGGCTATTGTTGATAATGCTGCTATAAACATCAGGGTGCATGCATCCCTTCAAATCTGTATTTTTGTATTCTTTGGGTAAATACCTAGTACAGCAATTGCTGAGTTGTAGGGTAGTTCTATTTTTTTAATTTTTTTTTAATTTTTATTTTATTTATGATAGTCACAGAGAGAGAGAGAGAGAGAGAGAGAGAGGCAGAGACATAGGCAGAGGGAGAAGCAGGCTCCATGCACCGGGAGCCCGATGTGGGATTCGATCCCAGGTCTCCAGGATCGCGCCCTGGGCCAAAGGGAGGCGCTAAACCACTGCGCCACCCAGGGATCCCAGGTAGTTCTATTTTTAACTTTTTGAGGAGCCTCTGTACTGTTTTCCAGAGTGGCTGCACCATTTTGCATTCTACCAGCAGTGTAAGAGGGCTCCCCTTTCTCTCGATCCTCATCAACATCTTTTGTTTGAATATAAGTTCTTGATCAGATAGGTGTTTTGCCAATATTTTCTCAAATCACTGAGAAATTCTCAAGTCATTCATTCTCTTAATAGTATCTTTTACAGAAGTTCTACTTTTTAATAAAGTTCAATTTACCAACTTTTTCTTTTATTATGGATCATGATTTTACTGTTGTATCTAATAAGTCATAACCAACCAAACTAAGGCCATCTAGATCTCCTATGTTATCTTCTATACATTTTGATAGTTTTTCAGTTTATATTTATGTATATGATACATCTTGAGTTAATTTTTGTGTAAAATGAAGTCTATGTCCAGACTAATTTTTGATGTCTAATTGTTCTAGCATAGCACCATTTATTGAAAAGACTATTCTTTCTTCATTGAATTTATTTTTTTTTCTTATCAAAAATTAGTTGCTATATTTATGTAGGTCTATTTCAGACTCTCTATTCTGTTTCAATGATCTATTTGTCTATTCTTTAGCCAGTACCATACTGCCTTGATCACTGTAGCTTTATAAGTAGGTCTTGAAGTCAGGTAATGTTAGCCCTCTTTATAGATGGTATCTATATAGCTATAGTTACATCCATAAAAATATATTGTCTATCCGCATTTCAGACCAACTGAGTCAAAAATCTGTGCTAAGACTTCAGCATATAGTTTTAGTTTCCCAGGTAATTTTGATGCAAAGGGAGAGTTGAAAACCATCATACTAAAACCGTAAACTCCTTGAAGGTTTGGTTCTGTTCACTGGTGTGTATCTATCCCTGGTGGCTTATACAAGATGCTTCAATAGTTATTAAATGATCAGGTGATTAATAGGACTGGGAGTATCTATCCTGGAGAAGAGAAAATGTGCAGGGGCTTGATAGATTATGATAATGCATATCTGAAGCCTTTAATATTTGTTTTGAAGGATGGTTTCTGAGTGCTTGAGGAGGCAGAATTGGAAGTGTACAGAAAGGCACCTGGCTGAATGTTAGGAAGCATTGTTTAATAATGCTATTTCCAAGAGAGTTCTTTGTTTCTACATGTATTTCATTTTTTTCTTTTCTTTTTCTTTTTAAATTTATTTATTCATGAGAGACTCAGAGAGAGAGAGAAATGCAGAGACACAGGTAGAGGGAGAAGCAGGCTCCGTGCAGGAAGCCTGACGTGGGACTCGATCCCGGGTCTCCAAGATCACGCCCTGGGCCAAAGGCGGCACTAAACCGCTGAGCCACCCAGGCTGTCCTCTACATGTAGTTCAGCAGAATGTGGAAAACCATCTGTAAGAGAGGGGGGATGCTGCAGGGGGTGGAAAGTTGCATAAGATCAGATGCTATGATTATTGATGATTACTTTGAAAAACTATGTCCGAGGCAGAGGACTGTTTCTGCCTTTTATCCGCTCTGTATAAATTGACACAAGGGTATGGAGTCAAAAGAACATTCTAAAGCTACTTTGAAGCTGAGATCTCACAGTGTAGCAGGACCCCCACCCTGTGTTATTGACCAGTTCTCTCTATAACATTGATGCCTTCAAGAAATTCCCTGTCTCTTCCACCAAATTTGGAACTTGTAATTGGCCTAGTGTGGGTACTCAGGGTCTGGGAAAAGTGAGAGATACTTAACAGAAGAGCTCTTTCTCTTCTCATGAATTTTTCCCCCACATTTCTGCAGTTAAATAATTTTGGCACATTGAATGGAGGTGTAGACATCTGGCAGGGAAAACGGATAAAAACTATAAAATTTCTCTCTAGCACACTTAAATCATCGGTCAGGCATAATGCAGGTTACCTCCTCTTTGCTAGGCAGCAGGGCAGGGTATAGCAGTTGATATAAAGATGACTAACATGGCAGAGAGAAATAAAGCATAGGTTTAGGAGTCAGACCAAAGTTGCAACGACTTAGCTATTTTCCAGCTGTGTGGTCTTGAGAAAGTCATTGCCCTTTTTAACCCACTACATTCATTCTGTCTTTCACCCAAGTTGTGCTGCTGCTTCCAAGCTTTGTCCTTAGAATATACTTGTTTCATTTTGGCTCATTTTCCAATAATATATTAGTCTAAATCATTACCATCTTCTTTTGCCTGGAGTTCTTTAACAATCTACTAACTTGTTTTCTTGTTTCCATCATTCTCCCCTTTATTCTCCATTCAGCAGTTAGTGATCCTGTTAGAGATGCAAATTAGATCTGTCATTCTGCTGAAAATCTCCCTAAACCTTCCAATTTTTAAAACTTAGAACAAAACCCAAACTCCTAGTTCTGACCTGGAGGAGACCTTGCATAATGTAACTCCTGCCATATGTCTCAAGAGTAGGGTGTAGAGGGGAAGTTGGTGGGACAATATTATTTCTTAGGGAGCATTTGGATATGTATGAAGGTGGGTTTTTGTTGTTAAATTATTGAGGGGGCACTAATAGGATTTTAGGGGGTCTGGGCCAGGGTTGGTGAATGTCCTGCAATGTGTTGTTCAGTTTCAGGCTCATTACAATGCCTGATTCACAGGATATGCTTAAGAAATAATTAGTGTATGAAACTACGTTCTTCCTGGACCCCAGTTTTGACATGTGATTTGGTAGAGAGCCTACTTCTTAAGGTTGTGGTGAGAAAGACATAACATTTCGTAAAGCATCTGGTACACAATAGCACTTAATAAATGGTAGCTGCTGATGATCTTTCTTTGCTTGGAAGCAGCTGTAAGTGCCCACCTAGAGTTTTCCCTAGGGCATTAGACACCTTTGTTGGTGGGGTAGAGGGGTGGGTGCATCTCTTTCCCAGAAGGCTGATCTGATAAAATCCTGGGGTTGACCTGAGTTGCTCTGGAGTCCAGACACAGCTGCGGAAACGAAGGCACAGAGGGGGTCTGGTTCTCTTCCTTGACTCTGGAGCTCACCCAGGACTCTGACAGGCGCTGGAAAGCCTGGTCTGTGTGAGAAATTGCCTCCTGCTGGAGACTAGGTAGGGGAAAACAGCTGAGAGGGTGGGAAGGTAGTAGTCTCCCCGCCCTCTGAGCTTCGGTGAAAGGAGAAGCGCGGTTTCCTCCCGCCTCCTTCCCTCCCTTCTTCCCCCGCCCCTTCTGCTTCGCCAACCCCGAAGCTGCGCCTCCGCTGCGCCCTGCGAGGGCGGGAGCGTGCTGCACCGGGAGCGGGTGCTGGGGCGGCTGAGCTGCTGGGAGCCCGGCCCCAGCCGAGTAGAGCGGCGCGGGTGGAGCCACGGCGTTGTGCGGCCGGCTGGGCGGGAGAGGTGCGGCTCTGCGACAAAAACAGGCGCCAGAGATGCCGGGGCCAGCTCCCCCCACCAGGTAATGCTGGCCCACCCTGGGGCGCGCCCAGCTGGGAGCTGCTGAGGAGGGGGAGGGGTCTCCGCTGGCTTCCGGGGAGTGGTGCGCAGTCGGGTGGTCTCTTTCCTTAAGAGACCCTAAATGAGAGAAGTGGCTGAGAGCTGAACCTTCAGATGAGCTGGCCTACGGCTAGGCCAGCACTTGGTTTCAGAGCTCTGGCTAGGGAAGGTTGTGAAGGAGAAGCTGATTTTGGGGGGAACTACTGTGTCTCAGGAGCCATTCTCGTTTGCTAACACCTTTCTGCTTGGTTGTTAGGGTGATGCTTTCCTCTGTCTTTGCTTAGCTGCTGGCCTGCTGGGACCATGGGGGCTTTCTCTTGGGTGCTGGGGAGGGGCATTATGTTATAAGTGACCTGTTATGAGGTGGAGTAAACCAGGAGATAGGAGACCTGAGGTAGCTGGTCCTGTTCAGGCAGCCTCTGTGGGCCTCAGTTTCCTTATCTATGCAATGAGGACTTGACCTTATGTTTGTAATTTTGGCTTCCCCAGACTGTCAGACTGACTTTTGGAAAGATGAACTGGTTAAAACTTGAAATGGGCTGCAGAGATGTCCTCAAATAGGGGTATTTGAGAAGCAGACCTTTGTATCCTGTCCTCCACCCAGCCTTTTGGATGGCATTTGGGTGGTGTGCTGAGGACTCAAAGACTTAGTGGACAAGGCAGAGGTTGAAAATGATGATTATTTTAGTGTTGGGTGTAGATATGTTGGGTATTGTAAGGTGGGGTTGGAAAGAAACAGGTCAAGGCATGTTAATGGTTTTTCTCTGAACTGGCCAATGATTTGATACTTGGGTGTAAAGCTGCTTTAAACTAGGCTATCTTTTCTAGAGCCCCCATCTTATTCAGCCTAGTTAATGACAGACCTTGGGGGCTGTGTAATGTCTTACTCACTATGATTCTTTCCTTCTTAATTATCTGGGACCAAGAAACACATGTTAGGCCTGAAACTAACTTACCTTGATTATTTCCATCTCCTTCCTCCCCTGTTTCTGTGATTCTCTTCTGCCTCCTTGTCTTCTCCCCATTTTTCTTTCTGCTTCCTACTCCTGATAATTTTTCCTTCTCCCTTATCCATCTTTTCTCCCACCCTCCACTTTCTTCTTTCTTCCTGCTCTCCTCATATTTCCCTTTCTTATCCTTTCCCCTCCATAGCTAGTTTTTCTTTCCCACTCTTGGGTCCTTCTCTTGGTTAGGTTTTCTTCTCTTTTCCTTTTAGAATTTTTGGTTAAGGGGCGTCTGGCTGGCTTAGTCAGTAGAGCATGGGACTTGTCATCTTGGGGTTGCAAGTTTTAGCCCCATGTTAGATGTAGAGATTACTTAAAAATGAAATCTTTAAAAAGAAATGCAGGAAATAAAATTGTTGGTTAAGATTTCTCATTATTAATAGGCTTGTAGGGACCTTTATTGTGGTGTTTATGAGGTCCAGACACTGTTTCCTACCTAACTCCCTTACGTTCAGCTTTCATTTACAAATTCTGTCTTCCCAAAGTGCAATTCTACTTCTATGTCTTGCTTTGGGGCTGCCAATAAGCAATCTTCGACACTCGCTTCCTTCCCAGAGGGGAAGCGGGCAGTAGAGAGTAAGCAAGATGATAAGTGGAGAGCTTGAAGACTAGAGTGGGAGAAGAGCAAGGTGTCCAATAGGGCTGAGCAGAGGCCAAGACTGTCTTTTATGAGACCAGTGACTGGGAACAAAAACTCTGGCAGCTTTGAAGCATTGCTGACCTGGAGGAAAAGAGGTGACTTGTGAGCCTAGGCAAGAAGAGGGGATAGTAGGGATGGAGTAGAGGGAAAGAAGGTGGAGTCCTTGGGGAGAAGAATAAGTGATCTTTTGAGGAAGAGGGTGGACTGGGCAAGATAGGGGTTGTTTGGGAGTAGAGGTAGGTATGGTGGGAAGACTACAGTCTGGGAAAGAGGACCATATAGATTAATTTCTTTCTCTCCAAAGGCTGGCTTTTTGGACTGGTTTGTTTCTGCTCAACAAACGTTTCTTGAGCAGTGTCCTCAAAGTAGGAGACTGAAAGGAAAAGCAGAGATAAGACAAGGTTGCTATTTTTCTGGATATTCACTGTCTAGACTGTAATGTGGAATGCACATATATACAAAAAGCTTTGAAATGACATCCATCAGCACACATTCTCTGGATCATCTATGCTGTGTTAGTATGGTGCCAGGTGCTGGGGATACCAAGATGGAAATTGGACTCAGTTGCTACCATTGTATGTTAAGGAATATGGGCATCTGTAACCTCCTGTGTTATGTATATGTAATAGAAGCTCAAGGGGCTGTTATAACACAGGAGGAGGAAACTTTAATCAGCAAGTCAGTGGCAGAGCTGGGACTAAATTCAAGTCTTGTCTAAAGGTAGTATCTGTTGTCTTATGCCATGTTCCCCTCTCACCCTATGCATTCATCTAGCATACAGAGAATTTTCTATTCTCTTTTTTGTCTACTGTCTACTTGTGGGGCTGGATTCAGGGTACTACTGAGATGAAAAAAAGAGCAATTCCATGTGGGAGGTCAACTGTGTTATGACCAAACACTCATTACCTTGGAAGGGAAACTGATGTGGTTCCTTTTAATTTCTCCTGGCCCTAGGCCATTTGGGTGAGCTTCCTCTATCAGGCATTTATTCTCTTCTTCCTTTCCACACCCCTCTATTTTCCTAAATTCAACTTCTGGTGGGCTGTAGTGTCCAGATGGAGCTAGGCTAGGCATTTCACTTCCATTGGCCTCTGTAAAATAGGAATTTAATACCTCACAGTGTTGGTGAAGATCAAATGAAATAATGAATGTGTGAAACTAATTTGTAAACTGTGAAGTGCTCTACAGATGTTACTGTGGTTGTTCCTGAATGTATTTTCAACCATGAAAAATGCTCATATGCTGTAGCATGAAAGAAATGCCTAGGGTTCCTCATGGACTAGTTTAAAACTGAGCCTCAATCCTTAATAACAAAGGATAAGGAGAGAGATGAGGATGATTTAGGGACTGGTAATTGAACCATATGCAAAAAGCTGAGTTCAAGAGGTATAGTGATGATTTCTTTTAGGTCAAACAAGTATAAAAGATTATTTTTGGTGATGTCTTGTGATATAACAAAAAAAAGCAGATGAAAAGGAGGAAGTGGGAAGGATTTAAAAGCATCCTGACGACAGTTCAAATTTTGGTTCCACCACCTACTAGCTGCTTGGTTTTTAATCTTTCTCAGCTTCATGTATAAGATGGAATATATTTACACCTACTTTGAAGAGTTATTATAAAGCTTAAAAATAATTGTATAAAAAAGAAAAATTTATCTAGTAGGCACTTAATAACTATTTCTGCAAAAATAAACACTGAAGTTATATTGTTAAGAAAGTCTTCCTTGATTCCTAGGCTATTAAGGGCCCCCTCTCTAGGATTCATGAAACATCATGTCCTTCCTCTGACCACTCAAAGGGGCCCTTACCATGTAATACCATTATTGTGCTTTATCCATTTGCCTGTCCCATTAATATGTGACTGTTTTGAGGGTAGAGTCAGGGTCTAGTAAATCTTGCTGTCAACTCTTGCTGAGCCTTGTTTCCTTGCTAGGTATACACTGGTAAACACAAAAGGCTTAGTTACTTCTTTGTGAAGCTTACTGTTTATTGCTGGAAATGTATAATAAGCAAATATAATTCATGATAGATGTGAAAACTATGAGTTTCATTTGTTCATTTTAGGTTTAGGTACTTATGAGAAATGCAGGTAGAGTTGGTTGTCTTAACTGGTGATTATTAGTCTGAAAAGAGCTTTTGGGCTAAAGGTAGAAACTTGGGCATCATCAACATATAGGTAATAAGTAAAGCTATGGGTATGGATGAGATCATCTAGACAAAAGTGTAGCATATGAAGAAAGGTTCCTAACCTTGGACATGTGGAGGATAGCTAGGAAGAGTCTGCAAAGGAGATAGGAGTACAGAAAGATAGAAGGAAAGCCAGGTGAGTGCTTCAGAGAGATTGAGTAAGGTGAGGACAGAAAGTAACCATTTGATTTGGCAACCTGGAGATGGTTGGTAATCTTGATGAGACTACTTTGGTGAAATGCAGGGTGTTACTTGGCAAACAGAGGGGAGGAAGTGGAGATAGTGTAAATAGACAATTCTTCTGAGAAGTTTTTCTATGAAGGAAAACAAATGTATTTTGAGGAAGATATCGGTGTCAAGGGAAGGGTGTATGTGTGTCTTGGAATAGGAGACATGTTTATTTTCACTCAGTATTCACAGATCAGGCCAAAAATTTAGAGATCATCTTCATTTTTTCTTTTTTTTCTCACACTGTACACCCAGTCTCTAAATAAGCCATTTGGCCCTACCTTGAAAATATCTACCTTTGGTGTACTGCTGTATATCTACTGCTGTCCATTCAAGCTACCATCAATCCCCACCTGGATTATTGTAATAATTTCTTAATAGTCTCTTCACTTTGCATTTGCTCCCCTGCAGTCTGTTTTCTGCAACCAGAGTGGCCTATTTAAAACATAAATCAGTGGGATGCCTGGGTGGCTCAGTGGTTGAGCATCTGCCTTTGGCTCGGGTTGTGATCCCAGGGTCTCGGGATCAAGTCCCATGTCGGGCTCCCCGCAGGGAGTCTGCTTCTCCCTCTGCCTATGTCTCTCTGCCTCTCTCTCTGTGTAATTAATAATAATAATAAAAACCCTATATATATAGTTTAATATATATAATTAATATATATATATCATATATATATATTAAGGATGCTGGGGTGGCTCAGTGGCTGAGCATCTGCCTTTGGCTCAGGTTGTGATCCCAAGGTCCTGGGACCAAGTTCCATATCAGGCTCCCTGCAGGGAGCCTGCTTCTCCCTCTGCCTATGTCTCTGCCTCTTTCTCTGTGTCCCTCATGAATAAATAAGTAAAATCTTAAAAAAAAAAAAACAACACATAAATCATATCACTACTCAAAACTCTTCAGTGTCTTTTCATGCTTCATACAAAATCCAAACTTATTATTGTGGCCTGTAAAGTCCTATCTAATCTAAACCCTGGCTGTATCTCTAATTTTAGTTTTCTACCATGTTTCTCCTTGTTCACTAAACTTATGTCTTGTTGTCCTTTTTGCTATTCTGATGCCAAAAAATATCTAGGACATTTGTACTTACTGCTCCCCCTGCTTAAAATGCTTCCAGGTATTACTATGATTAATTGTCTCATTTCATTCAGGTCATAAGTGTCTCTTCCTCAGAGAAGCCTGTCCTGATCATCTTGTTTTTTTGTACCACCTATCTCTGTTCCCACCCCCCTAAGTTACATGTACTACTCTTAAATTTTCATTATGGACTTGACATTTTTTTATTTATTTGTCTGCTTCTCTTACTAGTCCATAAAGTCCACAAATACAGGAACTTTGTCTTATTCAGCTAGATTAGTACTGGTATGTTGTAAATGCTCAATAAATATATCTTGAATGGCTGAATATATCTAAAAAGGGAGGGAGTGTAGGAGGGAGATCTCGAGATTGATTGATTGGTTAATTAATATAGCTGAAAGAAATCATTCTAGGTGAGAAGGAGTGCAAGTGAGGGAGAGGAGGGAATGGCTTTTGATGGCAGTAAGAACATCTCCTTCATTATAAATGGGTGATGCAGGTGCAGGGAGGCATATAGATTTGGGAGTGGGAAGATAGAATTCTCCTGCAAAGATTTCTCTTTTCTCATAGAAGGTTAGTTCGTCAGAGAAGGGGTGAGTGGAAAGCCTAATTGAATGCCCGTTTGAGGCAAGGTAATCATTTGTAAAAATATAGTCATAATTTTCAAGTGAAAGCAGTCAATCAGGTAATGTTCTCTAGGACATTCAGCTACTTCAAGCACAGGTAGTTGGGAGAGACTTAGAGTTCAACTATTGCAAAGGGAATTTTGCCAGTTGTATTTTGGAAAGGGAGAAAAGGCAAAGGGGTTGATTGTTTTGTTTTCTGTTTATCGGATTTGTTTAGATTGATCAGATTTGTTTAAAGTATACGTGTACAGTGAAAGCCTGTTATAAACTGTTTAATCATCCTACAGTAGTTGGAATGGCCAGAGTGTTGGAAGGGTCATCATTGTTGAGAGAGTGTAAAGGTCACCTAGAATGGTAACTGGAGGGGTACAGAAGAAGATTGATCTAGGAACTAAAGTCTTTGAATTAGGTGACCAGGAAGTGGGTATTATGCAAGAAGAAGAGGAAGGAATGGTTTGGAAATAGCATTGAAAATTAAGGACAGCACTGATAGGTTGGATATGAGAGAGAAAAGAGCCTCTAATTGAGAGGACTGCTGGAGAAATCTCTTCTTCAGATGATAGCCAAGTTCCTTTTAAGAAAAGGAGGCCAGGGGAGTTAGCCTATGACAAATGGGAAGATCCAGAGGAAATAGTGAAAGGGATCCAGAGTCAGGAAGGGGCTGTGGAATTTGATGAAATTAGAGGGCATACAGAAAAGGTTAGGGGACAAGATTTTGGGTGACTGAGGATGACTGAAGTAAATGGACCTGGAAACTCGATTGACTTGGTCCTGAGTATCTATTAGAGGAGAGAGAGAGTGTTCATTTTCAAGCTGTGGTTCTTAACACTTCCAAGATAAAATGTTCTTTTGGGGAAGCATTTGGGAGTGTGGGAAATTGCAGGGTATGTTCAGGCAGAGATGGACTAGAAGGTGATCCATCCAGGAGACAGCTGAGTAGATTCCAGTGTTTTTGGAAGGTTGAACCAAATGGCCTTATGGGTTCCTTTCAGCTCTCAGATTGTATGGACTTCAGCTCGGGTTTTAGTGATGATCTCCGTTCACAGCATCCATTGGGAAGTCTAATGGTTTGAAGCTTAAATTTGAATTTTTCCCTTAACTGTTGGGAATAGCTTATTTGGGGCTGCAGGTCAGAAATTTTCCAAGATGGTAGGGCGAGGATTATGAGAGCTTTAATACTAGTTTCTGCAAGTAACTCCATTGGCTATCTGCAAGGGTGGTAGAATTGAAGAAGATGTGTAGGTGTGATTGGGGAGGGGAGAGGAAGGTGAAGGTACAGGGCTAGCTTAAGTCACTGACCTCAAATTTCTCTGCCAATTTTTCCATTTCACTTTGCTGCCTCTCATACTCTCTAATTCCAAGTACAGCCCTCTGTTCACTCTGTCTCAAATTATAATTAGTATAGAAAGAGTGTTTTTAAGAGGGTCAGGATAATCAGAGTCATGTCCTCACTATTTCATTGAGTGATTTTTAGGTAAATTTCATACCCCTATGGGTTTCAGGTTCCCAGCTATAAAGTAAAGGTTTAAAACTGTGGCTCCTATGTTTCTTTTCTGTGAACCAGGCTGCCTTAGTCAGTGAACCCTTGCTTATTACCTAGTGTTTGCCAGGTCTGTGCTGGGTGGGATTTGGAGACATAGAGATTAATCAGACTCAGTTTTGTCCCTTGACTGCTGCATAGAAGTATGTATAAACTGCTATTAAATTTTGGTGAAAAGATAGAAGTAGGGTGGCTTCTGTGAAGGTTTCATAGAGTAAGTGAATCAAACTGGGTCTGGAAGAATGAGTAGGAGTTTGATTGGCAGACAAGTTGGGACATTTTATGCAGAGAGAACAGTGTGGGCAAAGGCAGGGTCATGAAAGCATATTGAGCTGGAATGACTAAGTTTAAAGAACAGTAGAGCTGAAACTAGAAAGATGAGTGGAGGATAAGAACAGATATTTATTGGACATCTATTTTGTTCTGGGTGGCATGCTTAAGTCCTTCTATATATAATATGCTTTTAAATTCTCATAACTTTATAAAGTACAGTCTTATTTGTGCTTTACATGAGGAAACTGAGTGTCAGAAATTAAAGTAGCTTTCCCAACAGCCCAGAAACAGCCTCCAGTTTTCCTCCCTGCTACCTCAGCAGTTGCTTTCTTGTTGCTACACCAGAGCAAGTGGCTGGAGGCTACATAGCGGGAGTGCCTTTGACGTTTCAGAAGGACCTCCCTCAGCAAATTCAAGACTGCAGCATTCCAGGCTCCTGCCAAAGAAAACCTCTTGGCACAATTTAATTAAAGATCAGATTCTCATAACCAGGTGTCAAGGGCATGCAGTACTCCCCAGTTCTGGGTGGAGTGTTGGTCATGCCAGTCTCAGCTGCTTTGAGTTGTTGAACGACAAATGTAATTAATATATGGAGTAGGTTTTATTTTTTCTTCTTACTTTCCCTCCTTCATTTTAAATAATGGCCTGAGGGGTTATTACAGGTTATATATCCATTCCTATTGCTTTAGAGCGAATAGTGACATGTGGTGTAGTAGGAAAAGAAGTGGTCCTGTAGTCACACAGACTTTATTTCAGATATCTGTCTTTGCTGGCTCTGGGGGACTTGGCAGTGTCTCTGATATTTCGATTTTTCTGACTTGCTCACTGTTTTATCCCCAGCACAGCCTGGCAAACAGTAGGTGATGAATAAATATTTGCATGAATGAATGAGAAAAATGATACAAACCAAACAGATTTTCAAGTTTTCTGTAAATTCCAAAGTGTTTTCTAATGTTAATGGTTATTAAACTATCAATGCCAAATGATGGCTGAAATCCTGTTTGTAAAGATGTTTAGTCCAGGGGGTTCTCTGGGGAAACTGTTTTTTAGAATTTGAGCAACTCTGTTAGGCAGTTTAGAGGACTCTATAAAACTCCAAGTCCCATTGTGTGAGCTCAAGGCACCACAGAGCCTTCAGTGCAGACGGATGGCAGCTGGTTCCCTCCTCCAGGCAACACCTCTTTTCTCATTGTCATCTTTCCACAGCCTTTTTAAATCAAGTGTCATCTTTTATTTTTAACATGGGACATTCATTGCATAGATCTAGAACTGCTTAGAAGGGACCATTTTTCTGACTAGTGCTGTATGTGTTATAGAACATAAAAGGCTTTCTGTGTCCTACTTTTTCATTTTTGTGTTGGATTCTACCACATGTAACCTCACATGTATGCTATTCTAGTGGCCTGGCATCCATTTGCCATTATCATTCTCCATAAAAATAATCCATTTTTTTATTGTCTGTTTTCTTTGGTTCCCGTATTATACAAATGCCTGGACCTATTTCAGACCGATTAAATCAGAGCTCAGCATTGGTATTTGCCCCCTACCCGCTAGCTTTGTATTAGAAGTTTCAAAAGGACAGCAAAGTTGAAAGAATTTTATAGTGAATACCTGTTTATCTACCACCTAGATTCTTCTACCATTAATATTCTCATATATTTGCTTTATCACAGCCACTGCAAATTATATATGGACATGCATGCATATTCTATCACATCCCTGTGTTCATCCATTAATCTTTCCTATTTTTAAAAATACATTTCAAAATAAGTTACATATTTTAGTATACTGCCCCCTAAGTACTTCAGCTGGTGTTTTAAAAAACTTATAGGGGGTTCTGATAGTCTGGAGTCAAAGACCACTAGTCTGACTTATTTATTCCTTAAGCCCCTGCTTTTAACATCACCTCTTCTATGAAGCCCCACTAATCACCTAAATTCAATATAGTCTTTCCTTTTTGTGTCTTCTGATATTTTACCATTTGTACTGCTCCACAGCAGTATTCAGTTGGCCTGGCATTGTGATTTTCTAGATCCTGTGTATCTTGCAATATTAGACTGTGAGAATCTCTAGAGTTAGATCAGATTCATCTATTTATCTCTTTGTCCCTGGTTTCTACCATGGCACCTTATATGTAAGTACTCATTAAAAATTTATTGATTTGAATTGTACTTAAATGAAGAACCTGTGATGATAGCAAAAGGTGTACAAAACTTCATAAGGCTGATTTGAAGACCAGGAATTTATCTTCTTTGGAACTTAGCTTCATGAAGACATTTAGTAAAAGTCCAGCCCAACATGTTTATATCATTCTATTTTTGCCATTGGCTAGATTTGACTTACCTAAATCAAGAATAGCAAAATTCAGGTCAGAAAAGGTATAGACGGGATAGAATTACCCTAGGTATAGTTGGAAAATTCTTTGGCAGAGAGTCTGAAGACATGGGTTCCAATTGTACATTTAAATTGCTGTATGATCTTAGCAATTTCATTCTATGTTTTGGACCTCAGTATTCCTACCTGGTATATGAGAGGGTCAGATTAAATGACCTCTAAGGTTGCTTCTGGCTTTGATGTATGTGTGTGTCTTAAAGTCTTTATCTTGGCCCTTTTTATATTAGTGGCTGTGGCATCCAATGTAGTAAAGGAGAAAGAAGTAGCTGTTGTGTACACACTCCTTCCCTCGGCCCCTGTCCAGTTTCATTCAGTATGTAAAGTATCTTTCACATAGTGGCTACTTGAAAAGTATTTCTTTCCCTTCTTTCTGCCCTAAATTTATGCTTTTTACAGCAAAGAGGATATAAATCACTTCCCTTCCTTGATTGCCTCTTGACCAGTATCTGTCTAGTGACCATAGAGTGGGAAACAACAAATTGCAGCCTATAGGTGAAGGGACTTTTATTAGAGCCATAACTAGTAAACATCAGAACCAGGACCTAAATCCAGATCTCTTGGTTTTAAATCCAGTCATCTTTTTATTATATTGCCTTACCAATTGCCTTTTTGAAACTTCACAGTGATCCTGCATTTATTATAGAGCCATTCAGTTGATTCATAATTAATACTTCAGTATAATTAGTTGCTCATAAATTATTATGACCCCTGAGCCTCTGGGGCATTGGTAAAATGTGGTCAGTCTGTCTTTCCTTCTGTCTGTTATATCAGTTTGTTGTCCAGAATAGATAGAGGGGTGCCATCTAAACTATCATTCCAAACGTTGGCCTTCAGCCTAGCTGCAGCCTGTTAGAAGGCATTGGCTTATCATCCTCCCAAATCCTTGACCTGCACAGAGTGTTGGAAGATTTAAGATGTGTTTGGTTTCCTTATTTAAGAGTTGAGTATGTTTCTCCTTTCTCCTCTCAGGACTGATGTTTTGGACTTGTTTTTCTATAAATGAAGTTTTAAAATGGCATAGTTTTGGGACGCCTTGGTGGCTCAGTGGTTGAGTGCCTTTGTCTCAGGGCATGATCCCGGGGTCTGGGATCAAGTCCTGCATCGGGATTCGTGCAGAGAACCTGCTTCTCCCTTTGTGTGTGTCTCTCATGAATAAATAAATAAAATCTTAAAATAAAATGGCATAGTTTTAAAAATGTGCCAATTATTGTGCTGAATGTAGATGGACAAAATGACCAGTGAGGGGATCTGTGGAGTATAGAAAGAGTAAAGACTTATGGGGAAACTACAGGAAAGGACTGATTGGAGGGCTACAGGTAAGCTGGAATGTAGTATAGAAACATCAAGTCCAAGTAAGATCAGAGGGAAGGATCTTTGGTACAAAACTGTTTCTGTGAGTATAGTTGAAGGTACTGACAGTGTTTAGCATTGAGAAAATAGATTTGGGGGTTTTGAAAGAGGATTTAAAGTATCTAAAGTTCAGTCTGGGGAAGAAGCAGTAGAATTTTCTGAAAAGCTGTGAGATATGATTCAAGACTAACAGGTAGTTTTTGTTTCTTTGTTCATTTATTTGTTTACTTGTTCTTTGTTCATTTGTTCAGCTTATCTTTATTGATTATTCTGTGCCAGACATGGTGTTGAGGATTGAGAAGTAAATAAGACTGAACTTTGTTCTTGAGGAGTTCTTAGTCTAGGGCTGGCAGAGGCATATGTATAAGGGGGAGGCAAATGTATAAGCAAATAATACAGTGCAGTGTGAGATAGATAGAATTTCAAATAAGTGAGAACTCTTTAAATGAAGTGACCAAAGATAGAATAGGCTGACTTTTGAGACTGTAGACTTCTTAAAAATAGAACTTTTCAAGCATAGGCTGGATGACTTAGGCTGGAATGTGGTACAGAGGATTCAGTCATTGTATTCCAACAACAGATTTTAGGTTTTGATAATTTGGAATCATTTTGAAAGTGGAAGTCTGCCCCTGAGAATTCTCCCAAGCATGGTAAAAAAAAAATTGAGAAATAAAGAAAAGCCTGTATCAGAAAGGGTGATGACGCAGTCTTTCTTGGCACAATCTTGGGCTGTGGTCCTGAAAGGCACCTACATTCAATGAAGCTGTGGGCTGAAGGACCTAAGAGGCAAGGAAGGGCCTGCTTAGACTCTCAGGTGGCTGTAGGGAGTATAATTTTGGAACCTGCAGTCCAGAGTAGCAAGGTACACTGGAGAACTTAGCCTGTGGAAATTCCCTTTGAGGGGGCAGAGGACCTGAATTGGGACTGAGAGGAAAAGCAAAGGCAAACCTGCAAAGTGAAACCAGAAAAAATGGATAAAAAGCACACCACTCAGAGAGTTAATATAGATTAACAAGATTCTTTTTGCTTACTTCATTTCTTTTGATCAAAAAGAGAAGTAAGGGGCAGCCCTGGTGGCTCAGTGGTTTAGCGTTGCCGTCAGCCCAGGGCCTGATTCTGGAGACCCGGGATTGAGTCCCACATCGGGCTCCCTGCATGGAGCCTGCTTCTCCCTCTGCCTGTGTCTCTGCCTCTCTCTCTCTCTCTCTCTCTTTCTCTTTCCCCCTCATGAGTAAATAATAAAATCTTAAAAAAAAAAAAAAAAAAAAGAGCAGCTGGTTTGTAAGAGGTAGGTTAGAACGAATGACACAAAAGGTGATTTGAATTTGGCTTGAAAGATGAGTAAGATTTTTTTTATCAGTCAGAGGAGGGAGAAAACTTTGACACGAGGCACTGGGGGGATTGGGCGGAGGGTGAGAGACTACTTAATAGGTCAGGAGAACAGATATTTCCAAGGTATAGTTTGAAGGTAGGCTGTGTCCTAGTTTGGTGGCTAAGTTAGTAAGGAACTTGAGCTTTTGTTCTGGGATGTCAGTGATGGATATTAAAGCAGAAGAGTACTGCGTTTTAGATCACTGATGGCATGTGGAGAAAGAATTGATGGAAAAAGTGGATACAAGGGTCATTTAGTTCTGCAATTATTAGAAAATGTAAAAAAGATTCATATATTTTATTCATGGCATTTAAGTAATTGACATCTAAAGCAGTGGCATTCAAATCTGGTTGGCACTGGGGTCACTAATTTTTAAAATTACAGAATTTTGGCCATAACCCAGTTACATTAAATCAAAATTTATGGAGGTCAAAACAGGGCATCTATATTTCTAAAAAGCTCTTGGTGATTATTATATTGGTTTATGTTTTTTTTTTTTTAATTAGAAACTTTAGTCTCTAAAGCACTATTTTGTTTACTCCAAGGAGCTTATATTCTAAGTAGTCAAGGCTAAAGATGTTTCCACTGTAACCTGGAAGAATAAGACTTTATTAATCCTGTATACATACATGCCTGCCAATTTGTCAAGGACATTTACTTATTTAAAGTAATAACATCTATTTTCATTAAAATTATTGGTACCTTGTGATATGAATTTTTTCCTTTTTAAAAAGATTTTATTCCTTCTCTCTACTAGAAGCATTGGAGATTGCCAGTAAATTCAACACCATATATGACAGGATGGTTACTGCATTGACCATCATGTATTTAGAACAAGGTCAAATATTAGAGGAAGAGGATACTGGAGAAATGATATAGGCCAAGGATTAGTGAACTTTTCCTGTATAGGACAAGATAAATATTTTAGGTTTGCAGACATATAGTCCCTGTTGCAGCTACTCAATTCTGTCATCGGAATGTGAAAGATGCCATGAACAATATGTAAATGAATGGCTGTGTTCCAATAAAACTATTAAAACTGTCAGCTTTACTGACTCTTGATATAGTGATACAGTCCATTCTAGAGAAGGAAAATGATTTTCCTAAGGCTACAAAATTAGAGGTTGGCAAAGGGTCACCATGTGGAATGCTGTTAAGCAGTTTTATTTAATGAATGAATAAATGGAACCCAAGTGGTTAAGGAATTTCTCTAAAGCTAGTCAGTGGCAGTGGGATTCAAACTTATTTAGCTAAGCCAAATTTCTCCCATTAAAATTACGTCATGGTGGTTTTCTGTGCTCTCCAGTGCCTTAGGTAGAGAATAACAAGACCCTTATGAATTTTCAGCAGTGCTTGACAACAAAGTAGGTATTAAATCTTTGAGTATTGTTGACTGAATAAGACAGCAATAGTTACAGTGTGCAGTGGAAGGGTTTGGGCTGGGCCTTTGAGGATGAGTTGTATAACTTGGATTCTTTAAAATTTTTCACGTGTATCCTTTTGCACAAAAATAATAAGATTTATGTTCTCTCTGATTTCCAGTATTTGCTGGTGGTGGTGACAATGTCAAATAACGGCCTAGACATTCAAGACAAACCCCCAGCCCCTCCGATGAGAAATACCAGCACTATGATTGGAGCTGGCAGCAAAGATGCCGGAACCCTAAACCACGGTTCCAAACCTCTGCCTCCAAACCCAGAGGAGAAGAAAAAGAAGGACCGATTTTACCGATCCATCCTACCTGGAGATAAAAGTACAGTATTTCATTTCTTTCTCACCATTTGTATACTTAAAAGATTTTTTGTAGCTTAGATGAAAGATCTATCCTTTCCTTGACTTAATTTTCCTTTAATACCTTTATCCTCCTTAAATACTTCCCTTTCTTTCCTAAGGTCAAGTCAAATAGGAAATAGACTTATTTTTAGGAACAATTTCTGAGCAAAATTCTAAGAAAATAATTATGATGTTGCCAGAGTTTGGACAGTCTGAAGCCATATATTTACTTACTTTATAAATTATAAAGCTTTTTTGAACTCACAAAATATAAGAAATACTGAAATGTCTTTATTTGGAAATTTTTTTCTTCCAAACTAGTTTCATTTTTGGAATGTCTTCTTTCTGGATTCTTGATTGCCTCTTCTTTATTCATATGTCCTCATCTCACATCTAGATTTGGAGATGAAGTATCAGTAAGAAGGGCAGGTAATCACTGGGAAAAGGAAGCAGGACTAAGCATGAGTTTACTAAGAATAGGTCGTTCTGGGTGGGCTCATTTTCTTTTTTATTGATAAAACTTCTAGGAGGATAATCAGGATTTTAACAGTGTATCTGATCAAGTAGCTGAAATCTTATGGACATCATAGTGAAATAGAGGTTTGGGTGTCCACATTGATAGATGACTTTTGTTTGACTTCCTAAATTATATTTATATTTATATTTATATTTATATTTATATTTATTCATGAGAGATACAGAGAAAGAGAGAGAGAGAGAGAGAGAGGCAGAGACACAGGCAGAGGGAGAAGCAGGCTCCATGCAGGGAGCCCAACGTGGGACTCGATCCTGGGTCTTCAGGATCACATCCTGGGCCAAAGACGGCGCTAAACCACTGAGCCACCCAGGCTGCCCAACTTCTTAAATATTTGTTTAAGTGGTTCTTGATATGAGGTGAAATTCTCAGTCATGCTTTCAGGGTCTTTTCTTGTGCTGTGTTGATGAAGTTGGTTTTCTGTTTATAAATAGTTACCATGAGCTTCTGATTTAGATGGATCTGGTTCAATCCTGGATTCATCACTCACCAGCTCTCTGACCTTAGGTATACCAATTAACTCCCTTGACTTTTAGTTTCCTGTCTCTAGGAAAGATTGGGGTTTTCATTTCTCTAAAATTGGGATAATATTTCACAAGGTTGTTGTATGAAAATTAAATGCAAATTTCCTAATTAAATACCTTCCACACAGAAGGTACTTGCATATTAGTACACTTTATTTCTTTATTGAAGCTGGGAGGAATAGCTAGTAGACTATATGATAAAATCAGAATTGGGATTTTGAAATAGTAGGCCAAATATAATAAGCACAATGGTGAATTGCAGAAACTATCTTATATTACAGAAAAATATGACTGCATAGTTATGGATCAGTAGAAGATGGTAGATGATAGTATCATGAACCAAATAAGGAACACAGGAAGAGAATAAGTCAGGAGGGTTGGTAGTTGGAAAACAGGAAAGATGGTGACTTTAAACACATTGTATTTGAGGTGAAAAGATAATTTTAGACACTGCATTTGAGAGGTCTTCACATAGAGATGTTTAATAGGCAGTGATATTACTTATAGGAAATGACTATTGAATAACTGAAATGAGAGTATTGAGAATTTTGATTATTTTGGGCTTGTATCTTTGTATGTTTACCATCTCCCCTATTCCACCTTCAGTGTGAGCTCTTTTGGGGTCTAGTCAGAAGAGATATGGGTAAGTTGCCTAGTTTTCATTTTTTGGCTAATTCTTTTTTTTTTTTTTTTTTTGGCTAATTCATTTATATAGTAGCTGCCAACTTTCTAGATGTAGGGGCTATGATTAGGTGGTGTTACCCTGCCCTAGAATCTTCTCCCACATGTAAAGCTACTTTGTTTATCCCTAAGTTTAGGTGTGTGCTTATTTTTAACATTGTGCTTTTATCAACCATAATTGTTGATCTATATATGTAGGTCTTTGCCCAAGTTTCTACATGTAGTAAAGAGGTCTTTTAAAATTAAAAAGTTGAGGGATCCCTGGGTGGCACAGCGGTTTAGCTCCTGCCTTTGGCCCAGGGCGTGATCCTGGAGACCCGGGATCGAATCCCACGTTGGGCTCCCGGTGCATGGAGCCTGCTTCTCCCTCTGCCTGTGTCTCTGCCTCTCTCTCTCTCTCTCTCTCTGTGTGACTATCATAAATAAATAAAAAAAAATAAAAAGTTGAAAAAAAAATAAAATTAAAAAGTTGGAATTGTTCTTGCAACTAACTAGGAAGGTAGTAAGATTCCTACTTTGTAGACACCATCAAAATTAAAAACTTTGTGCTTCAAAGGACACCATCAAGAAAGTAAAAAGATAACCTACAGAATGGGAGAAAATTTTCTTAAATCCTTATCTGTTAAGGAACTTGTATCATAAATATATAAATAGCTATTACAACTCAATAATAAAAAGACAACTCAATTAAAAAATGGGTAAAAGATTCAAATAGACATTCTCCAAAGAAGATATACAGATGGCTAATAAGCATGTGAAAAGATGCTCAAAATCATTAGTTGTCAGGGAACTGCAAATCAAAAGCATAGTGAGATGTCACTTCATACCCAGTAGGATGGCTGTAATAAAAAGATAGTAACAAATGTTGACAAGAATGTGGAGATTGCTGGGGGGATTGTAAAATGATATAACCACTTAGAAAAGCCTGGCAGTTTCTTGAAAAATTAAACACAGAGCTACCTTATGACCTAGAAATGGAAACATGTCCACAGTACTTGCACAGGAATGTTTATAGCAGCATTATTTGTAATAGCCAAAAAGTAGAAATTATCCAAATATCCATCAACTGGTGAATGGATAAATAAAATGTGGCATATCAATATAAAGAAATATTATTTGGTAGTAAAAAGAAATGATGTTCTGATCCATGCTACAACAAGAGTGAACCTTGAAAACATTGTGTTAGTGAAAGAAACCAGTCACAAAGGACCACATTTTTTATATGATTCCATTTATATGAAGTATCCAGGCAAATCCATAGGCAAAAAGCAGATGAATGGTTACCCAGGGCTGTGGGGGGAGGTGGATAGGATTAGGAAATGTGGAGTTTCTTTTGGGGGTGATGAAAATGTTCTAAAATTGGTTGTGGGGATGGTTGCCCAGCTCTGTGAATATACAAAAAAAAAAAAAAAAAAAAAATCACTGAATTGTGCACTACATGGATGAATTGTATGGTATGTGTATTATATCTCAGTAAAACTCTTTTTATATATTTATAACTAAAAAAATTTTTTTAAAAGATTTTATTTATTTGTTCATGAGAAACGCACACAGAGAGAGGCAGAGACATAGGCAGAGGGAGAAGCAGATTCCTGCGGGGAGCCTGATGTGGGACCTGATTCCAGGACCCTGGGATCACACCCAGAGCCAAAAGGCAGACATTCAACCACTGAGCTACCCAGGTGCCCCAGTAAAACTCTTGTTTTTTTTTTTTTTTTTTTTTTTTTAAAAAAAAAAAAAAGATTCCTGTCCAAAACAGCAGATGGAAGCATAACCCGTAGACATCATTGAGAACTAAAGGAATGATCTTATGTACTGAATGGGAAGGTGGGGTTCTGAATGTCTGAGTTGTAGTCTTAAGTTCTATCATAAATTGGCTGTCCGATTTGGGTCAGTTATTTCTCTAGACTAAAGTGCCTTCAACTAAAAAACTAGAGTCAAACCAGTAGACTCTAAGGTCTCTTATAGTTTTGAAATCCTGTATTAATAATACAAATGAGATTATGAAGATGAAGTCAGATTGGGTTGTATATGTAGGTGAAAGAAACTAGGCCATTGTGAAGTACTTTAGTGATAAAGCTGTAAACCCAGACATTTTTCTTGGACACTCTCACTGAGTGATCCTAGGCCAGATCTATTCTGAAAATAAATCACATAGCTCAAGATCAAAGCAGTTTCTCTGTGAATTCAAAGCATAGATGTAGAAAGCATAGAGTTTTAAGAAGTTCTTGTGAAATAATCTACTACCCTCTCTTTCATCTCTTATAGTTTTTCTATGCATGCCCTGAGCATGTGGGTGTCACCTTTTTGCTTTAAGATGTCTGTAATTAATGTATACATCAAAATGAAATAAGTGAAGTTTTTTTACCCCTTTTGTTTGGAGCCTTTGTTCAGCTTAATTTTATGCTTTGTTGATACTATCTTTCAACCAATAAGCATTCATTGACCTTTGCTTTGTGCCTCACTTAGTCCTAGCACGATACAAAGCAGTGTTGGCAGTTTTTTGAAGTGGTATGCCCATACTAAAAGTATTTAGCCCAGAAATGGTCTAGATCTGGACTTAGAGACCCAAGATTGAGTCCCATCTCTGACGTTTATTCTGTGATCTTTTCCTCTTACCAATTTGTTTTAACCTCAGTATACTCCTCTGTAAAGTAGGAAGAATTGTAATTCCTGTCACTTCTATCGTTAGTAGATTTTTGCCATTTGACATAGTGGATATAAAACCATTTTCTAAACTGTAAAACACTATAAATATGAGGGTTTTTTTGTTTTGTTTTATTTTTTAACTCACTTCTTGTTTTAATCTGATGCCCACAAGTCATTTTCAGTTCAGGAGGCTGAGGTTTAGAGAAAATTAAATTGCTTGAGATAGCACAACTGGAAAGTGGCAGGGATGAGTGTGGAACTAAGTCTTCCTAAAGTATCTGTTACAGTATAACCTACTGTCTCTGTTAGTTGTTCTCAACACAGATTACACATCTGACTCACTCATGGTGCTCTTAAAAAATAACAGATGCCTAGGTCCTACCCAGACTTTTGGAGCCAAAATTACCAAGGGAGCACTTTTAGGTCTCTAAAGAGATTTGGGAAACGAGAAAGAAGAGTCTTTGTGGCCTGCAGTAGTGGTTGAGATTTGAGCTGGCAATGGCTAGAATGTCTGTGGGCATTACCTAATGGTGACCTCCAGCACAGCTTCAGTGTGTGCCTGAGGGAATGCATAAATAATTGGAAGAAGCTGTAGTTGAAGGCTTGTAATATGTGGCTCTGGGTTACAGAATTCTATGTGGGAAAGCCTGGTACCTGTGGTTAGGATCTGGAGCCTTTGGTTTATTCTAATAAGTCCTGCAGCATTTAGTTTGGAATCTTCTTCTGGCTGAATTTTCACAACCAAAGTGGAATTCTCCAGGCTTGGGAAGAGTTTAGCAAAGTTAATTTTAAAACTGGACTACGTCAGTGTTTTTTCTCTCCCAAGTTTGGAGTGTTTTACTGCCTTGAGCTCAGATTAGCTCAGATGAACCAATGAGAAGTGCTTCTTAAAAATAAGTCTTTTAAAAAAATAAGTAAGCCAACGATTTGTGCTGAAACCTGGATGGCTGTACTACACCATAGGATTTGGCAATGTCAGCCTCATTTCCCATGCTATCAGAAAGCCAGATGGACTAGGCTGAAGATAGGGTTAAAGTTAGGATGGGTGAGGTTGTAGGCTTCTTTTTCCACTTTGTTTCTTCAAGCTTGTGATCTCTAGTTACATGACATCAGAATGATTCTTTCTTCTCAGCCACAGTTTCTCTGTCTTAGTAGTTAGGAAATCTTACTCTGAAACTTCCTTATGTTAATGATAACTCATGTTTGTAAAGCTCTTTAGCTTATAAAACATGTACATTTTCCTTACTTTAGTTGATCTTCAAATTAGTAATAACAATAATAAAGAATACTAGTAGTAATAACAAATAGTAATTATATAATAATAACCATAAAATAGTAACAACAATAACCCAGTTACTATTTATTGAATGTCTATTAACTACCACACAGAATATTAGGAACTTTGATGTTTGTGAAATATACCAGCCTTTCAGGTAGATACATATTTCACTTAGTAGACTGTAAACTGAGGTTCACAGTGATTAAGTAACTTTCTCAAGGTCATCTAGTTAGGGAATGGCTGAGTTGGGACTGAAGCTCTGATTCCACTGTACAATACTAATACTTAGGCTTAACCAATCAACAACTTGCCCAAGGTTACCAGCTGCATAGTTGTAGTGCATGGAGTCTGAATTTGAATCATTGTCTCTTGACTTCTGGTCTGTGTCCTTTCATTCTTCTAAGACCTCAGACACCATATAGTGTTTGAGGGCTCCCATCCAAGACATAGACTGATACATTTCATGGAACTGATATGGTTATTTCTTTTAACCTACTTTAAAACCAATTTGCATTTAATGACATCAGTCACTGGCATATTCACATAGTTTGCAATATGGGGAAGGCGCAATACATACAAAAGAAGCCATGTTGGAGTTCAAGCCCTTGAAGTTATCACCATTGCCCATCCCTGACTTTGTAACCTTTGGTAAGTTGCTTTACCTTTCTTGGCTTCAGTTCTCTTTTTTTTTTTTTTTAAATTTTTATTTATTTATGATAGTCACAGAGAGAGAGAGAGGCACAGAGACACAGGCAGAGGGAGAAGCAGGCTCCATGCACCGGGAGCCCGACGTGGGACTCGATCCCGGATCTCCAGGATCGCGCCCTGGGCCAAAGGCAGGCGCCAAACCTCTGCGCCACCCAGGGATCCCGGCTTCAGTTCTCTTATCTGTAGTACAGGCACACAAAAATATTTATCTCATAGAATTGCTGAAAGGATTATAAGACTAAAGATGTGAAAAATGTTATGCAAACTGCAGCCTTGTTAAGAATTGGTAGTGATTTTGGTGGCAGTCATGGTTTTCTTTTGAAATTTTTTTTTTCTTTTGAAATTTATGATTAACATTTAAGAGCTGTTAAAAGATTTACAAAATAGCCCTTGACAGGGTTCCTCCAAGATAGAATTAAAGAATGGTTCTGGGGTAGACGACCTTTCTCTTCCTACATATTAGGTTGTATTTCCTGTTGGTTTAGATAGGGCTAATGGGAAGACCAGATTAAGTTATTTTGTGCACTGAGACTAAGCAGACCCAAGAACAGGTTTCCCAAGAAGTTCCCAAGAGTTCTCTGTAACCTGTCAGAAGGAGAATTCTAAGCTCTGGATATGGGCCTGGATTTCTAGAACAAATATATTTGAAACTGAGGCCAAAAAGGTAAGCCTCTTAAAATTACAAATCTCTTAGATACTCTTCATTTCATTCTTACTCTAATCCTCTCCCTTTTCCCTTTTTTCCCCTTTTCTTTCTTTTCCTCTGTTCTCTGATTCACTTACGTAATTGTTGTCAACATGGTTGGAAGCATTGATGTACAGATGATACTAGGAGTTGGGCTTGGCAGCGAACTATGTGTTCAAGATTTTCTAAGGAAGTAATTTATAAAATATTCTGTTTGGTGTTTGGTTCCTATTGCAGTGCTCTCATGTATTTGTTGTGTGACCTTGGACAACTCTCTGAATTTTTCTGGGCTTTCTCATTTTTTAAAATGAAAAAATTGGACTAAATACTCTGTAGGGTCATATGTGGCTCATGAACCAGAGTTCTTGTAGGTTCCTCCACTGCACTTTTACACCTTTATATAGAAAAATGCACATTGCAGAAGTGTACAGTTCAGTGATACATTGACTGCACCTATGTGGCCACTAACATGACAAAAAGAAAGGATATAGCCAGCCTCCTAGAAATTCTCTGCGTTTTCCATTCCAGGCACTAGCAGCTCTCTCCTTATATGAGTTTGTCTTTCTTTTTAACTTGCTGTATGTAGAATCCTACAGCACATATTTTCTTTGCCTTCATTTGATTAATATCATTTATAAGATTTATCTGTTTTTACACATAGCTTAGTTCATTTTCATTGCATAGTTCAGTTCATAGAAATATTTTATTGATGAACATAAGGTTGGTTTCAGCAGTAGACTATTACAAGTAGTGTTCTCTGACCATTCTTTTTTTTTTTTTTTTTTTAAATTTTTATTTATTTATGATAGTCACAGAGAGACAGAGAGAGAGAGGCAGAGACATAGGCAGAGGGAGAAGCAGGCTCCATGCACCGGGAGCCTGATGTGGGATTCGATCCCGGGTCTCCAGGATCGCGCCCTGGGCCAAAGGCAGGCACCAAACCGCTGCGCCACCCAGGGATCCCTTCTCTGACCATTCTTGTGCAAGTCTTTATACATTTGTTTACATGTTTCTGTTGGGTATATACACACAGTGAAATTGCTGGATCATGCAGGTACTTGTGTTAAACTTTGATGGATAATACCAAAAATTCAAACTTCAGGGCAGCCTGGATGGCTCAGCGGTTTAACGCCACCTTCCGCCCAGGGCGTGATCCTGGAGACCCAGGATCGAGTCCCACATCAGGCTCCCTGCATGTAGCCTGCTTCTCCCTCTGCCTGTGTTTCTGCCTCTCTCTCTCTCTGTGTCTCTCATGAATAAATAAAATCTTAAAAAAAACAAAACAGAAACAAAGTTCAGACATATAGCTGTTCAGTTCATATTTCCACCAGCAGTGAATAAGAGTTGTGCTTGCATCACTTTTTGTCACTGCTTAGGATTGTCAGTCTTTAACGAGGTTGAGCAGCTTTTCATATTAATTGGCCATTTGGGTATACTTTTTGTGAAGCGCCTGGTCAAGTTTTTTGTCCATATAAGAATTTTTTTTTATTGATTTGTAGATATCTAGATATAAGCCTTTTGCCAGTTATATAGATTACAAATATCTTCATTTATGCACTTAGTGGTATCTTTGATGTATGCATGACATGATGTCACTGATAGAATTTAATAGAGTTAATTTATTATTTCCTTTCCAGTGCTTTCTGTTCTGTTTTGGAGTCTGTACCAGTTCTAAGTTACGAAGATTTTTTCCCTATTTGAATTTTTTCTGTTTGTATACACAATCCTATTATATGTAAATTGTGATAGTTTTGTTTCTTCCTTTCTAATCCTTCTCCCTATGCTGCTGCTGCTTCTTTCCTAGTGTCATTGGCTAATACCTTCAGGATTACAACAAATAGATGTAATATCCTTATCTTATTTGTAATCTCAGAGGAAAAACTGTCAACATTTTACCATTAAGTATGATGTTGGTTCTAGTGTTTTTGGTAATTAGCTTTTATTAGATTAAGTCAATTCCCTGGTAATCATAGTTTGCTAAGAGGTTTTAATCACAATTGAATATAAAATTGTTTTTTAAAGATTTTATTTATTTATTAATGAGAGACACAGAGAGGAGCAGAGACTTAGGCAGAGGGAGAAGCAGGCTCCATGAAGGAACCCCAGTGTGGGACTCCATCCTGGGACTCCAGGGTCACGCCCTGAGCCAAAGGCAGATGCTCAACTGCTGAGCCACCCAGACATCCCAATTGGATATAAAATTTTAGCAAATGCTTTTTCTAGTTTTCTTTTGGCTAGAAAAATATGTTACTGTCAGGCTCTGCAGGGCCACAAAACCTCAGAGGGTCCTCATTGGCCTCCTCTAAGGCATTCAATAATATTAGTAATTAAACAGTAACGCTCATCACCCAACCGGAATGTACAGAGGTCCCATTGTGCCATGTGGTTCCAAGGGGTCTGGTCCCATGAGGTCTGGTGCACGAGAGGCAGAGGTGGGGGCGCTCCCTGATGCAGAGGTGTTAAGACCACAAAGGAAAAAGAAAAGAAGGAATGGAGGCCTGAGGGCAGCTGGGCTGGTTCACCACATCCAGGAATCCCACTCTGCCCTTGGGCTCACTGAGTGCAGAGCAAGCCAGGATCCAGGCTCTGTAGATTCAGTGAGGGCCCAGTGGCATGGGGATGCATGAGAGTTTTTGGTTTGGCTGTGTCCATCTGGCCCTGTGCCCAGGTCATTAGGAGCTCCAGGCCAGCTGGGGGGCTCCCAGATGCATCTGATGGACCCCTCACACCAGGGCAGGGGCTGCCTTCATTGGAAGAACTGGACAGGGCTAGGCTTTGGGGCCTGGGCAGCCCATTGGCCATCCAGCCACAGTCCCCAGGTTGCCCACACTTGCCACCCAGGACACTGAAGAATGAAGAGGAGGAGTTGGAGGAATAGTACACTGAGTCAGGAGCTGGGTCAGAAGCTGATCCAGTAGGGGTCCTGCCAACAGTGCCTCAAGGGCTTGGGCATTGGCCAGGAATTCCTCTTCCAAGCATTGGGAGCTTGTTTGGAGGTTCTAGCAGGGGAGCGCAGCTACTCGTATACCCTTGACCGAAGAACGGTCCTCCTCTATCGGGGATGGTCGTCCTCTTCGACCGAGCGCGCAGCTTCGGGAGGGACGCACATGGAGCGGTGAGGGAGGAAGGGGACACCCGCCTAGCCAGCCAGATCAGCCGAATCAACCCTGGCGATCAATGGGGTGACAGATGTCGCAGCCAGATCGCCCTCACATCCCTCTTCCAAGCATTGGAACAATTGCTGCTCCTGCTTCAGGTCAAGCTGCAGGGTGGTATAGAAGATACTAGTTGGTGTGGTTCCCAACTCTGGACAGGCTGGAGATGTGGAGAGGCCAGGGGGCTGCAGGGCTGTGAGCCCAGGGAGTCTGGGGGCTGCTCCTGCCTGAGCCCCCACTGACCCTGACCCAGGGCACCCACAAGTGCTGCGCATCTTGGTCGCTGCGCACCAGCAGCACGGCTGCTCCTCACAGCTCTGGCTCCTGGCCCAGCAGGGCTAAGGGCCAACATTTGGGCTTCCCTGCCTCCTGGGGCTCCATGGGGCCACCCCTGATCCAGATGGTCTCAGGACTGGCTGTATGGGGCTGAGGGCCGTCCTGGGGATGCCGGATGCCTGTGGTCAGCCGCCGGCCAGGCTGCTCCCTAGTTCACTGCTGACACCCCTGGGGCTGCTCTGGGCTGAGGAGGCTAAGGAGGTGCTGTCCTCAGAGGAGCGGCAGGAATGAGGATGGGGGTGCAGCTGATCCCAGGCCCTTAGGGAGGTCTCTTATCCTGCCTTTGAGCTGTGTCACCTCTGGTGGGGAGCTCCACCGCTCACCCCCAGGGGCTGGTCTGCCAGTGCAAGGGCTGAGGGTGGGCGACACCTTCTGTGGGAAGAAGGTACGAGCCCTGGGCGGGGGTGGGTGGTGGGCCAAGAAAGAGCAGCAAGGGTCATGCTTACCCAGAAGTGCTCCGGAGTATCCCAGTCGCCACCCATGTACACCCTCACATGGCTCCTCAGCACCCTCACAAAGGTGAGGAGATTGGAGTCTCCCACGGGGTATTTCCCCTCTGAGACTTTGATCATGGGATACTGGTCTGGGCAGGTGCAGTAGCCCAAGATCTCTCTCACCAGCTTGTCAAGGTTGCACAGGTTGCTGGTGTCATGCAGGGCCATGGGCGGGAAACCCTGCTGCAATGGCAGTTTTGGGTGGTATCCTCCTTACCCATGGGTGCATTGGGGGCTGGGGGTGCGGCATGTAGCTCCCACTTAATCTCTTGTTCAAATTGTACAAGGTGCGAAGGGCAAGCAAGCGGAAGCAAACACCATGCCGTGCTGCCTCCACCAGTCACAGCACCACTTTTCTCGTTTTTTTCACAGCATCAGGTTGTCAGTCTCAAACACGAGCACTTCAGACACACCCAGCTCTGTTTGGTACCAGCTGATGAAAATGGCCATGAAAGAGCTGGCAATACACTGTGTATGTGGAAGGCCACACTGTGGGCTGGGCAGGCAGGGACCAAAGCACAGGTGGCCTCAGTGACAGCATTGCATGTTGACACAAGGTGGTGCCCGTGGTCAGCTGCATCAGGAAGACATCACCACCAGTGGGCAGACCCACGCTGGTAGAGCCACTCAGCTAAGTCCTCTTTCTTGGCTTCCGCATAGGCCTCACTTGAGCAGCACACTCTTGGCTGCTGAGCTGATGATGTTCACCGCTGGGTCTACCATACCTGGGACAGCCAAGTCACTGGCTCATCCTGTAGCCTTGGAGAGCATGTGAGGCTGAGTGGGACCAGACTGCCATAGGAGACACTGCCTGAGCCACAGCAATCTGGTCCCCGGCTGAGGCCTCCTCATCTGCCCACCTGCCATCAGCAAATTTTTTTTCTGCATCAAGTTATATACAGCCTTCTTTATTTTAATATAAGTTACATTTAATTTGTTTAAAAAATGAGATCTAATTCACATGCAGTTCACCATGTCAAAGTATATGGTTCAGTGGTTTTTAGTACAGTCAAAAGATTGTACAACCATCACAATGCTCTAATTCCAGTACATTATCACCACCCTAAAAAGAAACTCTGTACTTCACTATATTTCCTTCTTCCCCAAGCCCCTGGCAACCACTGATCTACTTTCTATCTATGGATTTGACTTTTGTGGACATTTAATATAAATGAAATCATATAATATGTAGCCTTTTGTGACTAGCTTCTTTCATTCAGCATAATGCTTTTAAGGTTCATCCATGTTGTAGTATGGATCAAGACTTCATTTCTTTTTACAGCTGAATAGCATTTTGTTGTATTGATGTACATTTTGTTTATCTGCTCATCAGTTGAGGGACATTTGGGTTTCTGATTTTTGGCTGTTTTGAATAATATTGCTATGATGCTATGAACATTCACTTATAAGTTTTTGTGTGGACATAGGTTTTCATCAGATTCCTTTAGACTCATACTTGCTAGTCACCATAAAAAATTTTTCTAGCAGCAGTTGTCCCAGGCAGCCTGATGTTTGTGGCCTTGGGATATGGGCCTAACAGTATCCTGAATTTGCCTTATTTTCTCCATTGTATCTCCTCTTAGTCCCAAGCTTGGAGTACATTTCTAATAAGGGTTTGTTAAATTTGATTGACTTACGAGAAGGTGGAAAGCTGGGACAAAGCACTGTTTTCTGAGCCTTTGTTTAGTCTGTTTAAGTCTGTTTGCCCTCTGGAATGCCCTTCTCCACCTCTGCCTGACCAATTCTTGTTTATCTTTCATGAGTTCTTTTGGGTATTATCTTTTCCAGAAAGGTGATTTTTTTTTTTTTTTTTTTTTTTTTACCTATCTTTATCTGTACCTGAATATGGATCAGTGACCTATGTTACAGATTGAAGACTTGAACTCAGAAGAAGAAAGTGACTTTTTTAGTATCATAAAGTGAATTAATGGCAAAGACAATATTGGATTTATCTTCCTCTGACTTCTGGTCCAGGACAGATTTCTTTTAATTTTCTAACTTCAGTCTTCTCCGCTGTGAAATGGGGATAATCCATACTGTCTGGTTCTTAGAGTTGTTGTAAGGAGCCAGTGAGGCAGTGAATGTGGAAAGGCTTTGTGAAGGGCTATATAAGTGAGGGAGGTGATTGCTACTTCCAGGAAGGGGTTTATGGAGTGCCATGTGGCTCTGTGACTACATGACTCCTCCAGTTCTGTCCTGCTTTCCTGCCTCAGGCACCCTGTTTCCGGCTGGTGGTCCCCAGCCAGTGAATTCTCAGCCTAAATGGCACAGAACTTAGGATAAATCCTGCCAGCTAAAGTTTTTTTTTTAACCTCTGTACTTCCCTCCTCTCTCACTTCACTCAAGCCCTTCCTTTTTTTATAGTCCAGTTCTGGATCTGGATGCACTGGTCTATGTTAAGCAGTTATTTCTGTCAGTAGTTGCTTCCAATCAAATCAGTCAGTAGGGATCAGAAGTTATGACAAAAGATAAAAGTCTTGATCGGGATGAACTGAGTCTTACCTTCATGTGCTTTGTGATGCAGGTGGAGTCAATTTACTTTTGAGGGTCTCTTTCTTCAGGGCGGTAGAATAACAGTCTTTAAAGTTAATTCCTAATATTTTGGGGGCGTTCTTGAATAACCAATTCTGTGTTGAGTCTTCAATGGAAGATTCAGAAGTGTAATGATCATAATTACAAGCCATGATTATGGTCCTCAAGAAGCTTACATTTTAAGTAGAGAGGTAAGTCTTTAAAATAGCAAGGAATCCTACAAGACAGGAAATGACTAAATGCATGGTGGTGTGGCAGACTCAGTGTCTTGGGAATTAACAAAGGGAGGAAAGGTCTGGAAAAGTGAGGCTTGGGCCAGTCTTCAAAAGATGACTGAGAGTTTAACAGGGAGATTGGATTAGAGCATCCCAAAGCAAGGAGAAGGAAAAGTGAGCAAAAACTTAGAGGTGGGAATATGGGAGATACATGCAAAGGTTAAGGGGCAAAGAGTAACCTGTGGAAGCCACTTTCAGCATGACCCTGTATGTTCATGTTCATTAAATAATTTCATTTCCTTGATGCTCTTTTCTCTGGACTACCCATCCTCTGAGCCACTCTTTTTCTGTGTCTCCATTACTGGAGTTTCTTTTGTATTGACATTCCATGGCTATGATGGCATGTTATATTGTAATAACATAAATTAGAAATAATATATACAAAGTTTTAAAGTATAAAAAATCTAAATAAAGTTTAAAGCAAAAATCTAAATAAAACATAAAAATAACATAATTGCTCTTCCCTACAATCTTTTAAGTAACTAGATCAGAGGAAATTTAGGAATAGTAAGTAATTCCAAAGTCCTGCACCGTGTTCCGTGCATTCTAGCTATGAGTAAGACAGATGGACTTATGTCATAAATGACTGCTTAATTTGGGCCCTGGTAAACTCTTGGCCTTCCTTTTCTAAAAGCAGCTGCTTCTGGAAGGGAAATTGCCAAGTGCGTAAATAACTTAAACCCTAGCAGTTGGCATGTAGGCAAATAGTTCTCATAAGACACTAAGGAAAGAAACTTTGGAATCAGACCTGGGCTCAAATCTCACTTATTACTCACTGTGTGAGCTTAAGCAAATTATTTAATGGTTTTAGGGTTTTTGTTTGTTTTTTTAGTCTCCTCATCTGTAAAATGGTAGCAGTAATAATCTATCTCATAGGATTTTAAGAATTAAGGAAAATAATGTGTGTTATGGTATCTTACACATGATAAGTTCTTATTTAATGTTATTTCCTTTCATTATTTTACCAAAGTATGTTTTCTTGACTTAACCTGAAAGTCTTTATGGAAGGTAAAACAGAATGTAATGGGCTTCCACTTTGAAGCCATACCTTTTGAATTTCAGTCATTTCTATAACTGTAGGCAAGCCTGTGCTTCAGTTTCCTAATCTACAAGTAAAAATTGCCTTTCAGGATGGTGGTGATTATATGAGTTGATGTGAATGGAATATCTGTTACAAACTGTGGGTGCCATGTCAGTAAGTAGCTACAGAGCCTTGAGAGTCTTCATCTTTCTGTTTTCATAGACTCATGGACTATAGGACCTGGAAGGGTCCTTAAAATCTAGTCTGTTGTCCATTGTTCAAATGAGAAAACTGGACTGTATGGTATAAGAGGGGCAAAACTGGCCTGGACTGTAGACCTTGTTCCTTCTTCCTCCTCTCCCACCCTCCATCCCCCATTTTGCTGCCTTTCATCAGGATTATCCTTGGTCTGTGGAGGCATCAGGACTTCAGATTTTCTTTTGACCAGTGTATTGAGCTCCCACAGGATAGGGTTTTCATACAGGACTAACAGAGGTGGCTAACCCAGGTGGCTGGGTAACAAAGATTGTGAAAGTTAGGTTAGACCTCATAAAAATGAAACATTTATTCTTGTCCTGGAGGGAATTTAACCTGTCTTTAACAGATTCCTTAGGCCCTTGCCAGATTGAGTTAGGTATTTGGCCATTTATTCCTTTCTTCACTCACTGTCTGAGCATCTGTTTTATGCCAGGTATGTGCTAGCTGTTGGGGATCCATGATGAATTAGACATGGCCCCTGTACTTGGGACTCAGTCTGGTTGGAAGATAAACCCTTAAAATAGGCAATTACTAAAATGGTGCTGTGAGAACAGAGGAGAGGTGAAGGACTACCCAACCTGGAGATCAGGGAGAGCTTCAGAGAAGAGATAACCTTTAAATGAGACCTGAAAAGGGTAAATAAAAGGCCGAGGTAGCAAGGGAAAGGAAAAGACAAGGCAGGATTCATAAGCAAAGGGTGTAGCTTGAGAAAATGTGAAGAGGTATAAAAGAGCCAATTATGTTTGGTGACATAACTGGTTCAGTGTAGTTGGTATAGAGTATATGAAATGTTAGTAGCAGGAGGTTAAGAAGAAGGTACAAGTTTGTAGAGCACAGCTTCTGAAAATTTAAAAGAAAGTAGCAGTTTTAGGTTCACAGCAAAATTGAGTGGAAGGTACATTGGTACCAACTGCCCCCACGTGTGTACAACCTTTCCCACTATTAACATCTTGTACCAGGGTGGGTACATGTGTTACAACTGATGAACCTACATCAACACATCATATTCATTTTATGTCTGTATTTTACATTAGGGTTCATTCTTGGTGTTTGTATACTCTGGGTTTGGACAAATGTATGAGTATATATATCCACAATTATAGTCATACAGAGTAGTTTCACTGCCCTAAAATTCCTCTGTGCTCTGCTTATCCCTCTCTCCCTCCCTCCTAACCTCTGACAACCACGGATCCCTATTTACATAATTTTGCCTTTTCTAGAATATCATATAGTTGGAATCATATTGGATTAAGTCTTTTCAGATTGGTTTCTTTTCCTAGTAATATGTATTTAAGATTCTTCATTATCTTCTCATGGCTTAATAGCTCATTTCTCTTTAGTGCTAAATAATATTCCATTTCCTGGAGGTACCACAGTTTATTTATCCATTCACCTACTGAAAGAAAGATATGTTGGTTGCTTCTGAGTTTTGGCAATTATGAATAAAGCTGCTATAAATATTTGTGTGCAGTTTTTTATGTGAACATGTTTTTAGGTCATTTGGGTAAATACCAAAGAGTATAATTGCTGGATTGTATGGTAAGAGTGTGTTTAGTTTTTTAAGAAACTGCCAACCTGTTTTCCAAAGTGACTATCAGTTTGCATTCCACCAGGAAGGAATAAACATTCTTGTTCCATATTCTTGTCTGCATTTGAATTTTGGCCATTCAAATAGGTATATTGTGGTATTTCATTGTCATTTTAATTTGCAATTCCCTAATGACAAATGCTGTTGCACATCTTTTTTCATCTATTTATCTTCTTTGGTGAATTATCTTTTCAAGTCTTTGCCTGTTTTATTAATCAGATTATCTTATTGTTAAGTTTTAAGAGTTCTCTGTATATTTTGGATAGCAGTCCTTTATCAGATATATCTTTTGTGGGAAGCCCCGGTGGCGCAGCGGTTTGGCGCCGCCTGCAGCCCGGGGTGTGATCCTGGAGACCCTGGATCGGGTCCCACATCGGGCTCCCTGCATGGAGTCTGCTTCTCCCTCTGCCTGTGTCTCTGCCTCTCTCTCTCTCTGGGTCTCTATGAATAAATAAATAAATAAAATCTTAAAAAAAAAGATATATCTTTTGCAAATATTTTCTTTTTACTTGTGGTTTGTCTTCTCATTCTCTTAATTCTTAAACTTTTATATATATGCATGTGAATCATTTGGGATCTCATTAAAATTCAGATTCTGATTCAGTGGGTCTGAGTTGGAGCTTGAGATCCTACATTTCCAATGATCTCCCAAGTTGTGCTGATGCTGCTTTAAATAGCAAGGCTATAGATCACCCTAGCTGCTGTCTTCATTGGAAAGGATCAGAATGCAGGTGACAAGTTACTATTAGAATCATCCAGGCCATAGACAAACAATGCCCTGAAATAGGGTGGTGGCAATGCAAATGGAGAAGTGGATAAATTTGATCACTGTATAGAAGGGGAAATCATTAGTAACCTAGAGACTCAATGGAAGAGAGATAAGGAGAAAGAGGAGTGATCACATAGTCATGAGCAGCAGTAGTCCATAAGAGGCAGAGCAACAGAGTAGGAAGGCCTTGATTAGGGCTGGGAGTCTGAAAACCACAGTTCTGGTTGCAGATCTGCTTCTAACTTGCTCTGTGACCTTGTGCAGGTTACTTAACTTCTTGGAACTCCTGTTTCTTCTTCTCTCAAATAGGCATCATAACCACTGCCCTGCTCATCACACAGTTGTTTTGAGGCTCTAATGAAGTAATGTATGTGAGAGTGTTTTGTAAGCACTAGAGCATGATATGAATGAAGGTGATTATTGTAATTATTATTAAATATAAGTCTGTTATAAAGTCCTATAAGGTATACTGATACTTCTTTTGACCTGTAGGAATATTCAGTCTGGTAGTAAGTCTCAGACAAGTCAACCTGGAAAGGCAGCACAAGTGGATCATATATATGCAATTCTGCTCTTCTTGAACATTGGGGCCTTAACTATGGATTTGGGGGTCTATTTTAGTCCACAGCATATATTTTTTAAAAATTTGTTTTTATTGGAGTATAGTTGACACACATTACATTAGTTTCAGGTGTACAACATAGTGATTCAACAAGTTTATACATTATGCTATGTTCACCACAAGTATAGCTGCCCTCTGTCACCATATGGCACTATTACAGTATCATAGATTGTATTCCTTATGCTTCTTCCCTAGAATTGATGGAGGAAGAGCCTTTGCTGGAGAAATAAGGAGGGTTTCTACAGATGTTTAAAATCTGGGCTGTGTAGGTTCCTATCTAAGAAGAAAGATTATCTGGCTGAGCCTTGGAAGGTATTCAAGCCTGTTTCAGTGGGGTTGTATTTGCAAATGCCTGCTAAGGTGTAGCCTGATACCAAAACCTTGAAACTCCTTTTAATTGGAAGAGGGTTATATTTACCAGACCTTCTATAACTAAGAACCACAAACTAGGCTGCTTAAACAACAGAAATTATTGTTTTAGTTCTGGAGGCTAGAATTCCAAGATCAAGTTGTCTGTAGGGTTGTTTCCTTCTGAGGGCTGTTAAGAAAAATCTGTTTCATGCCTCTCCCTTAGCTTCTGGTAGTTTGCTGGCAATCTTTGGTGCTTCTAAACTTGAAAAAGCATTACTCTGACATTGTTCTTCATCTTCATATGGTATTCTTGTGTGTTTCTGTCTCCAAATTTCTTATTTTTGTAAGGATATCAGTCTTAACTGGATTAGGGATCCACCCTGCTTCAGTATGACCTAACATAATTTAAATCTGCAATGACCCTATTTCCAAATAAGGTCACATTCTGAGCTACTTGGAGTTAGGACATATGAATTTGGGGAACATAATTGAATCCCCAACAAGGGTACTTTTATGGTACAGTTACTTAAATGTTGCAGCTTTTTCTGCTAGGTCAGCAGGATCTCAGTGAATATCTATTTTATGTAAGACCCAATGGGAGAGGGATGACTACAAGTATTTGGTCTTTTTTTTTTTTTTTTTTTTTTTTTTTTTTTTTTTTTTAAGTATTTGGTCTTAATGATCCTTTAAGCTCCTAGCCTGAGAAGGCAGTAGAGTTTAGTGGTTTTGAGCTCAGGCTCTGGCCAGACTGCCTGGGTTTGTGTCTGGATACTGCCAATTACTAACCACGTGATCTTGAGCAAGTAACCTAATCTCCGTACTTCAGTTTCTTTACCTGCAAAATAAGGAGGATAGTTATCTGATAGGGTTGCCAGGAGTCTAAAGTGAATTCATACATATAAAGAACTAGAAACATTGTCTGGTAAACATCTGATAAAATATTAGTAGTTTTTATTGGTAAAATAGCACCTAGATCTAAAATTCTCTAAATTTAGAGAACATTAAAACCAGTCCATAATCAAATGTGAAACCAGTAGGATGCAGGCCGCAGGAGCTCATACAATATAGGATGTCAAAGTTGGAAGCATCTTTAGAGGCCATTTACCTGAGCCTTCTCTTTTAATAGATGGGGAAAACCAGGGTTCAGAAAAAGGAAATGACTTGCCCTGGAGTCAAATGGCTCGTTAGTGGTAGAGCCAGGACTTTAAAATCTGAGAAATATTCTTTCTTTCCCTCCCTTACTTTAGTTCAACAAAAAAATTAAGTTCTTTAATCATGCTTTGAGCACCTGTTTCGATCTAAGTCTGGCATTTGGTTCTGTCAATACTTATGTGAAATAGACAGCCTTTAGCCTTTAAAGGAGCCCACAGCTCAACAAAGAGTTAAATAAGCCAAGAAATATAATAATGTTTTTCATTTTCTTTTCTCTCTTTCTCTTGCAGCAAATAAAAAGAAGGAGAAGGAACGGCCAGAGATTTCTCTTCCTTCAGATTTTGAGCACACAATTCATGTTGGTTTTGATGCTGTCACAGGGGAGTTTACAGTAAGTCCTGGGTCACACAAAGGCCTTTGGTCTTTGAGAGTTCTGACTATGCTAGATTCATTAAAAAAAAAATTTTTTTTAGATTCATTTTTTTTTTTCCTTAGTATTCCTGACTCCGGTCTTTGCCTGAGACCCTCGTTACTATCTTCTTATATTCATGAGAGAGACATATTCTTTACCTCCAGAATTGTACCAGAGAAGCCTTTGGGTCTCCATGCCTTAACTAGACCTCTGTTAAATGACTCTTTGGCAGTTGGGTTTGTGCTGGACACCGATAACATAAAAACAAATCATACATAGATCCTGTTCTAAAGGAGGAATAGGCTACTGAAAGAGCAAACACCTCAAGAAATGACTAATACAATGAGGTAGGAAGTATTTAAAAAAAAGCTTGTATAGAGCTCTGACGGTATAGAGAGTAAGAATGACTAAACCTGTCTTTAACTGCCAGCAGGTTATGAGAGTTTCCTTCAGGATCTCCTCTGACTATTCCTTCCTGATAACATTGTATGCCTCTCTTATAGGGGATGCCAGAGCAGTGGGCTCGCTTGCTTCAAACATCAAATATCACAAAGTCAGAGCAGAAGAAAAACCCACAGGCTGTTCTGGATGTATTGGAATTTTATAACTCAAAGAAGACTTCTAACAGCCAGAAGTACATGAGCTTTACAGGTATGGGGATTGAATCCAGAGCAGTCTAGCGGGGGAAAAAAGGGGTTTTCACCTGGGTAAAAAAGCTCCACATGCCTGTTAGTATGAGGTAAGGGAAGAAAGTATTAGAAAGAGCAGAGATAATACTTTAACTAAAATAAAATTCTGGATTTGAGAGCCCAAATGATGGATTTTTGCATCAAACTTGAGAGTCTTTACTCTGAAATTGCACATTTTTTTTTAAAGATTTTGTTTATTTATTCATGAGAGACAGAGAGAGAGAGAGAGAGAGAGAGAGAGGCAGAGACACAGGCAGAGAAAGAAGCAGGCTCCATGCAGGGAGCCTGATGTGGGATCTATCCCGGGTCTCCATCTCCAGGATCATACCCTGGGCCGAAATGAGGCGCTAAACCGCTGAGCCACCAGGGATCCCCAGAAATTGCACATTTTTAAAAAGTAACATGACACATACATATTGAGTCTCAAAATGGGAATGATAATTCCTGTCTCAAGAGGTTGTAGTGAAGAATAAATGAGCTCATCGATATGAAGGTTCTTTACAGTTTGTAAAACAGCACCATGGAAATTGAACTATCATTATCATTATTAATTTTAATATCATTAAGTTATTTAATAACACATTTAATGTGTATCTTTTAGGTAGGCAGGCCCAATTTCTTCTTCAATGAGTTAATTTTTATCAATCAAATGTAAAACAGGCTACTAATAATAAATGGACTTTAGATATACCTTGTCTGTAATGGACTGTTTTTCAGTGTTTTTAATGACAGAATTGGGATTAGAATCCAGGTCCTCTAATTCTAAGACCAACATCTTTTGAGTTTACTTGCCTCTAGTAACTATTTGGAGCACCTCCTTCCATAGCGGAGAGATTTTTCTCTTCTAAGATCTGTAATCATAAGGCCTACATTTCTAGAAACTTGCCTTTTATAGTGGCATCTTTGAATATCAGAGAAAGATGTATCCTCAGTATATACTACTTCCAATTCCCCCTTGTTTATAGACATTAAAGCAAAAAAGGCCTTTTCTATATGCCTAAATTGGTGGCAGAGCTGGTCTCTTAACTCCAAGTCTGGTGCTATTTCCAATATTCATGTTGTCTCTTTCAAAGAGCAGTATTGTTGGAGAAGGTGAGAACCATGATGAACTAGCTAATTTTGAAGGATGCTTTTCCCAGCAAGTATCTGGCGTGTATCAAAAGGCACAGATGGTGAGGATGACAAACTGCAGCTTTTCCCATGCTGCCATGGTGGTACCCAGGAGAGGGTCATGCATGTTCCCAGCAGTATTTCCTTCCTCACGTCTGGCCCTGCTGGCTCTGTCTCACTTCTCTCATTGAGGGACTCAGCATTCCAAGGAGGAATTGGGGTTGGGGAGTGCTGGGTGGGAGAGTTTTCTAGTCAGGAGATTAGAGTTTGTGTTTGAAGGCATTTGTTATGAATGTCAGATTAGAAGCTGGCTTTGAAAGCCTCAAAGTGAAGTCTTTGGAAGAATCTCTATGTTTATATCTACATGTGTGTAGATGTGTACAAGTACCAAATATGTATTTGGAAGCATAGCTTTGTTGGAATCAAAGTCCACTTAAATATTCATGAATTAACATGTGTATAGATATACATTCAGATAAATATGTTTGTGATCACCTGTGCATGCATATATGAATAACACGGTATATGTATAGATATGTATTCATACATCTTCTGTGTGTATAAATTTGTACACACATGTATATGTGTGTGTGCTCACACTCAAGTGCAGAATTTTTAGTTTTTTTAGAAGTTGAAGACCAGGGCCAATTCTAGGCAAAATTGTATTTTTGACACAGTTTATTTTTAATGCGATCTCTCTCCTTTTCCTACTTCCCTTCTCATACTGTTGGTTCTGAGAACACTATCTCAATTTGTATGCTTGCACATAAATTATCTTACTGATCCTCCTGATGGCTTTGGGGGTAGGTATGGCAAGGACTATAATTCCCATTTCACAGACTCGGAGAAATTAATTGGGTTCAGAGAAACTGAGTGACTTACTCAGGGTGAATCAACTGATAAGTGATGGAATTATGTTTAAAGTGTATCGTGAATTAATTTCTCCAGGGTGCAGCTGGCTATTCAGGGCTTTTTAAAGAATATATTGTCATAGCTTGTGGGTTCCTGATTTGTCGTAGGATCAAAGATGCTGTACCTGACACTTTCTTATATGATGGAATTGGGATCTTGGACATTCTCTGGACTTGGTTCTTGGTGAGGAATATGTTGGATTTGGTAGAATATTTCTCCTCCTTAATTCCATTGGTGTTGAACTGGCTAAGTCAGTTTCTTCTTAGGCCTATAGGAATTAAAAAATAAAACCAAATACACTATTTGGCATTTAAACTTACTTTCTTGCTAAGATCTCCATTGAGTATGTTTCATATTTTATTAAATCTAAGATATCATTAATTGTAAGCTGGACCATTATTTTATATACCAGTAAAGAAAAAAAGTTGCCGATTAAGCCATGAAACACTTTTGATTGTAGGACACATCTCTCTTTCAGAGATGTTAATGTGAAAAAATTTACATTTCAGAATCAATGAAATGTGATAATTGCCTCATTGAGGAAGCTTGAATCTGTTCTTAGAAACAAGACCCTGCCTTAAGTTAGACTTGACATGATTAATGTTTCTCTTTTCCTAAGCCTTAATTTTTCTTTCCCTGTAGGGAATAGACATTGATGTAGAAGGATCCTTTCTAAAAGCTGAAGCCACAAGATGGTCATGATTTGTCATAGATAGCTCAGGACATGAATTCTTTCCCTTTCTCTTAGATTGCAGGAAATTTCCTTGACCATTGAAACCTGATGATGATACATAGTGGATGATGTGGGTGTAGTTCTAGCATAGTATTTAGAATTAGACCAGAAAAAAAAAAAAAAAGAATTAGACCAGGATTCAAATGTTGATTCCTACTTAACCTGTGTATACCCTGGGCAAATTACTTAACTTCTCTGAACCTCAGTTTCCAAACCTCTAACAGTAGACATACTAATAGTACTCAGAGCTGTAGTGAGGATTAAAGGAGGTCATGTATACACAGAATGTGCTGGTGTCAGGCCATAGTACCAGTAATATTATTATTATTCTCTGAGCTTGGCAAGTGCTTGACTGGATAGGCTTCTTTAGCTCGCAAGAATGGATTAATTATAATTATATTTACTGAGTCCCCTGTCTTTTTCCCTTTGCAGATAAATCAGCTGAGGATTATAATTCTTCTAACACTTTGGTAAGTCTTTATTTTCTTTTTCGGATATGTGCAGGCCTCGTAATTAGGGATCAAGATAGTATAGTAGATGCAGAGCCTGGACTGCATCTACTGGGAGACACTCATCTTGGTCACTCCATTCCCCACCCCTCCTCCAGCCCTTATATCTATATAGTCAAGGAATTGGGCTTAATAAACAGTGGGTATTCCTTCCAGATTTAATTTTTTAGGGTTCAGAAATCCTTTTTTTTTTTTTTTTAAAGATTTTTAAAAATTTATTTATTCATGAGAATGCACAGGGAGGAGAGAGAGAGGCAGAGACAGGCAGAGGGAGAAGCAGGCTCCATGCAGGGAGCCTGACGTGGGACTCGATCCAGGGTCTCCAGGATCACACCCTGGGCTGCAGGTGGCGGTAAACTGCTGAGCCACCGGGGCTGCCCAGGGTTCAGAAATCCTAATCTTGGAACCAGAACTGACATATAGACTCAGTTTGTCATCTGTAGCTTTGAACTTTGGGAAAGCCAGTTTGCCTTTCTGAACTTATTTTTTCATCAAAAAAATGAGGATGATATACTTTGCCTTACCTGAACATATCTTCAGATATCTGAATTTAGAAGAGAATTCCCTCTTTTTTGTTGTTAGGGTCTACAAAACCTGGATTAAGACTAGTTGTTGAAGGGAGCAGATTCTGTTTATTTAAGGTCATTCATTCTGTTCTCACATTGTAGTGAATGCCCTGTCACTTGAAGGCATATTATAGGAATCACTGAAGAATTGGGCTAGAAAGTAAAACTAGATGACCTCAACCTCAAAACTTTAAAAGTAGAACTACCTTATGATCCAGTAATATTTACCCAAAGAATATAAAACAGGAATCCAAAAAATGTATGCCCCCTATATTTATAGCAGCATTTTTTACAATAGCCAAATTATGGAATCTGCCCAAGTGTCCTTTGGTAAATGAATGGATAAAGAAGAAGTGTGTGTATGCTTGTGTGTATGTATGCATCTGTGTGTATGCGTGTGTATGATGGAATATTATTCAGCCATAAAAAAGAATGAAGTCTTGCTATTTGCCACAACATGGGTGGTGCTAGAGAGTATCATGCTAAGTGAAATAAGTCAGTCACAGACAAATACCATATTATTTCACTTGCATGTGGAATTTAAGAAACAACAAATGAGCAAAGGAGAAAAAAAAAAAAGAGAGGAAACCAAGAAACAGAGTCTTAACTATAGAGAACAAACTGATAGTTACCAGAGGGGAGGTGGGGAATGGGTAAAATAGTGGTGTGGGGGGATTAAGAAGTACACTTATTGTGATGAACACTATGTAATGTGTAGAGTTGCTCCACCACTATATTGTATACCTAAAACTAATAGAACATTGCATGGTAACTGTACTGGAATTAAAATAAAAAACTTAAAAAAAAAAAAAAAAAAGCTAGATGACCTCAAAGGTTTCTGCCTTGCTCAACCTATAAATTCCATTTTTCAGAGCAGATAAAATGAGACGTTGATGTTTGTAAGGGTCTTATAAATAGTAAGCTGTGAAATATATAAGAGAATACTGTGATTCTTTACACCTGATGCTTTCTCTTATAGAAAGGTGGTTTTGTCATATTGATTTATGAAATATTTACAGAACCCCCACTCTTTGCCAGGTCCTGTTTGGAGAAATGACAATGTGGAAATGAATCAGACATTGTCCCAACTTCTAAGAATCTGCCAGTCTTATGAGCATTGTGAAGGCACAGTTACAGTACAGTATGCTTAAACTTCATGAAGCCAGGGGCTATGTCTGACTTGTTAATTGCTGTATCCATGGCATCTGGCAAGTAACCATTTATTGAATGAAAGGTTGGATGGATAAGAGAAAACTTCTTGATAGTAGAGTCTGAATTGAGGAGTTTGTTATCTAGGGCAAGAATTAAGGAGAGATGAGGATATTCCAGACGAAGAGAAAATAAATAGCATGTGCAAAGACAAAGAGATTCACAAGGTATGGTTTTATAAGGAACTGCAAGTAGTTTGTTATGATTGGAATGTGAAGTGTGAGTGGACTAGAAATGGGTGATGAGGAGGAATGGTGGCAGGTCAGATCATGTAGAAGTTTTATCTTTATCTTAAAGGTAATTAGAAGCAATTATAGAATTTTAAACAAGGGAATAGTAAGTTCTAACAATACTGAGTCACCATCAAAATACTTTAATCCACACTTCCAGCAGTAGGGATTGGTCGACTCTGAGTCACTTATATTCCTTTTTTTTTTTTTTTTTAATTTTTATTTATTTATGATAGTCACAGAGAGAGAGAGAGAGAGGCAGAGACACAGGCAGAGGGAGAAGCAGGCTCCATGCACCGGGAGCCCGATGTGGGATTCGATCCCGGGTCTCCAGGATCGCGCCCTGGGCCAAAGGCAGGCACCAAACCGCTGCGCCACCCAGGGATCCCTGAGTCACTTATATTCCTATCAGTCATAAAAAATGTTCACATGTCCAGCCTTTGTAACATATTGGGTCTTTTCTTATTTATTGTCTTTTAATCCTTACAGGAGTTTAATAAGATGGGTTATTATCCTTGTTTTATAGATAATAAAACTGAAATAGAGAAAGGATAATGGCAGTAGTATCTGATTCCCAGTCTGCATTGTTTTGCCCTGGTTCATTCTTTCATCAAATGGAAGAGATATAATTAAAGGAGAGGAAAGAAAAAAAAAAAGAAAAAAAGGAGAGGAAAGAATTTATAAGTGTTAAGGTCTTTGGGAGTTTGTCCCCATTATTGAATAGTAAATTATTGAAGAAGGGGCCTAATCAAAGCTGAGCTGTGCTTTGTGGTACAAATATGTTTATGCTTTTACAGAATGACAGCTATCATTTATTGAGTGGCCAATGTGTGCCAGGCACTGTGCTAATAATAACTATTTGTGGTTAGTATGGTTAGTCCTCACAGTTACCTTGTGAAGAAGGCATTATCCATCCCCATTTCACAGGTAGAAAAACAGACTTTCTTGAAGACTCTTAATTAGTGATAATGGCAGAATCAGATTAGAATTAGGGTCTTTGGAATCCTAGTCCAGGATACTTTCACTGTGACAGGGAACTGAGAAAGATAATGTCAGAAAGGTCTTATAAAGGAGACTACAGTAAAGCCATAGCTATGTTGTTCGTTCATGAGGAGGAGGAGCCCTGGGGCTCATGCCATATGGCAGAGAGGATAACACCTGCTTGGTAAAAACCTGGTTTAGTACAATTAAATTAAATTAAAACCGCTCAGGCTGTCAAGGACATTTTCTCCCCTAATTCATAACATTTTTACCTGTGATTGGTATTCTGTATTTCCTTACTAGTTTTACATGGGGGATTATGGTTTGCATTGTGGTAGCATATCATTATATTCCATATTGGTTTCATACAGATCATTGCACTTAATTTGTGAAATAATTGAAAGGGATTGTTATTCCCATAACACAGGTTAAGAAATTGAGACTCAGAGATTAAGTTACTTACTCTCTAGACTTGAATAAATTAGTAGTAGAAATCAGTACAAAATTCCATTTTCCTGAGCATTCATTTATTCATTCATACTATAAATGTTTACTTAGCACCTTCTTAGTGCCCAGGTGTTGATGACACAAAAATGAATATGCACTATCTTAGTCCTTGAAGAAAAAAATTAACAGCAGGCTAGAGAGATGAGGGCTGCAAGAGAGGTATGAATAATGTATGATGGTGGTCATATTTGATAGAGTGATTTATTCTGTTTGGTAGTACAGGGAGGTTTTCAGAAAGTTGTTAGTCCTAATGATTTGTTCATTTAAAAAACGTGATCTTTAAGGTTTCTTCTAGCACTAAAATTCTGTTACATGTAGCTTATTGTTTTGAGGTCTGGCTTTCAGATTCTGTAGCATTTTAGTGCCTGAAAATTCATTTATAAAATGAACAGCTATTATGTGATAGGCTCTTTGGGTGTTGGGGAGTCGAGGACTGGTAAGGTCTTTGTTCTTGCAATCTAGTGAGGAATCAGAATATGTAAACAGGGATTTATAATATCTTATCAGGTAGACAGAGGTAAAGATATCAGGCAGTAAAAAGAGAAATGCTTTCTTGTCTGAGGTAGCTTGAACAAAAGCCAAGTTAAGGATTCATCGTGTCAAGTTAAAGACTTAGAACTGAGTGCTGAGCTAAGGAAGTCTTTTATATAGGAGATGACCTATATCAGGAGAGAGGACAGTGGAGAAACAGATTTAACACAATTTAGAAAGATTCTTCTGGAAATTGGATCACAGTGCTAAAATGAATTCAGGTATCTATCTCTCTTGCTATCTCAAATTTCTTAATTTCAAAAAAGACATATTAAAAAAAATAAATACAAAACAGTGCTTCAAAACAAAAACAGGACATAAATAAACCATTGTCAGAAATTCAGGGAAGATAGAAAAGATTAAATTGATGAAAGCAGAAGAAACCACAGCTTAGAGTATATGGAATAGAAATTCCTAAGAAGAAAAGAGTAGCTGAGAGAACATATAATATAGAAGCTGGGGATCCCTGGGTGGCGCAGCGGTTTGGCGCCTGCCTTTGGCCCAGGGTGCGATCCTGGAGACCCAGGATCGAATCCCACATCGGGCTCCCGGTGCATGGAGCCTGCTTCTCCCTCTGCCTATGTCTCTGCCTCTCTCTCTCTCTCTGTGTGACTATCATAAAAAAAAAAATAAATAATAATAATAATAATAAATAAATAAATTTAAAAAAAATATAGAAACTGGAAGAAGTCTTGGATTATCTTTAAGGGCAAATTATTTAAAATTCTGCATTTGAAACAGCAAGAGCAGTCTTCATCTTACAGTGAGCAAAAGGTAGCACAATTTTGATTCTAAGATTGAGCCAGATAATTTTCTAAAGAAAATCCACCGCCTACTTGAAGAGAACTTCTGCTGTAGGTATAGGGGCTTGAGAGAGAAGCAGAGCAGAGCCTGAGTTAACTACCGATCTGCAGATCTCTACAACAGGTATAAAGAAAGGAAAAGGGAAGAGTAGCTCTGCAGTGAAAGAAAATACATTAAATTTCTCCATCCCAAGAGGAAATTTCTTACACTTTTGATATCTGGGAGGAAAGGAATCTCAACTCTACATGTTTCCATGCCAACATACCCTGAAGTGATGCTCGCCAGTAGCCACATTCCAACTCCATAACTCACCTATAGACTACATCAGACCTCCCATTCAGAAGAGGGGGGACAGTGGAGAAACAGACACACAACTGCAGAAGAAACTCCTGCTACTTATATATGCTAATCAATCTAGTTATTTTACTAATAAGTATGAATGAATAGCCAGGATCTCTAGATACTTGAGACATTAAAGAGAAGAATCAGATAAATAAAGTGAAATTGACCCCAGAGGAAATAAATAATTTTAAGAATTTTTAAAAAATATATATTCACAGAGGTTTTATAGATGTTGCATCCACAGAAACATACTGACATTAAGCCAGAGGGTGAAAAAGATTCCTTAGAAATTAAAAAAATGATTACAGAAATTCAGAAGGATTAAAATGCATTTAAGATTGAATAATGACACAAAGTATAAAAACATTGGAAAAATAGGGGAATAAGGGACATGGGATTACTTAAGGATATTCAAGAAGAATTAGAGAACTGGGGCACTAAAGCAGGAAAAATAATCAAAGGAATAACAGAAGTAAATCCCTCAGTTAAAGAAAAGCATGACTCTTCAAAGAAAAGCATGACTCTTCAGATGAATGAGCATACCAGTTATTAAATCAGGTAATTGCAGAGACCCAAGATTAGAAAGATCTTCAGATCTTTCAAAGAGAATATACACCTAATGCTCCTCATTAGCAGTAGTGGGTAGAGGAACAGTATCTTCAGAGGTATGAGAAAAATTATTTAAAGCCAAGAATTCTGTGCCTAGTTAAGAATGTATGAGGTCAAAATAAAGATATATGAAGATACAGATTGACCTCCCATAGATAATCTCTGAAAGGCAAACAGGTAGTTGCAGTAATTACCTCCAGAGTTGATGGTGATTAAGACTATTCTGTTAGGGGTGCCTGTGTGGCTCAGTTGGTTAAGCATCTGCTTCCGGCTTGGGTTATGATCCTGGGGTCTTAGGACTGAGTCCCGCATTGGGCTCCTTAGTCAGCAGGGAATCTGCTTGTTCCTTTCCCTCTGCCCCTCCCCACTACTCGTTCTTTCTCTCTCTCTAATAAATAAAAAATAATAATAAAAAGACTATTCCCTTAAAAATTATTTTTACCCAAGTATTAGATGAAAAGTCAAATAGGACTAAAATCCTTGTAATTAAATTGTTCTGGGATATCTCTTCACCATTGTCTTGGAAATCCCTTTGCATTTTTCTTTCTTCCTTTCTTCCTTTCTTCCTTTCTTCCTTCCTTCCTTCCTTCCTTCCTTCCTTCCTTCCTTCCTTCCTTCCTTCCTTCCCTTCCTTCCCTTCCTTCCCTTCCCTTCCTTTCCTTCCTTCCCTTCCTTCCCTTCCTTTCCTTTCTTTCCTTTCTTTTTTCTAAAGATTTTATTTATTTATTCATGAGAGACACACAGAGAGAGAGAGAGGCAGAGACACAGGCAGAGGGAGAAGCAGGCCCAACGTGGGACTCAATCCCGGGTCTCCAGGATCACAGCCTGGGTCGAAGGTGGCACTAAACCGCTGAGCCACCCAGGCTGCCCTCCCTTTGCATTTCTATGTTGGGGTTGCTGTTTTCTTTGTGTTATGCCTTCCTCATTTTTAGTTTACTTGTGCAGTTTGGTGGAGCTCCTCTGAGGAGCTTTGAAAAAGTAAATGGGAAGTAAATATTTAATGCCTTCCAAGTGTCAAAATCGAGCATGTCTGTTCTGCCCTCAGATTTGATGGATACTTTGGCTGAATCTGAAGTTCTGGATTGAAAATAATTTTCCATCGATATTTGGAAAACATTACATTTTTGCATTTAGCATTCAGCATTGGTTCTTGAAGTCTGAAGTCATTTTATTCCTGCTTCTTTGTGTCTGACGTATTTTTTTTTTTTCACTTGAAAAGCTTCTGGCATCTTCTTTGTCACCATTGCTTTGAAATTTCATATTTATATCCTTATATTCATCTCTCTTACAAGAGGCTTTGCGAACTCTTTCATCCTTGGAAATTCAAGCCTTCAGTTCTAGGAAATTTCCTTGATTATTTCTTTTTTTTTTTTTTAATTTTTATTCATTTATGATAGTCACAGAGAGAGAGAGAGAGAGGCAGAGACACAGGCAGAGGGAGAAGCAGGCTCCATGCACCGGGAACCCGACGTGGGATTCGATCCCGGGTCTCCAGGATCGCACCCTGGGCCAAAGGCAGGCGCTAAACTGCTGCGCCACCCAGGGATCCCCTGCTTGACTTATTTCATTGATGGTTTCTTCTTTTCTGTTTTCTGTGTTTCTTCTTTCTGGAACTTTTGTTATTTAGATTTTTGGACCTCCTGGACTGATTTCTTTATTTTTCTTGTCGTTATTTCCCTTGCCTTAATTTTTGTTCTGATTTTTGGGAGACTTCACCAGCTTCATCTTTCAATCTGTCAATTGATTTTTAATTTCTGTTCTTATGTTGAATTTCCAAGTTAAAGTATCTAACTTCCAAATTAGAGTATTCTATTCTTGTTTCCAGAATTGGTATCTTTCCTTATTATCCCTGAGATGAATGATAGGCATTTTTTTCTTTTTTTAATGTTTTCTTCTCCGTGTCTAGTCTGTTTTTCCAATTGTCTTTTTTCCCCTATTTGTTTTGGTTTCTTCCTTTTATGTTAGAGGTATCCTATGGATATTTGGTAATTCTTTTTCTTTTTAAGATTTTATTTATTTATTCATGAGAGACAGAGAGAAAGGCAGAGATATAGGCAGAGAGAGAGGTAGGCTCTCTGCAGGAGCCCACTGTGGAATTTGATCCTGGACCCTGGGATCATGCCTTGCTTGAGTCAAACGCAGACGCTCAACCACTGAGCCACCCAGGTGTCCCATGATATTTGGTAATTCTAGGGATATGCCCATATTTATTGATTGGGATACTAAAGCCCTTAATAGAATTTTAAGCTCATTGCTTGTGGCATTGAATTATAAGTATACAGTTGTAAAACATATACTTTTAAAAGTAATAAATTTTTAGAGTTGTGCAGTCATCACTATAACTGTTTGTTTTTTTGTTTGTTTGTTTTTTGTCTTACTGTAGAATAATCCAGCTGGACCATTTGTTGAAACCTTCTATATTTTATCTTTAAAATTTAGAGAAGGATCTTGTAATCTCCTGCTTTGAGAATAAGAGTTTGACTCCTAGTGTTCAAGGAGCCTAGAAAGGGAAGAGGGGTAGGTGTCTCAGTATTAGTATGTTCTTTTAATTACCCAGTTTTTGATATACTTCCAAATTTCACTGTTACTGACATCCCCAATTCAGAAATTACCTGTTTTACCTTCCAGAGAATAGACCTCCAGTTTTCTGGTAGGGGTAGAGAGGGCAACTGCACAGTGGTATAGAGTAGGGAAAGAGATTTAGGGATCTAACTTCATCTTAAATAACTTTCATTGAATCTGCCTTTAGTATTCTCTCTTCCCTCTCTACTTCATCTCCAGTTTCAGAGGTATATAGTGTTACCAGTTCCTGTACCTTTTGAGGATTCTGCTGCATAAATAGATTGGTTTTCAGCTTTGGATTCAGCCTCCTTGAGTTAGTTAATGGCTTATCTATCTGTCATTGGCTCCTTTTTATTTTTATTTATTTTTTGCTGCTCTTCTCTCCTGTTCTCCTCATTCTTCTGGGTTAAATTCCTTTAAAAGACCATTTCTTTATTATAGTTCTAGTAAGATTTTGAGATATAGATTCCTATATTCAACTTGCCATCTTTACCAAGCCTTCCTATGGACTATTTACTTTTAATTCCTTATATTTTTAGATTATTTAAAATGTATCACGAGAACCTACTTAATTTTACATACAATTTAAAATTTTTACTAGTAGCTTTATTGAGGCATTATTTACATACCATGAAATTCACCCATACTGATTGTACAATGCAATGTTTTAAAAATTTTTTAATTTAAATTCAATTTAGGTAACATATACTGTATTATTAGTTTCAGAGGTAGACTTTTATGATTCATCAGTTGCATATAACACCCAGTGCTCATTACATCAACTACCCTCCTCAATGCCCATCACCTAGTTACCACATTCCCTCACCCACCTCCCTTCCAGCAACCCTCAGTTTGTTTCCTATAATTGTTTTCTTATGGTTTGCCTCCCTCTCTGTTTTCATCTTATTTTATTTTTCCTTCCTTTCCCCTGTGTTCATCTGTTTTATTTCTTAAGTTGCACACGTAAGTAAAATCATACGGTATTTGTCTTTCTCGGACTTATTTTATTTAGCATAATAGCCTCTAGTTTCATCCATGTAAACAGCAAGATTTTGTTCTTTTTTGGTGGTTGAGTAATATTCCATTGTATATTTATACCACGTCTTTATCCATTCATCTGTCAATGGACATCTGGGCTCTTTTCATATTTTAGACGTTGCTGCTCTAAAATTGGGGTACTTGTGCCTCTTGGAATCACTATGTTTGTGTCCTCTGGATGAATTATCCCAAAAGATACAATGCAGTGGTTTTATTAAATGTTTAGACTTATTCACCATCACCACAGTCTAGTTTTAGAACATTCTCTCACTTTGAAAAGTTCCATTGTTTCCTTTTATAGTTCATTCAAGCTCCCATGTCTTGCCATCGATCTGTCTGTAAAAATTTGCTCTTCTAGACATTTTATATAAATGTTACTGCAACACATGTCTAGTTTTTTTGCTTAGCATTAGTTTGCAAGGTTCATCCATGTTGTAGCATGTATCAGTACTTCATTACTTTTTATGTCCTAATAATATTCCACTGTATTGATATACTATATTTTTAAAAAGATTTTTAATTTATTCATTTGAGAGAGAGAGCAAGAGCACAAGCAGGGGCGGGGCAGGGGAGGGTCAGACGGAAAGGGAGAAGCAGACTCCCTGCTAAGCAGGGAGCCTGACACAGGGATCAGTCTCAGGATCCTGGGATCATTACCTGAGCTGAAGTCACATGCTTAATGGACTAAGCCACTCCAGTGCCCCAAATATACTGCATTTTTAGTCCATTCATCAGTTGATGGGCTTTGGGGTTGTTTCCACTTTTTGGCTATAAATAATATTCACTCATGTATGAATTTTGTGTGGCTGTACATTTTCACTTTTCTTGGGTATATACCTAGGGGTGGAATTCCTAGGTCATATGGCAACTCTATGTTTAACCTTTTGAGGAACTGCCAGACTGTTTTTCCACAGTGGCTGCACCATTTTACACTTCTGCCAGCAATTAGGAGGGTTCTAATTTTTGTTTCTTCCCTCATATTTGTTACTCTGTTTTTTGATTATAGCCATTTTAGTGGGCATGAAATGGTATCTCATTGTGGTTTTGATTTGCATTTCTCAATGGGTAATGATGTTGAGCATCTTTTGATGTGTTTATTGGCCATTTGTTTATCTCTTTGGAGAAATCTCTTTCCTGTTCTTGATCTCTAATTTAATTCTGTGGTGTCAAAGAATACATTTAATGTGTTTTTAATCCTTTAAAATTTATTATGATGTGGTTTTTAGTCTAGCATATGGTCTGTCCTGAAGAATGACCTATATGTAGTTGAAAAGAAAGTGTATTCTGCAGATCTTGGGTAGAATGTCCATTATATGTCAGTTAGGTTGAATTGATTGATAGTATTGCTCAAATTTTCTGTAACCTTGCTAATTTTTATTTTAGTTCTATTAATTATTGAGATCTCTTTGAGTTCTGTTTCAGCTTTTACTTTCTGCTTGGCTCCTTTGAATCTTTAAAGTATATGCACACAGCAAAGCTTGTAAGACTAGTGTGAGGCCTTTCTTGTTTCTGTGCCTTTGAGCAGCCCCAGCCAGAAATGTGTTTGCCTATTCAGGACTACAGTGTCAGGCTAGCAGATCTGAGCAGTTGGCCTCTTTTACTACCCCCTCTGGAAGGTCAGTTCCACTGACAGCACTGCTAAACCTGGGCATTGTCCACTGTTCCAGATGAAAGTGAGTCCTTTTGGGTGGTGTAGTTAGAGCCTGCTTTGCCCTGGAAGAACCCTCACTCTGACAAAGCTGGGGTGGGATGGATGGAAGCAGCTCTGAGCCAAAATATAGAGGTTCCTACTGCTTTTACCCAGAGTTCAGCAGTTTTTATATCGTTACCGTTTCTTTGCAACAGAAGTAGATCTCCCAGAAGTATTGGAACACACCAAGCATGTTTCCGTCTCAGGATCTTTGTACTTCTTCCATCTGCCATGAATATTCTTTCCCCAGAGAGCCTCATCGCTTGCTCTCTCAATTCATTTAGGCCACTGCTTATATGACTTCTCATTAGAGAGCCCTTTTCCATGACTACACTAACATAAAATTTCCCTACTCCTAATCAATTACTACTCTCAAATGTATATCTTATTACTATCTGGCACTTTTGTAATTAATTTTGACTGTATTTTCTTCTAAAATGCAAGCATAGGACCAGGGACTGTTATCTATTTTGTTATTTAATAGAGCCTCAGACCCTATAATAGTGCCTGATACACAGTGAATGAATAGATAGATGAGTTGAAGTCACTGGCTTTTTTAAAAAAGAGGTTTGTGGTTATTAGACATAATGATAATTTAATTGATTCCTTGCATCTTTCTAGCTCCTTAGCACCTCTTACAAAGTGTTTTTATGGCCCCATCATTTCATTTTATCTTCCCTTAGCCCTCTGAGGTGTCATTATCCCCATTTTATAGATGAGGACTGTGGCTTAGGGTGGGATAGCTTTGCCTAAGGACACAGGGATAAAAAGTAAAAATCTGGGTTAAAATCCTGTATCTCTTGATTCTAGTAGTTGTTAACATTACTACTCAAAGCCATCACCTGTGGAAAAACAGAATGTGTTGCTAAGGAAAATGATGAAATCCCCTTTTCTGCAGTTTTAGGAAGCAGACAAACCTGTTAAACCATGTTTACAGTATACATTGGGGAGTCCCAGCACCACCTGATGATCCAAGGGCTGCTGAGTAACTTTGTTCCCATTTTGGGTTTCTTTTTTTTTTTTTTTTAAGATTTTATTTATCTATTCATGACACACACACACACACACACACACACACACACACAGGCAGAGGGAGAAGCAGGCTCCATGCACGGAGCCTGATGTGAGACTCGATCCCAAGACTCCAGGATCATGCCCTGGGCCAAAGGCAGGCGCTAAACCGCTGAGCTATCCAGGGATCCCCTCATTTTGGGTTTCTAGTTAAATTTTGTTGAGTGGAATAGTGAGGAGAAAAGAAATTAGAGCAAAAAAATATCAGAATATGTGCTTTGACAGGGAAAGATCTCTATTGGATTTTAGAACTGAAAGAGATTTAGGTCACCCCTCAAATCTTCCACATTCCTCAAATGGTGAAACTCGAGCCAAGAGGATAGATTCATTGCTTGTAATCACCAAAGCTAGTTGCTTACATATAGCTGTTAATCTTTAAGTTATGCCCTGTACCAAAGGTTCTGTTAGAATCTGTGAGATTGCCATTTTTTCCCCTTTTCTTACTATGTTAAATGTGGTAAAGACCACTCTCCCACACAGGAGCTCTTGTCTAGTATTCCACTAGGTATGTTCCTTTACTTAGGCCCTGTCATTCTTTTTTTTTTTTTTTTTTTTTTTTTAAAGATTTTGTTTATTTATTCATGAGAGACTGAGGGGGGCGGGGGGCAGAGACACAGGCAGAGGGAAAAGCAGGTTCCATGCAGGGAGCCTGATGTGGGACTCGATCCCAGGTCTCCAGGATCACACCATGGGCTGAAGGCAGCACTAAACCGCTGAGCCACCTGGGCTGCCCAGGCCCTGTCATTCTGACTCCTGCCTTTCCTCTCTCCAGAGGCCCCAAAATGGCAGGCAGGAAGGAAATTTACTCTTTCTCTGTCTCTCACTCAGGTAATGAGCTCTTCAGGTCATGGACCATCTTTTTCATCTTTGTACCTCTGTGTCAGTAGTATCTATCTTACAGTATCGTGTGGAGCACAAAATATGGGTGCTCTGAAAATATCTGAAGCAGTTGAATTATGACAGTATATATTAAAAGATCCCTGTTGCCTCTCTGATCCTATGCTGTAATCATTTAATCTCACTCAGAAATCTCATGTTTTAGAGCTACTGTGCCTCTTGAATCTGTGTTATAAACAGTAATGGTATGATAATTTGTGCCTGGACTTGCCCTTAAAAACTGCCACTCTTGACCCAGCTTTGTTACAGTTTGCATGGAAAAATCAAGTTGCTGAGATTATAGCAGATTCAATTAGTAGCGCTGATAAGGTACATTCTTGGACAGTGCAAAAGTTTAGTGAAATGGACAGCATCCAGTCTGGGGAGAAACTTACTGTCCTCTTGAGGCAAGGGGCTCCTAATGTTCTGTATCTTCAGATTGAGACAAGGGTACCTGATGACATAATAGGTCCAGTAGGTTTAGGTAAAGAAAGGAAAAGAAGAGGCAAAAGCCTGTCTAGACTCCCATTTATATATCAGAAAGAAGTAAGGAATTATAATGATAAGCTTTGTAAAATTTCAAACTTTTGGTCCCTTTCCCACATTTTGTATTTTATTACCTGTTCAGTGTAGAGAGTGAAGTTCATAGAAAAAGAACTGTGAGCTTATCTTCAGAGTTTGGATTAGGGAAGGGAAATAGAGAATCTGTAAGCTGGTTTCCCAATCCACAATTAGGCTTTGGGTGGGAGAAGGAAGCCTGCAAGGGACTGAGTAGATAGTAGTGGCTAAAAGAAGAGAAGGAAGCTGAGTTCCTTGGACTGGCTGCTCAAAGGTAGAGAGTTTGGAGGCTGATAGGGGTTTGAGAAGGGGTATCAGGATGAGATTTCTTCTGGGGATTGGCAATCCTGGTAGCTTAAGCCTCATGTCAGCTACACCTGATGAAACTGACTTTTCTCTGCTGTACAGAATGTGAAGACAGTGTCTGAGACCCCTGCAGTGCCACCAGTCTCAGAAGATGAAGATGATGATGATGATGCTACCCCACCTCCAGTGATTGCTCCACGCCCAGAGCACACAAAATCTGTGAGTCTTTGGGGATGTGGACAGCTTTGGGATTTACTAGAGCTTGCAGGGGGAGGGAGGGATTGATGCTGAGGCCTAGAGGTTTAATACTCTAGTAGGGGTCCTTGGATTTTAGAGCTGCTGAAGTCACAGAACTACCGTGACTGAAAAGTACTTTCTATATGATTAAAGACAAGAAATGGTATGTTTATTTGTCATTGGTTTGCAGATAGTCCCAAAGTGTCCTAGATAACTGGTGTTTATACCAACTCAATCCTAGTTTACTTAGCCTGTTTCCACAGACAGGAAGATATATAGAATTAATGTTAGTATAGGACTAACATAAGTTATTCTAGTCTCCTGGGAAGCAACAAATTAGCCTGCTGCAGATCTTTTCTTCTCTGTTAAATTGTAGCATTCTACCTCTTAGAACACCATTGATGAAACTGAAAGACCCATAGGAATTTATAAATACATTAGTGCTATTAATATGCTGGACATCAGGAGTGCATTTTGTTGTTGAATATTGGCAGTGATTTTTATTTAACTTCTTTTGAGGTTCTTGCATCTCAGCATAGCCACAGTCCCTCTGCCCTCACTTTGCACAATCTGGTCCCCATGCTTTTTATTTGATTTAGCATCACTGAGCACTGACCTGTCATCAGATGATACTCTTTTAGTGTTTCTTTGTTTGGACTTTGTTTATGACAAGAGCTTTATAATGAAAGAATGATCTAGGGCTTAAACTCTGTGATAATACAAAAAAAAAAAAAAAAGGCTGGCTGAAAGGTATTCAAGCAGAAGTTGGTTGCCTGACTATAGGAGAGTGTGTGAGGAAAATCCAGGGGGTTTAGATGACCTTTTAGGATTAGACCTTACAAACAGGATCTGTGGAATCACCCTTTCTATAGGTCACAAAGTCACTCTAATGAAAATAAGATTCAAAATTGGAGATTTGTCAAGGTAGTTCACATTGATATGGCCTTTTTTTCAGTTTGCAAGCATGTTCATTTAAAAAAAAAAATTCGGGGATCCCTGGGTGGCGCAGCGGTTTGGCGCCTGCCTTTGGCCCAGGGCGCGATCCTGGAGACCCGGGATCGAATCCCACGTCGGGCTCTTGGTGCGTGGAGCCTGCTTCTCCCTCTGCCTGTGTGTCTGCCTCTCTCTCTCTCTGTGACTATCATAAATAAATAAAAATGTTTAAAAAATAAAAAATAAAAAATAAAAAAAAATTCTCACTAAACTAGGAACTTCTCAAAAACAGAGGAAATATATATGTATTAATAATGCTTAACATAGTTCTGGGCAGGTGTCAGAAAGGCAGTAAATAATGAACAAACGAATTAATAAATTTGATCTTCATAGCACTCCTTTCTAAAAAGACATTGTTAATTCCTAATTTGTGTTGTGTATAGTGAGAACAAGGAAGGCCATTTCACCCACATGGGATAGGCCTGGGCACAGAGGGGAGGAATAGATTTTGACCTAGGAGGAGAGATGAGTTTATTGGGATTTGCTCTGCTGTGGGTGTTCTAATACACCTCTATAAGAGGCTCCTGAGTGTTTTCTGTGCTAACAAAGACTGTCTTTACCAAATTCTTTTACCAACAATACAGGTATATACACGGTCTGTGATTGAACCACTTCCTGTTACTCCAACTCGGGATGCGGCTACATCTCCTATTTCACCTACTGAGAATAATACTACTCCACCAGATGCTCTGACTCGGAATACTGAGAAGCAGAAGAAGAAGCCCAAAATGTCTGATGAGGAGATCTTGGAGAAATTACGTAAGCACTTTGTAGCTGTCTGAACTTGCGTTTTGTGTGTGACTGAATGAGCACAAAGATGGAAAAACATTGCTAAAAGGATCCTAGTCCTAGACTTGGTCTATGTGGCTGGCTGGCTATGCTCGATATCTTAGCCACATAAGGTAGGCTTCTCACCTTGCCCCTGCACCTACCTCCTCTGTCTCAGCAACCCTGATTGGATATTGTGTTAGGATAGAAATGTGAGGGGAGTGTGGACAGCTCACTTCGAGCTAGGCATCTCTCAACCGTAGGCATCGGTTATGGAGATGAAAAGTAGCTTTTATCTAATGGAATAGTGTGGAATGTTGTGTTGAGAAAGACTGAGGCCTTACCCATACCTGGTAGGAAAGATTGCTGTGATTATTGATGCTTGCCATTGACTTAGGAGAAGACTGCTCTGCCATCTTGGTTGTAGGAAAAGAGGGAAGGAAAACTAACATTTTGTGAGCCTGTCTAGGTACCAAATGACAAGCAAGGTGTTTTCTTGATTTTTTTTTTGGTTCCTTTATTCCTCATATTAACCCTGTGAAGACAGACATTATAATCCTCATTTTTTGCAGTTTAATGTATTTGAGGCTCAGGGATGCTAAATACCCTACCCAAGACAGTGACAGGGCTGGGGTCAGAGACCAAGTTATGCTGTTGTAATTAGAGCATGCTGCCTCTTGCTTTCAAGTGGAAACTTCCATTTTATTTTCTTTAGTGGCCAGAAATGGGGTATGTATATTAGAGTAGGTTGTTTCTGTGTTTCAGTAAATTGCAAGCGAATTCATACTAGAAGGAAGGACTAGATTGACCTTTGGGCTTAGAAAAATCATCTGATGCAGCCTTTAATTTATCCTTTGTACCTGTTTACTTCTAAAGAGGATTTGATGTGACTAATTTGGCCAAATCCACAAACTAGCGCTCCTCTCTAAAGCCTAGGTTTCTGATTCTTTAGCTTAGCAGCTCTCAATGTCTTCCTGATAATTCTTGTTTGACTTTTATTTTTTTTTAAAGATTTTATTTATTTATTCATGAGAGACAGAGAGAGAGAGAGAAAGGCAGAGACACAGGCAGAGGAAGAAGCAGGCTCCATGCCCAGAGCCCAATGTGGGACTCGATCCCGAGTCTCCAGGATCACACCCCAGGCTGAAGGTGGCGCTAAACCGCTAAGCCACTGGGGCTGCCCGACTTTTTTTTTTAATTTCACTCTTTTACAAGTTGCCCTTGCCCAGAGCCCTTACGAAATGATGAAGCAAGAAAAGCCACTTACCTAGCCATCTGTTTATTCCTATATATAGTGTTTTTATCTGAACCAGATTTATTTTAAAGCAGTCATACTTAGAACATAAAATTGTGAAAAGCAGACTGGCATGAGAGGTAAGGGCACTTGGGTTAAAGCCCCAGTCCAGCCACTGACATGGGTCTTGGGCAATTTCCTACTGTTCTCTGGGCTTCCTTTTTTTCATCTTTTAAAGAGGGATGTTAATACCTTTCTTATTTATAATCATATGAGATAGTATATGTGAAAAGTATCAAATCTTAGTAATTAGTGTTACGGAGGACACACTGGACTGGGAGACCAAAAACCAAGCTCCTAATCTTATAAGGCCCTGACACCAGTTTGCTGTGTGACCTTTGGGGTGGGGGGGATTATGTTCCCTTCTGTGGGCCTCAGTTTCACCATCTCTAGAGTACAAGTTGTGAAACCTAACCTCTCTCACACCTCTATGCCTTTGCACTTGAATTACTGCCTACTGTAACCCCTTCTCAACTTTCCTTGGCTAACTCCTACTTACCCTATAAAAATCGTCCAGAATCACTTCCTTTCTGAAGCCTCTCTAGTCGGGAAAGGCTCTTTCTGTATTACAACAATTGTATTTTCATGGAACTTTAAGCTTAATTTTCTGTCTCCTCCCTGAGATTGAGCTTCTTGAGAGCAGGGACTGTTTTAACTATGTCTCATCTATCCCTTTATTCTTAGTATTCAACATTGGGCTTGGTACATGATATGTGAGCATATTAAGTGAGTGTTTATTGAATGAATGAATTTAAAAATACAGTCAATAAAAGCAGTAAGGAGATGAAACTTTTGGTTGCAACTTAAAACTAAAAGCTAAGGACCTGCTTAGCGTGGCTTTGGGAATTGGAGGTAGTTCTTTAATCCTTGTCAGCTGCAGGGTTTGGGGGAATATTGGGCCTGTTTTGTATCTTGATCTGGGAAAAAAAATGATTCATGGTCTCTGTTTCTTTCAAAGGGAGCATAGTGAGTGTGGGCGATCCTAAGAAGAAATATACACGGTTTGAGAAGATTGGACAAGGGTTAGTAGGGGCATTTTCTTTCCCTAGGGAAATTACTTAAAAATTGGGTATGCTGGTGTATATGATTTTGCTTTTGTTTTGCCTCTCATAAACTTCGTTCTTTCTCTACCTCATCTCTCACCCATCTGGAGGTGTTATGTTAGGCTGACTTCAGGTTTGGCAAAATTATGCTTAGTATGAGAGACGTGCCATTAGCTGACCATGTTGCTAAAAATAACCCTTCAGTGAGAGTGCAAAAAGCATTTATCTTCTTAGCACAAAACCTGCTTCCCAAATTACAGCTCTGCTTTTTCAGATTAACCCTTTTTACCTGGCACTGAGACCTACCAGCACTAATGTGAAATGGAAGACTCAGAACTGCAGACCCTTCTGCTAATGTAATGGGACCTGTCATTCTAGGTGCATGCCAGGATTCATGTCTCCTGCTCTCTGATTTCTTCTCTGTATCTTGCATGCTGCCCTCAGTGTACTGAACTCACCAGATCTTAACTGAGTTCCTGTTTATGTGCTAGGCACTATGAATACAGCTATGAATCTGACACAAACTCTGTCTTAAAGATCTCATGTCTATGGAAAGAGACAAAAAATTATACTATGAGAAGTCTTAAAATTGGCCATTATTTTGAGCAAAAGAAGCCAGATCTAAAAGAACAGAAACTGTATGATTTTGTTTATATGAAGTTCAAAAACAGGCAAAACTAATTTATGTTAATAGTTAATAGTTAATGGTTGTGTCTGAGAAGGGCATGTGAATTGGGAAGGGGCATGAAAAACCTTTGGGGATGATCTTAGTGGTGAACACATGGGTGTGTACATATTGAAAAATCATCAAGTTGTACACTGAAGGGTTGTGCAGATTACTTTAGTTAAGTTATACCTCTGTAAAAGAAAAAAAACAAAATAATGAGATTTTTACAAATCTACCCAAATAGCTAAAATTAAAAAGAAACAGAAAGAAAAAGCACCTGACTTGTAGAAAGCTGTCAGTGTTAATTGAATGAAAGCATTGTTTTTAATAAAGTCTTTGAAATTTTCTGTTTCAATTTTCTTTCTTACACATCCAAGCACTTCTGAAAATAAAAGTATTGCGTTATATAATCATATATTTGTACAGCATTCTACAGCTTAAATCTGTTATTCACATCTGTTGTTTAATTTAATCCTTGAAGACCCACAGGAGTGGGTCTTATTTTTTCCTGGTTCAGTGCTTTTCCTACTAGACATGCTTTTGTGAGTCTGAACTGGTATAAAATAGTTAACACCTCAAGGAGAAATTATTTTGCTTGCCTCAAAATAATCTGGGATGGCATTTCCTTTACTATTACATTAAGATATTAAGACTGTAGCAGAAAGGTATATGGACAAGTGTGGGCAAGCCAGGTCCCATCTCTGTACTTCAGTTTCTTCATCTGTAAATTTAAGGGAGGGGTTGTGGACTCAGAGCCTTTCGCTTCCAGAACTTCTGACCTTTTTTTTTTTTTTACCCCATTCAGATGTATGAGGCCCATAAATAGGCAACATCTGCAAAATGTTTTTCCCTTGCTTACTTGACAGGTCTGTTAGTGCTAAGGGAGGAATGAAATATTTAGTAAGCACCTATGCTGATGTTTCCACATTCCATGATTTTAAAATATAAATGCCAGGGCGCCTGGCTGGCTCAGTCAGTAGAGCATGCAACTCCTGATATCAGGGTTGTGAGTCCAAGCCCCGTGTTGGGCATGGAGACTACTTAAAAAAAAATAAAAAAAATAAATGTGACACAAATATGATGAGTTGGTACTATTATAATATTTGCTTGCTTTTTTTTCCCTTTAAGATCTGAAGGTTTAGTTTTGTTTTGTTTGGACCTAGAATTCATGTCTTTTCAAGGTAAAAATAATCAAGTATTAACCAGTGGGCCTGACTTCTAGACCTCTAATCAAGGAGACATAGGCCCAAAATATCCAGTCCCCTGGGGCCTGGGCATTTTTGCCGTTTAAAAATGATGCTTCTGGTAGGATGGGGGACGATGGATGTAGAAAGATAGGCACCAGATTTAAGAAAGAAAATGGCTAGAGTTAGAATAATCAGGCAATGAGAAGGTAACTGCCAATACAAATAATCAAGTTCTTATAGCCCATATCTTATGATCACAATTCCCTGGCATGTAGTTAGGCTTCCAGCTAAAGAGTGATGGTATGGAAATTGGGGACCATAATTTCTAGCTGCAAGGCATATTTACAAGTGACTTTTCTCCCTAAATTGACCTGACTTTCCTGGATAACATAATCTCAGGGCATGCATAGAATGCATTTTGGTAATACATAAACTTCAAAATTTCTTCAAATTGCACATAATATATCTGACATATGGCATGTACAGTTAATATACTGTTGCATGTCACCTACCAATATACAGGGCTCATGGTTATAGGCATAAAGTGATGTGAGTTATTTAGAATGGATATGATTGCTTTCCTAGTATTATTCATAGTATTTCTTGCCTCCCTTCCTCCTACTCTCTTTCTCTGTGTGTGTATATGTGTATATATATGTATAGTGAGGTTATTTTTACCTTTGGGGATGGGCTAAAAATTCTATCAGATTTTCTGGGGGCATATGCGTTTTGAAAAAACAATATTTTATGTTGGAAAAAAGAAAACCTATTTTACAATACAAACTGCAAAATAAAACTCACGTCTCCTCTTGATATGATAAATGATTGAAAAACACTGTTCTAAAGGTTCATATTGTAAAAGCAGGAAAGGCACCATGAGATTTTTTTTTTGTTTTTTTAGTAGTTATAGTTTTTAATGTAAATTGTAATTACGACATACAGAAGTGTACAACTCAGTGAGTTTTTAAAAAATAAACACACCCATGTGACCAGTACCTACATTAAGAAACAGAACATTACTGTTACCCTAGAAATCCATACCCCTTTTTGCTAAAAATCTAAGCCACCCCCTGACCTCATTCTGAAAATTTCCCTTGGGCCCCTTTCCCCTCATCACCCCTGATTGAAAACCATGGATCTAACCAAGGTTTACAAATGAAGAATTTGAGGCCATAAGAGATTAAAGGAACCTGTCAAGGGTGATAGAGAAGAGGAGAGGAAGCAAGAGCCAGAAACTAGTATATATTGAAGACTTATTTTATATTCTAGGCACTTGGCTAAGTGCTTTATGAACTAATTGATTTAAATTCTTTTATATTCTCTTATCTCTTATCTTCACTAATGAGGAAAGTGAAAGTCAGAAATTAACTCTTTCAAGATCATATAGCTAGTAGTAGGTACTAGGTAGAAGTTCAGACTGGAACTTAGGTCTAATGGCCACTAGAGCCTGTATGTATTCTCCTTCTACCACATACTGCCTCTCACATATGAAAATAGAGTAGGGGCGAGGGCATTGGGGAGAATTATTTTTGCTGCTATTATAATTAACACTTGCATTGCCAGATTGTATATAGAACTACATTTGACAGATGTTACTTCATTTAATATCTATTTTTGTGTTTTTTTCTCTCTTTTGCTCACCTTTTGTTCAGTGCTTCAGGCACTGTGTATACTGCAATGGATGTGGCCACAGGACAGGAGGTGAGTATTAACCACCAATTATTGCTGCTTCAGTTCTGTTGTGGTTTTGTTTTATTTTTAGTTAATTTTTAGTCCTTCTTAGTTCAATAGGGACACTTCTAGTTTCTAACTGTTGCAGACTAGAACTAAACAGAGGAGTAACATGATGAGACTTACAGATTTTGGGAAAGGTCTCTGTAGCTACAATATGGAGAACAGATTGGAGGAGAGAAGCTTGGAACAAGTGAGTCAGGTAGTTTTTGTGTAATTCTAGGTGAGGGATGATAGTTTGGACTAAGGCAGTAGCATAGTATGAATAGGGGGAAGTGGTTGGATTTGAGAGGTACTGATAATATAATTTGGTGATTGATTGACTGTGAGGATGACTCACAGTGATCCTGGTCAAAGAGAAAGTAAAAAGGTGGAGGTATGGATTTGAAGAAGTTGAATACTGCCTGAGAGACCATCTTGTGGAACTGCCTAGTGGATGATTATTATTTTTTTATATAAATTTATTTTTTATTGGTGTTCAATTTGATAACATATAGAATAACACCCAGTGCTCATCCCGTCAAGTGCCTACCTCAGTGCCCATCACCCAGTCACCCCCACCCCCCGCCCACCTCCCCTTCCACCACCCCTAGTTCATTTCCCAGAGTTAGGAGTCTTTCATGTTCTGATGATTATTTATACCAGTTTGGTGTTTGGTAGAGAAATCTGATGTAGGAGAGATTTAAATTTATTTTTCTTTAAAGATTTTTATTTATTTAAAGAGCAAGCAGGTGCGTGGAGGGAGGAGGGGCAGAGAGAGAATCCCAAGCAGACCCCATGCCAAGCATAGAGCCTGACTTGAGGCTCAATTCTATCACCCTGAGATCATGACCTGAGCCGAAGAGTCAGGCACTCAACTGATTGAGCCACCCAGGCACCTCTGATGTAGAAGAGATTTAAGTACATGTCTTCTGACTCCTAATCCAGTGGTCCTTTCATTAGTCTGTGCCCAGGATTCCAGTAGACATTGAAGTCCTTATTTGGAGGCATCTCTTTGTCTCTTTCATTTCATTAAGCTTGGAGAGCTTTGATTTTATTGCTAAGGCCTGCCGACCCAAGATCTTCAGTGGAAGGAAGCCATGAGGGAATATAGAGTACTTGAGGTTTCTTGTATTCTATTCTTTGGTTGCAGAGGAGGAATGTTGGCAGGTGTGCTGTGGATGGTAGCTGCCTAAGGAAGTTCTTAGTTCATAAGGTACTAGGACTGAGAGGTTGTGAGAGAGACTTCCTGTTCCTGTGATAGAGTTGGGCTCTTCAGAGAGAGGTTACTAGGACTTGCTTGTGTATGTTTGATGATTGAAACTCCCTGGTATACTGGAGAAGACATGGTTAATAGGGATAGCACATATTTCACTTTGTTCTTGTGAGTCTTTTATAAGAATCTAAACCAAATATTGAGGCTCTGTTGAGGGTGAGTCAGCTTTTTAAAGAAAAATCATTATTATGGTTAAGGATTTATTCATTATTCTTTGAGATGAGAATTCAACAACCTAGATGCTTACCATTACTTAAATAATTTTAGACAAGTCATTTGACTTCTCTGAGCCTAAATCTTATTTATAAAATGTGTATGATAACATACGCCTACCAAAAGTGTTGAAAGAATTCAGTAAAGCAATGCATGTGAAAATACATAATAAATTTTAAGAATTAAAGTTATATGTGTATTATATACACTGAAAAATTACATATTAATTTTAAGAATTAAAGTTATATATGTATTACATACACTGAAAAATTACATATTTATTAGTTTTTACTTGTTCCACAAAGCAATTGTTGAAGATATGTCTTATGCCATGCTTTGTGCTGAGAACTATGTCAAATATTGAGTCCTTTGCAGGCATGCAGACATTAAAATCATATATAAGTGTCAGAGACCATGCTTTCCATTGAGTACTTGTAAAAGTAGTGTGGAGAACAGATTGGAGGACTAGACCCTGCATTAAAGTAATGATGGATTGTATCATTGTGCTAGTTTAAACATGGTGCATTGAAGGCAGAGATAGAAAAGAAATGGTTATACCAATCCTAAAAAGAACCCTGTGAGATAGGTAATATTATTTCCTTTTTACTGATGAGGAATATGAAGCTCAGGGAGTTTAAATAACATTTGCAGATTTACACTACCAGCAATTAGCAAGGACTGGGTTAGAATCTTGATTCTAAAACCTAAACCTGTACTCTCCGTACCGCAAAGCGACAGCAGAGCTAAGGTTAGGTACTAGGGCCCCTTGTCATGTTTCTGGCCTCTGGGACCCTATAGCCCTTGATGGGAGACAGGCTGGTGATAGACAGTTCCTGGAAAGGCCTGGAGCCTGCATGTGTGAGAAGTTGGCCACAGGAAACAGAAACTTGACTTTACTACATGCCTGCCTTGTGGTTACAAAACTATGAATGGAAGCAAGTCCATTAGTGTGGCTAATGCAGTGTGGTCAAGAAGACTTCATTTCCTGCCCCGGGAGTATAAGTCTTTAGTGGCAATATGCTTGCAGTCTTGTGAGTGAGTGCTTATTGGGAGTTATCCTCCTGGGAAGGGTGCAGAACTATTGTCTGTCAGAAGATTAGCATGTTAGTGGCAGGAAGTCTTCCAGTTATACATTTACTTTTCAAGCCCATTTTTAGAGGGATTGTGTTTAATAGGTAGAAGAAACTAGAAGAGACTTTGGAGTCATATGGACCCAAGGACATTGATTATGACATTGGGCAATTTTCTTAGAAGTCTTAGTCTTAATTTCCTTACCTGAAAATACAGATAATGATTTTTACTTGGAGGGTTGTTGTTAGCTTTTACTGAGATGAAAGTTCACATAGCACCTGGCACACAGTAAGTGTTGGATTAACAGTGTTGGTGGGAAGGTGGTTGGTTTTTGCTGTTGCTACTGTTGATGTTGTCATTCTTGTTGTTCTTTTCCTTTTTGTTTCCACAAATATTTGCTGCGCCCACTGTGTGTTGGGTCTTGTGCTTTGCATCAGGGATTCTGAATTTTCAAATGACCTCTCAAGCTTCTAGAGATGCAAGGTACTCCAGGTGGAGAGAAGATCAGATCACAGAGTATGTGAAGGAATACAGTGGGAAGGAAGATCATGAGAACTTTAAATGTTGGGCTGAGGAACATCACTAGGCAAACAGAAGCCATTTATGACTTTGAGCAGGAGAGAGTGTTACCAAATATGTACCATGTGGAAGATTAATTTGGCCATGTGTACAGAATAAGTCAGCATCACTTTTGAGGGTTCTTATCCTGACTTTGCTACAGAACAGCTGTATTTGCAAGTCACATATCCTTTCTGAATCATGATTTCCTTATCTTTCAAAAGGAGTCAATAGTAATACTTAACTCATAGGGTCTCTGAGGATTAAATGAAATAAACCTGAGAATGCCTTTCCTAGTACTTGACACACAGAAGAAAGGGATGGAAAAGCGCCTTGGGAATTCATTTATTTCTATAGACAAAAAGCCTATAAAGCTCTGTTTGATTGATAAATAAATATTAGGGATTTCATCCCCTTTTATAACCTCTCTCTTAATGTGGTCAACTCTGATTTACCTTTCCACACCAAGCTCAAAAAGTCATCTCCCCCTTTATGAAGCCTCTCTACGTTGCCAGATTGAAAGAGTTCTTGCTCTATTTTGTGTTTCTGTAGTGCTTTGTGTGGACTTTTATTAAAGCATACTTTTGGGCAGCCCCAGTAGCACAGCGGTTTAGCACCACCTTCAGCCCGGGGTGTGATCCTGGAGACCCAGGATCGAGTCCTGCTGCGTCGGGCTCCCTGCATGGAGCCCGCTTGTCCCTCTGCCTGTGTCTCTGCCTCTCTCTCTCTATGTCTCTATGAATAAATAAATAAATAAATATTTAAAAAAGCATACTTTTTCCTCCCTCCTTCCCTCTCTTCTTCCCTTCCTCCGTTTCTGCCTTCCTGCTTTCAAGAGAGCAAGCAGTAGCAGGGAAGTAGAGGGACAGAGGGCAGAGAGAGGAGGAGAGAGAATCAAGCAGGCTTCATATTCAGTGAGGATCCTGACACAGGGCTTGATCTCATGACCTTGAGATCTTGACCTGAGCCAAAATCAAGAGTCAGACACTTAACAGACTGAGCCACCCAGGCACCCCCAGCACACCTCTTTTATATTGTGAATTTTAAAAGTATTTTTCTCATATAAATATTTTATTGTAGAATGCTTGATCCTCAAACTTTGGCGCATATCAGAATCATCTGAAGCATTTATTAAAACAGAGTTTTCTGATTCAGTATGTCTGGGTGGGGCCTAAAATTTTTAATTTCAACTAAGTTGCTAAATGATGTTGATGCTGCTGGTCTGGGAGTCTCACACTGAGTACACCGCTTTATGTAAATTCTGTAAGGGCTAAGGCTGTATTTTATTCATCTCTGTCTCCTTAGTGTTTAAGGTCTGGTACTGAGTAGTTGCTCAGTAAGTGTTGGGTGACTGATTACACAAAGAATGTACTCTGATTTCAGGTGGCCATTAAGCAGATGAACCTTCAGCAGCAGCCGAAGAAAGAGCTGATTATTAATGAGATCCTGGTCATGAGGGAAAACAAGAACCCAAACATTGTGAACTACTTGGACAGGTATGGAGTGACAAGTCCTGTCAGAGAGATCAGCCTTTGGGACTGATGGATAATGGAATTAGGGGAGGCGGCACCACCAGCACTCTGAACTGCCTCCACTTGAGAATCTCTATGATGCTTGGTTCTCTGTGTCTAACCCTTTTATCCTCCTAGACACCTTTGATTGCTGCACAGTCCTTCTGGGCTAGGTGAACCCTACCACCCTGTAGCTTCTAACAACTGGTCCTAGAACTGTTTGTTCCACCTCGGGGAGGCTTTTCAGCCTATCTGCCAGAGTTAGACATGTAGGTCTTTAAATCCTTCTACATCCCAGATCTTACATTAGCCTGCTCACCCTCCTGAATAACTTCTAATTTGTCTGACCTCTTAAAATTTGACAGTAGTTTCATTGAGATTTGACCAGTATGGAAAGAGTAAGGCTTCTCTTTTGTTTTAAACTATATACAACCTAGTGATTTTGTTGTATACTGTTTTATTTTCAGGAAGCGTGTTTCATTGATGACCTATAGTAAGTTTATAGTGACTTAAAATCTCTGATCCTTTTTTTTTGTCTTAAACTAGTAGTGTAGAACTTTAGGTAACCTTCATTAAATCTCATCTTGATTATTTCAGTCCATTATTCCAGTTTATGAGAATTCTGTTCTTTAACATAGCAAATAGTGGTTGCGGCTAACATTTTTGTTATGCTTTACTTTGCACCAAACACTTTTATGAACAGTATCTCATTGTGAGGTAGGGTTTATTATCTGTATTTTTCTCATGAAGAAACTGAGATTCATAGAGTTACTAATTTGTCCAAGACCAATAAGCCAGTAAGTAGCAAATGAGGGTTTTGAATTTGAATATTCATGGCACCAACATCCATGCCCTTTCCATCATATCATGTTCATTTCTCCTGTATATGAAAAAAGAAAGTGAGATTCTTGCCTGTTTCAGAGACATCACTAGTGGTGACAATATTGAACTAAGTCTTGGATTCTAATTCCTTTATTATTTATATTGCATTGCCAGCTATATTTTCATTTCTGCCAGATTCTGCCAAATTTCTTGTTTTTCATCTAAAACATTGATAAGCTTTAGTTTCTTTAAAGAGGAAAGGAGCTGGACTTTGATCTTCCCAATATATAATGTTGATAATGGTAGCGAATTAAAGCCTTCTTCCTTTCTGGGGAACAATTGTCTCTCCATAATGAGGGTCGCTACTGGCTCTGAAAAGTTCTTTGGAAGTTATTATTCACCTTCCAATCTCTTTGAAGAATGTATTATATAAAGACTATAGCTTGATGAACAAACTACTGAAGGCTGTAAGTGTACCAGATTTGGGCTCAGGATAATGAAAAAAAAAAAAAAAAGAGTCTCTTATCACTGGAGGTATCTAAACAATAAAATGCATGACTATCTTGTTGAAGGAATTTATATTCTGGGAATAAGATTAGAAGATGTATAAATTTGTTTATCAATTGCGCCTTTGCTGGTGTTTCCAGAGGCTAACACTGTGAAACCAGAAATAAATAAGGCTCAGTCCCTGCCCTTGAAGAGCCCTAGTCTGGTATGGAAAAAAATACTTAGGAGCTCATGTGGGGAGACAGAAATGGATGCCTGTACCCTGAGCGTTAAGTGAAGGTGCTGCAATTGAGAATTTTGGTTTTTGTGAGTTTTCCCAGAAGAGAATTTCATCCATATTTGTTGCAAATATGTGATGTTCTGAGTCTTTACCTTGATACACGATTTTTGAAGGTATCTTGGCAGTGTGTAGCCACAGAGTTTTTGGGACAACCTGAATCAAGTTGTGCATCATCTTAGCTTTCCCAACAATGGCATGTTGGGCCCAGGTAAAGAGGCTCTGCCTTGTTGGTGTCCAGGAATAGTCTCCTGGACCCTCATTTTCTTTCCCCAATCAGTCCCAAGCTGATAGACATCTCCTTGACATGCTGGGTGAGAGGACATGAGTATTCTTTGTCAGGGAAGAAATAGGCTCATGGCAGTGGAGAGCTTTTTACCCAGTCCTAAATTATCTTTTGGTCCACGTCCCCACAGTCTTCTCTCTCAAAAGAGATTGTTGAAGAACAACCTAATCTGTCATATATATCCTTCCTGGAAATTAAAAAACTACAAGACTTTCAGTTATAAAGAATATAGACTCTATGGAGAGTACTAGATTCTGAATCAAGAGAATAGGATGCAAATCTTACCCTTTGCTGGAGGCCATTTGTTTTTCTTTATCAGTCTCTCTATCTGCCCAGCAGTAGTTCCAATATCAGGATGACAATAAAATGCCATACCACACTGCTCAAGCCAGTCCAGTATAGACTAGACTTTTCCAGAGCTATTGGAGATACAGGTTCACTCTATGTATATGCTTAGCCTTTGAAACTCAGTGCTATGGATCAATATATTCTATTCCTTCTTACCCTTTTTCTGTACTCCTATAGTTACCTCGTGGGAGATGAGCTGTGGGTTGTCATGGAATACTTGGCTGGAGGTTCTTTGACAGATGTGGTGACAGAAACCTGCATGGATGAAGGCCAGATTGCAGCTGTCTGCCGTGAGGTAAGGCCAACGGCCAACCAGCCTTGAGCAGGAAGTGGCCTTTATATCGGTGTCTCAAAGTTCTGCATCTGATGGATCTCAACCTGGGCATTGAAGGTGGGAGAAATTAGCTGAACTCTCCCATTATTAGTTGTTTTTTTTGTTTTTTTTTTAAGATTTATTTATTTATTCATGATAGAGAGAGAGAGAGAAAGAGAGGCAGAGACACAGACAGAGGGAGAAGCAGGCTCCATGCTGGGAGCCCGATGCGGGACCCAATCCCGGGACCCCAGGATCGCGCCCCAGGCCAAAAGGCAGGCGCTAAACCGCTGAGCCACCCAGGGATCCCCCCATTATTAGTTTTTTGTTAGCTGTTTTGAAATTGCTATCATTATGATCTGTTTTTTAAAGATAACTTTATTCTGATTATAAAAGTATATGCCCATTGTAGAAAAATCAAAATTACATACATATATTATAAAATCACTCAATTTCAACCTTAAAGGTGACTGCTATAAATATTTTGTAATAGTTCTCTCTTTTATGTGGATATATTTTTAATCACCTTTTTATTTTACTTGCCTATTTTCTTCCATGTGCTATGAAGGAAATAAAACAGAAAGAAGGTAGTAACAAAGGAGGTACTATTTTAAAATAGGGATGGTTTTGCTGTCGATTTGAATAAAGATCTAAATATACAAAAAAGCAAGCCATGCAAAAATCAGGGTAAAATACTCTCAGGCAAAAGAAATAGAAAATGAAACTCAAGTAGGTATTTTTTTCTCCTCATTGCTATTGAATGTCTAAGGTCTGTAATACCCTTTTGTAATAGGGGGAAAAAACCTCTTTACAAAGCCTCTGTGAGAAGCAGTGTCCTCAGGGGATAGCCACATTTTTAAAAAGTTTTAATTTAAATTTGAGTTAGTTAACATATAGTGTAATAATAGTTTCAGGTGTACAATATAGTGATTCAGTACTTCATATATCACCCAGTGCTCATCATAACAAGTGCATTAATTAATCCTCATCCCCTTGTCCAACTCCCTTCTGGTAACCATCAGTTCATTCTCTAGTTAAGAGTCTGTTCCTTGGTTTGCTTCCCCCCCCCCCCTTCCATGTTTGTTTTGTTTCTTAAATTCTACATATGAGTGAAGTTACACACTATTTGTCTTTCTCTAATTCACTTATTTCACTTAGCATAATTCACTAGTTCAATCCACACTGTTGCACAAATGGCAAATTTTCATTCTTTTTATGGCTGATTAATATTCCATTGTGTGTATGTATGTAGGTATCCATTCATCAGTTGGTGGACATTTGAGCTCTTTCCATAATTTGGCTAGTGTAGATAATGCCATAAACATCAGAGTGCATGTATCTCTTTGAATTAGTACTTTTGTATTGTTTGGGTAAATATTTAGTAGGCAGTTGCTAGATGGTAGGGTAGTTCTGTTTTTAACTTTTTGAGCAACCTCCATACTGTTTTCCAGAGTTACCAGACTAGTTTGCATTCTCACCAATAGTGCAAGAGGGTTTCCCTTTATCCACATCCTTGCCAATACCTGTTGTTTCTTTTGTTGTTGATTTTAGCCATTCTGATAGGTGTGAGGTGATATCTCATTGTAGTTTTGATTTGTATTTCTCTTTTGATCAGTGATGTTGAACATCATTTCATGTGTCTGTTGTCCATTTATATTTCTTTTTTTTAAGATTTTATTTATTTATTCATGAGAGAGAGAGAGAAAGAGGCAGAGACACAGACACAGACACAGGCAGAGGGAGAAGCAGGCTTCCCACAATGAGCCCGATGTGGGACTTGATCCCGGATCCTGGATTCTGGGATCATTCCCTGAGCCGAAGGCAGACACTCAACCGCTGAGCTTCCCAGGCGTCCCCTTTATATTTCTTCTTTGGAAAAATGTCTATTCATGTCTTCTCCTATGTTTTAATTGTTTTTATTTTTGGGGGGTGTAGAGCTTATTATGTTCTTTACATATTTTTTATATTAACCCTTCATCATTTGCAAACGTCTTCTCCCATTTCATAGGTTGTCTTTAGTTTTGTTGATTGTTTCATTTGCAATGCAGAAGCTATTTTTTATGAAGTCGCAATAGTTTATTTTTGCTTTTGTTCCCTTGTCCCTGGAGACATATCTAGAAAGAAGTTGCTATGGCCGATGCCAAAGAGGTTACTACCTGTGTTCTCCTCTAGCATTTTTATGGTTTCATGTCTCATATTTTGGTCTCTAATCAGTTTTGAATTTATTTTTATGTATAGTGTAAGAAAGTGGTCCGGTTTCATTCTTTTGCCTGTTGTGGTCCAGTTTTCCCAACACCATTTGTTGAAGAGACTGTCTTTTTCCTATTGGATATTTTTTCCTGCTTTGTGGAAGATTAGTTGACTATATAGTTCTGGGTTTTCTTTTCTGTTCCATGATCTGTGTGTCTGTTTCTTGTGCCTCTACCATACTGTTTTGATTACTACAGGTTTGTAATATAACTTGCAAGCTGGAATTGTGATGTCTTCAGCTTTGCTTTTTTCTTTCTCAGCTTGCTTTGGCTATTTGAGACCTTTTGTGGTTCCATACAAATTTTAGGATTGATTGTTCTAGCTCTGTGAAAAATGCTATTGGTATTTTGATAGAGATTGCATTGAATGTGCAGATTACTTGGGGTAGTACAGACATTTTAACAATATTTGTGATTTCAATCCAGGACCATGGAGTAACTTTCCATTTCTTTGTGTCATCTTCAATTTCTTTCATTAGTATTTTAGAGTTTTCAGAGTATAGTAGGTCTTTCATCTCTTGGTTAAGTTTATTCCAAAATCTTAGACTTTGGTGCAATTATAAATGGAGTTGATTCCTTAATTTCTTTTTCTTCTGCTTCATTATTGGTATGTAGAAATGCAACAGATTGCTGTACATTGATTATATATCCTGCAACTTTATTGAATTTGTGCATCAGTTCTAGCAATTTTTTGGTGGGGTCTTTTGGGTTTCCCATATAAAGTATCATGTCATCTGCAAATATAGTGGAAGTTTGACTCCTTCCTTACTGATTTGGATGCCTTTTATTTCTTTTTGTTGTCTGACTACTGTGGATAGCCATATATTTTTTTGTATTTCTAGCAAGACCTGAGCTGAGGTCAAGAGCCAGATGCTCAACTGACTGAGCCACCCAGACACCCCAGCCATATTTTTATTAGAGCAAGAAGATGAAGAAAATATTCAGAGTAGTTGAGGATATTGGGTGTTTTGCTGACTGGAACTTTCCAGTAGCCCAATAATAGAGTTTGGGAGTTAAGGAAAGAGGAGAAGCTTAGGTTCAGAGTATTAACAGGGTTAAATTTAATAGTATGATAGGGTCTGATGATTTAAGATCTGGAGGCATTCAGATGAAATAATGTAGTTGTATATTTAATTAACGTTAGGAAAAGTAAAGCCATATAAAATCAGTTTCATCCTAGAAAATATCACCTTTTCATTAAAAATCCAAGGATCTAGAACACACACACACACACACACACACACACACACACAGGTTAAGAATTAATACAAGCCCAGGACTCTTAGGAGCTGTGGCTTCTTTTCTCTGCTGTACTGCTAATGCAGTGTTTCTCAATTTTTTTGTCCTCTCTCTCCTAAGGAGTCTTTTAACACATTTTTTCCTAATCACATTCCCCCCATGAAGTATTAATACCATAGATATACTGCATATCTGTTTATATATTGTGGCCCTTTGGAAAGCCACATACCACAATAATGTCTAAAATATTTTTCAGGGCAGCCCTGGTGGCTCAGCGGTTTAGCGCTGCTTTCCATCCAGGGCCTGATCCTGCTTTCCATCCAGGGCCTGAACTGACTTTCACTGGTTGAGGATACATGCATATATGTACTTAAGGAAATCAATTTGCCTCAACTTATTTATCTTTAAAATGGGAATTCATTGTGTGTGTGTGTGTGTGTGTGTGTGTGTGTGTGTGTGTGTGTGTGTGTACACATACCTTAGTGGTGCCATATGGATCAAAAAGCCCTTGGAAAAAATTTTAAATATTACATAATTTAAAAAATACTATTATTTTTATTATTTTTTAAAGATTTTATTTACTTATTCATGAGAGACACAGAGAGAGAGGCAGAGACACACAGGCAGAGGGAGAAGCAGGCTCTCTGTGAGGAGCCTCATGTGAGACTCGCTCCTGGATCCCAGGATCACTCCCTGACCCGAAGGCAAACGCTCAACTGCTGAGCCACCCAGGCGTCCCTAAAAAATATTAAATAGTACGTAAATCATCCCCCTTTTAAAAAAGTTTTATTGAGATATAATTCATATTACCATATAATCCACCCATTTTAAAGTATATAATTTAATGGTTTGTGATATATTGAGCTGTACAGCCATCACCATAATCAATTTTAGAACATTTTCATCACTCCCCTCCTCCAAAAAACTCCTTACCCATTAGCAGGTACTGCCCTACCCACTCCACTTCTCAGCCTTCCCAGCCCTATGTAACCACTAATCTATTTTCTGTCTCTATAGATTTACTTATTCTGGACATTTCCTATAAATGGAATCATAAAATAAATGCTCGTTTTGTCACTCGTTTATTTTCCTTAGTGTATTTTGAAAGTTCATCCATATTATAGTATATATTAGTGCTTCATTCTTTTTATTAAAATATAGGATTGCACTTATTTATCATCCATTAATTGATGGATATTTGGGTTATTTCTGCTTTTTGGTTATTATGAACAATGCTACGTACTTGTATTTTTGGATGAATGTTTTCATTTCTCTTGTATATATGCCTAGGAGTGGAACTTCTGCTCATACAGCAACTCTGTGCTTGTTTGAGAAATGGTCAAACTGTTTTCCAAAGTGGCCATACCATTTTATGCTCCCACAATGTATAAGGGTTCTAATTTCTTGAAATCAATTTTTTAATATAATTCTTGACATCCAAAGGCCAGGGCCTCCAGCAGCCTAAGGAAAACAACTCTTTTTCAGAGAAATGCTACTTCTGAATATTGGTTTGTTCTTAATTTAGCCATTAGTATGTTCTTAGTGAAATATTAATTTGAGAACATTTAAATAGTATTTTCCAATTGGTTTGTATCTTTAGTGTTTTTTAGGTGGTGGAAGCTTCTAAAATTTTAGCTTTGTGTTACGGACTTAAACTAGTAGATTTAGTAGCAAACTTGAGATGATCTTTTCTAATCCCCACATTTTACAGATGGGAAAACAGTAAGTGATTTGTTTAGAATGATATTGTTAGGTAGTGGAAGAATCAAGCATTTTCATTGTTCCATTCAGTCTCTGTGTTACTCATTCTGCCTGCTAATTATACATGTTTTCCAAGGTTCTTTTCTTTCTCCTCTTACCTTCTATAACATTTGCCAGTTCCAACCATTCCTATAACTTAAAGAAAATCACCTGGTTACAAATGACTCATAAATATTTATCTCAAGTCCAGATCTCTGTATAGAAGTTAAGACTCATATGTTCATTGTCTATTGAACATTTGTCTGCAAATGTTTGTAGGTATGTAAAATTGAACATACCCAAAACAGGACAAATTGTCTCCTCACCAAAAACATTTCTCCTGACTTCACTGTTTCTAATATGACTTCATATGTCTCAGATATGACTGTTTTTGTCACTTTCCTTCAGTTTTATTTTTACAAAATCATTTCCATTCTTCCTCAGTAGTTTTGCTTGGGCCTCTCAGGTTCTTTGTTAAAGATCTAATATTTGGTTAAAAAAAAAAAACAAAACCAAAAACCCCACAAAATTCCAAAATACATTAGAGGAACTTCTGTACTTAAAGAAAACTATTGTAAGATGTATTATAATAAGGTATATTATAAAAAAGGCATAAAGCAGCACCAAGTTGGAAGAGTGCTTAGCTAGCCAGGAGATGGGAGACTAGGCTGTAGACCTGCCTTGCTACAGATTTAGAACAATTTCTTTACTCACTGGGACCTCACTTTGTCATAAAATGAGGAGGTTGGATTAGTTGATTTTCTCTAAGTCTTCATTTGTAAGTCCTTTCTCTCTCCCTTGCCCACCCACTTCAACAGTGCCTGCAGGCTTTGGAGTTTCTGCATTCGAACCAGGTCATTCACAGAGACATCAAGAGTGACAACATCCTGTTGGGAATGGATGGCTCTGTCAAGCTAAGTGAGTAGGAGTGATGATACTTCTCTTCCTGATGGGACCCTGGTGGGGGGGGGGGGGCTAATCATGTAACTGTAGCTACAAGACTCAGTAAAAGGGGGCGGGTGGGGAAGAGACTTCAGCAGTGTCTTTACTTACAGGCACACCTTGGAGATATTGCAGGTTAGTTCCAGACCACTGTAGTAAAACAAACCTTGTGATAAAGCAAGTCAAATGAAATTTTCCCAGTGTATATAAAAGTTATATTTGCACTATATTATAGTCAGTTAAGGGTATAATAGCATTATGTCTAAAAAAAATGTACACACCTTAATTAAAAAGAATACTTTTTTAAAAAAGATTTATTTATTTATTTATTCACGAGAGACACAGAGAGAGAAAGAGAGGCAGAGACATAGGCAGAGGGAGAAGAGAAGCAGGCTCCCTGCAGGAAGCCTGGTGCAGAACTCGATCCGGGATCCCAGGATCACTCCCTGAGCCCATTCAACTGCTGAACCACCCACGTGTCCCAAAAAAATACTTTATTGCTAAAAAATGCTAACCATTATATGAGCTTTCAGTGAGTCATAATCTTTGTGCTGGTCTTGCCTCCATGTTGATGGCTGCTGATTCATCAGGGTCATGGTTGCTGAAGCCTGGGGTGGCTGTGGTAATTTCTTAAAATAAAACAATAATGAGGTTTGCTGCATCAACTTCCATTTCACAAATGATTTCTTTGTAGCACACGATGCTGTTTGATAGCATTTTACCCACAGTAGAACTGCTTTCAAAATTGGAGTCAATCCTTTCAAACCCTGCTTTACCAATTTAGTTTATGTAATATTTTGAATGCTTTGTGTCATTTCAACCATCTTCACAACATCTACACCAGGAGCAGATTCCTTCTCAAGAAACCATTTTCTTTGCTCATCCATGAGAAGCCACTCCTCATCTGTTCAAGTTTTATCATGAGATTGTGGCAATTCAGTCACATCTTCAGGCCCCACTTCTCATGCTAGTTCTCTATCTATTTCCACCATGTCTGCAGTCAGAATATACACATTTATCAATTTAAGTTTCCCATCTTTTATAGGTATAGTTCCTGGTGTCCCAAAACAGTTACATTAGAAACATCAAAGATCACTGGTCACAGATTATCATAACGAATATTATAATAATAATGAAAAAGTTAGGGGCACCTGGGTAGCTCAGTGGTTGAGCATCTGCCTTTGGCTCAGGTCATGATCCTGGAGTCCTGGGATTGAGTCTTGCATTGGGCTTCCCACAGGGAGCCTGCTTCTCCCTCTGCCTATGTCTCTGCCTCTCTCTCTGTGTCTGTCATGAATTAAAAAAAGAAAAAAAAGTTAGAAAACATAACACAGAGACATGAAGTGAGTAAATGCTGTTGGAAAAAATGGCACTGACAGACTTGCTGATCACAGAGTTACCACAAACCTGTGATATGCAATAAAATGAAGTATGTCTTTATTTCCTGAGATAGGCAGGCTCTTTATATTACTCAGTACTTTACAGGGTGTGATTTATTTTGTTCATTCATCTATATATTTAACCAAAAAATTTACTGAATGCCCACTCTCTGCTAGGTCCTGTGCTGGGCACCAAGGATACTTTTGCCAGTTTTCAAGTAGCTCTTATTCCAGTACTGAAGACATGAAATACGTGATTACAAAATAGAGTTCAGTGTAATTTCTTTGATTCATTCATTCAGTAAACTTTTATCAAATGTCTGTTATACTTGGGCCCTCTAGGAATAAAAAAAAATGAATAAGAAGACATAGTCCTTCCTATCAAAGGCCTCATAATTTAAATAAACACATAATTACAATTTAATGTGAATGAACTATAAGCAGAACATTTTATTCAAAAGTGTAAGGACCAATAATCCAAACAGGTGTGTTACAGGTAGATGGGCAGCTATGGGAAGATTGTTAGCAATCTTTGTCCAGAGGCACAGGTTGAGAAACTGATTAAAGCAGGGCCATGCTTGGGGTTTAAGTCTGGGACTCATGCCCAGGAAATAAAGCAAGGACCTCAATTGCCAGATTCTAAGGCATGGGAATAGTCTTCAAGAAGAAAGCAGAATTGGGGCAAGTAATCGAGGCCAAACTGGGCAGCTTAGATTTTAATGCCTATTTCTTCTAGTTTGAGGAGTAGTAGGAGGCCAGAAATGATATTTCTTCCTGCTTGTTTTCAAGGTTAAATAGAGAACAGGCTAAGAGCTGGTCATGAAGGTGGCAGTCACGTGATTCTAGCCCTGGAGAGACAAGGGATTGCAGTGGCTGAGAGTCAGGCAGAGCTTGACACCTAGAGATAGGCACATAATCAGTACTTATGGAAGGAATATCCTAAATATAAGTCCATTCCTTCTTTTCTTTTCTTTTTCTAGCTGATTTTGGATTCTGTGCCCAGATCACCCCAGAGCAGAGCAAACGGAGCACCATGGTGGGAACTCCATACTGGATGGCACCAGAGGTTGTGACGCGGAAAGCCTATGGGCCCAAGGTTGACATCTGGTCCCTGGGCATCATGGCCATCGAAATGATTGAAGGGGAGCCCCCATACCTCAATGAAAATCCTTTGAGAGTGAGTGTTATTAGTCCCATTTCAAGATGTTTGGGCTATTGTCTTTAGTCCCAGGAAATGGGACTTGGACTATTCCCAACAGTCTTCAACCTGGATCTGCTTTTCTGGATAAAACTAGGCACTATTGGATTTCAAATAAATATAAATACTCAAAGAAAAGAGATATTAATAGTCATTTATTCAACAATTATTTGAGTTCCTATAATGTAAAAGAAACTGTTCTAATGCTATGAAAAAATTAATATATAGTAACAGAAGGTAAGTACTGTGGAAAAAAAGCTAAGAGGCTTGAGAGAGAGTAACTGGGAAAGAGGGAGAATTGTGCTATTTTATTTCGAGTAGAGAAGGAAGTCCTCTCATAAATTACTTGAGCAGGAACCTGAAGGAGCAAGCCATGAAATTAATCTGATGCAAGGGTTTCCCAGGTATCAAGTATACAAAGGACTTGATTTAAGAACACACTCGTTGTATCCTGAAGAAAACCAAAGAGGCCAATGTCCCTGAGTGAGTGAACAGGGTGGAGGATAGTAAACAAGGTCAGGGAACTAGCAGGGGGCCGAATCGGGTAAGACCCTGTGACCATTGTGAGAACTTGGCTTTTATTCTGTAAGAGATTGGAAGCCATTCGAGGATTTTGAGCTGAGGAGTAGTATAACCTAATTTATGTTATAAATTAACCATTTTGACTGCTTTTATGGAAAACGGACTGAAATACTATGATAATCGTTCAGATAAGAATGGTGGCTTGCACTGTATTGGTGGTGTATTTTATAGTAATAAAGAGTGGTTAAAGTCAGGAAATACCTTGAATATACAGCTGACAAGATGAAATAGGTATCAGAGAAAGAGGAATCAACAATGCCTGTAAGATTTTGGGCCCTAACTGCTGAAAAAATTAAGTGCCATTTACTGAGATGGTTGAAGAGCAGGTAAAATGGGATAACCAAGTTGGTTTTGAATGTGATGATTTGAAATGTTTATTAGACATCCAAGTGGAGATATTGAATAGAATTGGGCATATGAGTCTGGAGTTCAAGGGTGAGAGGTCAGGGCTATAAATTTGTCAGGAGGTAGTATATCGTTCGTTTATTTAAAGCATAGAAGATTGATGCAATCACTCACCAGGAAATAAGAGTTAAGTATTGAGCCCTGGGGTACTCTCAGGCTTACAGGTTGGAAGAACTAGCAAAGTAGACTAAGGAGTAGCCTTATTAGTAGGAGGAGAACTGAGAGAAGTGTGTGCTGAAGGCCAAGACAACGAAGTGTTCACAGAAGAAGGATGGACCACCATGTAAAATGTCACTAATAGATCATATAAGACTGAGAAATAAACATTAGATTTGCCAATGTGGAGGTTAGTGATGAGCTTGACAGTCAGTATCAGTGGAGTCATAGCAATGAAATGAAAGCCTGATTAAAGTAAATTTATCAGAAGGGAAGAAGTTGTTGAGATGGCATGTGAAGCAGTTGTATTTAAGAAATTTTGCTGTTAAGGGAACAGAGAAATGGAGCAGGAACTTGAGGGTTTTGGTTTTATTTTTTTAAGATGATATTATTTTTAACATGTTTGTGTTGCTGATAAGAATAATGTAGTGGAGAGGAGGAATGTAGTCATATACAAGAGAGAAGTGATACCTGTAGGAGTGATATCCTTAAGTACATGAGAGGTGTTGGATCAAATATTGAAGGAAAGAGTATGAGATTCGAGTATGGACAATTTATCCATTATAATAAGAGAGGGAAGGTAGAGTATATGAACACAAATGCAAATAGTAATTTTGGTCATGGGCAGATAAGAGAATTATTCTGATGGCTTTTATTTTCTCATTTCTTGGAACCTTCCATCCAGTGCAGGAATCGTGTGTATTTTGGTGTTGATATGTGGTCTTATCTTAACTGGTTACCTCTTGGATAGCTCTGATTATTGGAAAGTGCTTCAGTGTACCAAACTGAAACTGCCCAAAGGTCCCAGCTTTGCCCTCTGATTCTACATACCATCTTGCCCCATCTTACAGTGGCCTATTGAAGATGATGATCAGTAGGGTGTGATAGAAATAAAACTGGAATCACATTAGAATCAGAGGACATAAGCTCATATGAATAACTTGGTCCCAGGCATATTTCTTCATGTTTCTGCACTTTATCTGTGAAATGAGGATGATGATTCTTGCCTGGTCTATTATTCATATTTATTGTGGTCTTTAAATGAGATAGTGTTTGTGTAAATACTTTATGAATTAAAGTGCTGAGTGCTTTTTTAAAAAAAAAAAAACCTGTCTCATAAGATTGTTCATGTTAGGGGACAGGGAGGTAACAGGGAAACATATTGTTGCTTTATGGAACACTTTATTTTTATATTCCTCTCTTATTAGAAGAAAACAGTTCTTAGGTGACTAAGGTGAAGACATCAGGAGTAATTTCCTCCAGCAAGTGGCAGATAGGTGTTTAACTAACCAGGCTAAGTGAATAAGTGAATAATAAACCCTTTAGATCTATAATCAAGAATAATAATAAACCCATGGGTCTGGAACACACTTTATAAGTTTATAAGTGCTTTCCAAAATACTATCTTGTTTTATTTTTACAGACCTGTAAGATAGGTTACTATTCTCATCCCTATTTTACAGATGAGGAATTTGGAAGTTCACTGGCTTGCATGTGGTCACATGGCCTTTTAAATGTTAACTCTGATCCTTAGGTCGTTTTCTTTCCAGTATACCAAAGTTACTCTTTGTGTCCTAAAGGCATAAAGCAGCTGACCATCTTTCTAGAGGACAGGTCTGGGCACTTAAAGAACTCCCGCTAGAGCTTAAGGTGATTCTCCCATTTGTATTGCCAGGCCTTGTACCTCATTGCCACCAATGGGACCCCAGAGCTTCAGAACCCAGAGAAGCTGTCAGCTTTCTTCCGGGACTTTCTGAACCGCTGTCTTGAGATGGATGTGGAGAAGAGAGGTTCAGCTAAAGAGCTGCTGCAGGTAATTGTCTCTATGCAGGGAAGCTCCAAATTCAAGAGATCACTAAACCAAGACTTTTTTGCTTCATTTTTGTCTGTAAGGCACTACTAGGCTTCTTTCCTACACTTCCCACACTCAATTTATATTCCTAGTTCCCTAACTGCCTTTATCTCTGGACCTTTGTTCATATTATTCCCTGAGGCTCTTCCTCAGTCTGTTAAATTCTGTACATGTTCATAGACTTAGCTTAAAAATCTACTTTTTGAGCTCCTGTTGAACTTTGCCTGTAACTTTCATCAGCACTTCTTTTGTTTTGCCTGAATTAGAGTTTTGGGGACCCTGGAGTCGCGGGTTTACCAAGCTTTTTATACTTCCACCTGCTTAGTCCTGAAATTACATAATTATTTCACACGGTTGCAAAAACTGCTTTTAGCAGGCCACCACACAAGTATCACATTCAGCTTTATGATGGTGATTAATCTGTAGGCATGCATAGTTGGTTACTTTATTATGAGGACCAAGAGCAAGTTAGCAAGGCAGGGCATACCTACTGTGTTAAAGTTAGTTACGAATGACTCTGTCTTTCCCACTAGATTATAACTTCTATCTTTTTAATTTCTGGGTCTCCTCTTATACCTAGGACCTTAGAAAAGGTATTCAGAAAATATTTATTGAATTGAATGAAATTACTTAAAAGTATTCACTTTCACTGAAATGCTACCTTCTAGAACATATTTAACATCTCTTTGTAGTCAAGGTTATGGATTTACAGAGCACTGGTCCATTAGATTTGAGATTTGGGCTCTACCAACTGTAACCCATTAGTCTCTAGGATTCTTTGGGACTGAAAATACCTTGTATCAGGCAATACCATGTAGGTTCCCTTTGCCTTCCATATGCGATTTGCTCTGGAAATCCTAGGCATGGGAAAATAATTCAGATAGTACTCTAAGCCTATAATTGGTGAAGATACTGTTAATTAGGTACCAAATTATAATTGAAAGATTAGTGCCCTCTAGAGTTTTCTTCCTGTGACACCTAAGTAACAATAAATGCATTATATTGAATCTTTACCACACTGTAGGCACTGAGTGCTTTATATTTTCATCTGTTCTTTATGACCACCCTGTGATTTATAGGTTCTACTATTCCCATTTTTATAGGTGGGCAAGTGAGGTTTCAAGTGTTTGGTGACTTTTCCATGATTATGTAGCTAATATGCAGTGGACCCAGGGTGTTTTTTGGTTTTTTTTTTTTAAGATTTTATTTATTTATTCATGAGAAGCACAGAGACACAGGCAGAGACACAGGCAGAGGGAGAAGCAGGTTCCATGCAGGGAGCCTGATGTGGGACTCGATCCCGGGATCCAGGATCATGCCCTGGGCCGAAGGCAGACGCTAAACCGTTGGGCCGCCCAGGGATCCCGGACCCAGGGTTTTAACCCATGTCTATTTGGCTCTCAAGTGTATATGCTCTTGGCCACTGCTCTTTTGTCTCAGACAGTGCTAGAACTGAAAGGGCTTTAGGGCTTATCTCTTATACTTTATTATACGGAGTAGGAAACTGAGGCCTCCCAGGTGGATCTTGGATCACGCTGCTTTCTCAACCCAGAGGGAAGTTACAGAAACATGTGATTTGTTAACAATGGCTCTTAAACTTGTTACTGTACATTGTAAATATTCAAAACCATGATTTTGGGTATCTTTTTTTGGGGGGTGGTATCTTAAATCACAAAAGCTTCACATCTGTTTCTCCTGTGGGAACACATGTATGGACAAAAATACCTAGGGTATTATGTTAGAATTTGTATCTTTACGATTTAGTCAAAATCTTTTACTTGAATCTTTCATATTAATTTCTTGTTTTCAGTGCCTTTTTATATCCTGTCTCTGTCCGAAAAGAACATGAAGCAACTTCCAACAATGAATGTGTATATATACCTATATGTGCCTATATAATATACAATATGATTAATAAAAAGGACTTATAAGGATGGCAGAAGATCAAATACGCTAATCATCTGAGTTAGGTTTGTTTAAACATCAAATTTGGTTCTCAGTTTCCTGGTGACTAGGACAGAAAGGAAATGTGATAGCTTCTATATTTCTTATCAAATGGAAAAACATAACATCCTCAAGACACAAAGCCTTTTTACTACTAAATGTAAGAAAAATCATTTTTAGTTAAGAGGCTCTGAGTTACATAATGAATTGTTTTCCATAACAATTTTGCTGAAAATGTAGATGCAGTTTTCATACAGTGTTTTCTCCAAAATGGTCTTCTTTAATAGTTGGGGGTGTGGCCCAAAGTATAGCCCAGTAAAAGTGATCTGGGAAAGGACCAAGCTATTGAAGGCTTTATTGGATTCAAAGAGAGAATAATAAATCCCTAGATCAGTGCTCCTGAAATGCAGTATTACAATATACCATTGGGTCATGATCAGTCAATACCTTTCCCCAGAGATGATTATTCCAATTATCATCATTTAGTCATACCTAATATAAAACGGAATCATACAATATGAAATCTCTCTTGTCTGGCTTCCTTCACTCAACATAATGTCTGTGAGATTCATCCATTGTCAGTGTATCAATTATTCATTCTTTTAGATTGCTGTGTGATTTTCAGTATAGTATTATAAAATACAACATTTCATTCTTTCATTCTCTTAGACATTCTTTTTAGTTTTGACTGTTGTAAGTAAAACTGCTATGAATGTTCTTGATTGTGTCTTTTGGTGGATACACAAGCTCATTTCTTTTGGAAATATACCTGCAAGTGGAAATGCTGGGATATAACATAGATGTGTGTTTAAGTTGTAGGTAGATACTGCCCAACAGCTTTGCTTTCCAAAATGGTTCTTTAGCTTTTAAAGATGTCATTCAACTTGGGGATGATTTGAAGCTTTCCAGGCAGCACCTTGTGCAAATATGGATGCCCCTAACATCTTATGATGGTTACTGAGGAAGAATGGTAAATAGTCATGCATCTTTGCTCTTTTTTTTCTTTCTAGCATCAGTTCCTGAAGATTGCCAAGCCCCTCTCCAGCCTCACTCCACTGATTGCAGCAGCAAAGGAGGCGACCAAGAACAATCACTAAAACCACGCTTCCTCCAGCCTCATTGTGCCAAGACTTCTGTGAAATAAATGCTCATTTTAGAAATTCCAACCCCTGATGCCCTCTCTTCCTTGCCTTGCTCCTCCCATTTCCTGGTCTAGTGCTCTCATGACTTTGACCCTTAAAAACCATGTGTCCAGCGTTGAAGAGAACTGCAACTGACTAATCAGATGATGGCCATTTCTTAATAAGGAATTTTCTCCCAATTTGTGGTTATAAGGGTGATTTATGATCAAGGGCTTATATCAATAAATCCTCGGACTCCTGTTTCTACACAGCAAAATCTTCTCTTCCCACCCCAGTCTCACACCCTCCAGTCAGCTCTTGACTCTCTAAATTTTTGGCTTTATAATATTCAATTTGTTATCAGTTGAGATTTCTTTAGTGCTTGCTTTTCTGAGACTGAACTGCCCAAACACCTATCGTACTTGAAAATTGGAACAGTGTGAGGAGTGCCGTGATAATTTGCCGGGGACATGAAATGGCTCATCTTCCTGGACCATGGCTTTGGCGCAGCTGATCCTGATATGGGAGAGAAAGCTACCATGTTTTTTCTGTGTGTGTGCTTCTAGCAGCTATTTGGGAGGATCTTCAACTAGTAGTGCTCCCCATGCTATTTCTTGTGAAAAGTTCTTGGCTATGTAGCGGCTTTTGACTCCCTACATCCCCTAGGCTGCTGCCCCAATTCTGTCTTTGTTTAGAACATTGAGAGGTTTCCTAGGGCACATGCTGGGTGAGAACAGTGTGAGAAGTCAGGGGAAAAAATTTAGCTGCTTTTAAAACAAAGCTAGGTATCAACCTCTGTCCAGCTGTACCCTGTGTGTTGTTTCAAGAACTCAGTCTCTTTTTCCATCTGGGATAAGAAGCTGAAAGATTAACTTAGATCTTCGGATGGCCTGAGTTTTTGGGCCAGAGGGAAGGATCTCCAACTCTGAAACTATGTGTTAGTTTTGGATGGATTTGGCTACTTGATAAGATACTCTGCCAGCTGTGAGGGGACCCTGTTTTTACAATGCATGGCCAAGCTCTCTGCAAATGGAAATGCTTGCACTGGGTGTTGGGGATGTTTGCTACCTCCTGCTATCTTTGTGGTTTTGGTCCTCCCACTATGATAGGACCTCTGGCCAGCATTGTGGCTTGTCATGTCAGTCCCATTGGCTACCTTGTCATGCTGTGAGGTACCACTGCCTCTTGCGGCACAAGTTTTATTTCCTTCAATAAAAGGAGATGAAAATATTCTGCTTGGAGTATGCCTCTTTTCCTTTCCCCCTTTCTTTTCTAGTTTTTAATTTTGAAATAATTTCAAACTTAAGTAAACTTAAATATATGTGTGTGTGTGTGTGTGTGTATATATATATATATATATATAAAATAAATATGTATATATATTTTTTCTTCCTGAATGATTTGAGATTAAGTTGCAGTAAGATGCCCCTTTACCACTATGTGCTTCAGGGTGTATTTTTTCTTTTTTTTTTTTTACTTTTTTTTTTTTTTAATTTTTATTTATTTATGATAGTCACAGAGAGAGAGAGACAGGCAGAGACATAGGCAGAGGGAGAAGCAGGCTCCATGCACTGGGAGCCCGATGTGGGATTCGATCCTGGGTCTCCAGGATCGCGCCCTGGGCCAAAGGCAGGCGCCAAACCACTGCGCCACCCAGGGATCCCGGGTGTATTTTTTCTTAACCCTTTAATTTTAATTATAAACTAAGAGAAATGGGCCAAAAATGCTTATATATTATAAGGTATTGAAGGCTCAGGCAAGTATGGAAACTGAGAAGTCCCTTGATCCACATCTTCAAGTTGGAGGCCCATGAATGCCAGGGATGTAGTTCAAAGGCCTGAGAGCCAGAGAGCCAGTGGTCAGATGCCAGTCAGTCTGATGTGTAAACCAGGAGCACCCAGGGCAGGAGGTCATTGCAGCAGCACACTCCACTTTTTTGTTCCATGCAGGTCTTCAACTAATCTGATGATGCCCACCCAGCCAGGGTCTTCTGCTTTACTCAGCCTGCCAATTCATATGCTAATCTCTTCTGGAAACACCCTCACAGACACACTCAGAAATAATGTTTAACCAGATACTGGGGATCCCTGGGTGGCGCAGCGGTTTGGTGCCTGCCTTTGGCCCAGGGCCTGATCCTGGAGATCCGGAATCGAATCCCACATCGGGCTCCCGGTGCATGGAGCCTGCTTCTCCCTCTGCCTATGTCTCTGCCTCTCTCTCTTTCTCTCTCTGTGACTATCATAAATAAATAAAAAAAAAAATTAAAAAAAAAAAACAGATACTGGGCATCCCATGGCTCAGTGAAATTGACACAGAAAGTTAACTATCACACACTCCATCCCCACCCCCAGGTGAAGGAGATAACTCCAGTAGGGAGTAAGTGAGCTGACACCTTTTATAGTGCTATGTGGTTATGACTTTTAGATCTAGGGGGCAAAAGTGAAAAGGCTGGTGACCCCCAGTGTTGTCTTACAGAAAAAAAAAAAAGAAGGTTCAGGAGATCTTGCATGCACTTACTGAAAGGACAAGTACAATTGCATTGCTTGTATGTAACATAGAAGGAATGTTAGATGATGATATAGCCCATCAGAAGACAGGTGTGTTATACCTCCTTACTTTAGATTGCGGTGGTAAACTGGTTAGTCTGATAAGGCCTAAGGAATTCTTAGCTGATTGTCCCTCTGGGATCTTAGAATCATGGAATTATTGTCTGATAGCTGGGCATTAAAACAGAAGCACTGCCTGTCCTGTGAACTTTACAATGCTCTTATTTAAGTATTATTATAGGGATGACTGTTTATTAGTTGTATATCTAGAGATCCACTCAGATAATGGAACGTTCTTCCTGCCCAGCCAGTTTAACACAGCATATTCCTATGCCTTTTATTGCCTGCAGAGTGTGGAAGCAAGAGAACTCTGGAACTCTCTACTCATAGACAATTGCTTATTTAATTCTATATGAGTACTGTACACATCTATCCCATGTGTTAGGTTTCTATTGCTACATAACAAATTAACACAAATGTGGCTTAATACCACACAAGTGATCTCACAGTTTCTATAGGTCAAATGTCTGAGCACAGCATGGATAGATATTCTGCTCAGAGTCTCATTAGGCTGAAATCAAGGTATTGGCCAGGGCTATAGTTTATCAGGGCCTTGAAGTCCTCCTTCAGGCTCACTGGTCATTGGCAGAATTCATTTCCTTGTGGTTGTAGGACTGAGGTCCTCATTTTCTTTCTAGCTGTCAGCCAAGGACCATGGTCAGCTCCTAGAGGCTGCCAATAGTGTCTTGCCCCATGGCCCTCACAATTTACAAAACAAATGTTTGCTTTATTCCAGGTTAGCCAGAGCACATCTCTCACTTTGGCAACTAGCCAGAGAAAACGCCTCTTTTAAAGGGCTCTTGTGGTTAGGTCAGGCTTATTTAGATAATCAACCTGTTTTAAGGTCACCTAATTTGGGAGCTTAATTACATCTGCAAAACCCCTTCACCTTAGTACTTAGATTATTGTTTGGGAAAATGGAAAAGTTATGTACAGCAAAGGCTGGACACCTTGGGGGGCTTAGTCCATTCAGGCTTCTATAACAAAATGCCATAGACTCCGGATGGCTTATAACCAACAGAAATTTATTTTCCACAGTTCCAGAGGCTGAGATATCCAAAATCATGGTATCAGCATGGTCAGGTCCTGGTGAAGGCCCTATTCCAGGTTGCAGACTGCTAACTTCTTGCTGTGTCCTCACATGGCAGAAGGGATTAGGGAGCTATATGGGCTCTTTTCTTCTTTATTTAAAGATTATTTATTTATTTGAGAGAGAATGAGCAGTGGGGAGAAGCAGACTCCCCGCTGAGCAGGAAGCCCAGTGCAGGGTTGATGCAGGGCTCCATCCCAAGACTTGAGATCATGACCTGAGCCAAAGGCAGATGCTTAAACAGCTGCCTAGGTACCCCTGGGCTCCTTTTTCTAAAAGCACTAGTCCCGTTCATGAGAGCTCCACCTTCATGACCCTAGTGCCTCCAAAGCCCCCACCCCTTTATGCCATCATTTTGAGCACTAGGATTTCAATATATGAATATGAAGGGCAGGGAGATACACTCAGACTTTAGCAGGGTCATCTTAGAATTCTGTCGAGCATATCCAGGAAGGGGCTATTTGCTCTCAGCCATCTGTTAAGGACCTAGGAATTAAGGGGTGGGGAAATAACTGGAGTAGTATACCTGTAGTGCAGGGACCTGAACCCAGGTATTCCTTTCCAAACATCTGTACTTTTTTTCCTACCCTAATTCTCTTTGGCAGTTGGGAAGTCTGAATAATACACTGTATCGAGAATAGGCAGACACCAACCCGAAGGCACTGCTAGAGCCATGAGGCTGGCTAGTGGTGACCCAATTCAAATGAAGTCACACTAACACCTTTATCCTGCATTTGATGTTATTGTATAACTGCCTTGTAGGCACTGTGCAAGGTGTTCTCACTGCTGGCTGTAAGTAAATGCAGTGCAACTATTATGGAACCATGAAGGAAGGAGATGGATGGTGATGGGGCTACTCCTGGACTCCTGTTAAGGTAATTTTGCTGGGTAAGATATTATATTTTCAGGAGAAGCCTCTCACCAGAAATAAGGGGATACCCAAAACCATGGGAGACATTTGAAGGAAGTATGTCCTGTCTTATACTTGGATCTCTTCAAGAGAACCATCACCCAGGCTATCCCGTTCTTCTAGGCATCTCTTATTGACCACAGATCCTTTGCTAATCTGTCACCATGCTGAATCAGTCATCAGTTACTGGATGCAGCAAGGGAGAGCTGGAAGCACTCAACCGTTTAACATTTACCTACTGTGAATTTCCTATCCTACTCTACTGAATCATACTACCCACTACCTGCCTATAAAACTATCAATAATGGACTTAGGTTCCATGTCTAGCTCTTCCTCTACTTCCTGGGATGACACAGAATTCTTGGTCATTGGAAAAGAATTGGGAGTAATCCTGTAGGCCTTGGTTAGACTTTATTTAAACCCTGTAACTATGAATATTGGCCTTAACTTCAACACAATGTATGCATGTGCGTGTGCACACACACACATAACTTTGGATTAGATAATATGTTTCACCTAGGCTGTTTTCTTGTGCGGTCAAACGACCTTCACCTGTTTGCCTCCAGTAATCATGACCTGTAATCCTGAGGTAATAACCCAGCTACTTCATGTTTTCTGGGATTATCAGGCCCCCATAGCCACAACCTGGCCTTGACATAGAAGAGAAAACTTCCCAGTGGGTACTGAGGAGAGAGGACACCATAGTCTTATTCCTAAGTGGGGATAATTAGAGCTGAAGACCATAGGAAATCTACCAGTTATGCTAGGCTAATAGTTAATGAGATCACTCAAGCCATCCAGCAGATTAGCCTAGACTCCTTAGGCTGGGTGGTTTTATTTTCATTTATTATTGTTATTTTAACCAGGGTGGATTTAGAGCACAAAACTGATCTCCATAATCCTATAGCTAAAGGGGCTATCGGTGCGGCTATCGGTGCCCTAATCAACAATTCCTCTTGTTTATGGATTATGATTAGTGACAAGGAGAATAATCAGTATTCTGCATACAGGAAAAGGCAGTATGGTTATTTAGTGTATTGCAACCTGGTACCCCTTTTTCTTGTCTGAGTCTGAGCTCCCTTAGCCCTGGTTTCATGGCATTCCCTATTCCAGTGATTTTCAAATTGTGCTTCCTACACCAGCAGCATTAGCATCACTTGAGAACTCTTCAGGAATGCAAGTTCTCACGGTTCTTCATGGATCTGCAATCCGTAGGTAAGTCCTCCAGATGGTTCTGAAATAGCTCAACTTTGAGAATCACTGCCTAGCTATTGTATTAACTATTCTCCAGGGTTGCCTATGGATTGTAATGGTATGTATAACTGCTGGAATGGGGTATGATGTATAGAGGCCACATAGAGATTGGAGGTGAAGAACTACCATGGTTGAGGAATAAGAGTTAACTTGCCCAATATTCTCTGCTGGCTGGCCTCTCAAGAAAGAAGTTGGCCTTTGAGCTCCATGGAAACTAGCTACAGATAAATGCTTAGAGAAATCAGTTCTACTAGAATGCTGATCAGGTCACTTGTCTGCCATAGCAAGATACGATCTTTTGTCCCGGGCCTTGACAGAAGAGAGCCTGTGCATTCTCTTCTGTATGTACAATACAGAAGTATGTATGAATGTATGTATGTATGAAAGTAGGTATGTATGAATGAGGTGGTGGGAAAGGCTTAGGAGCCATGGTTCTGCCATGTCATGCAGCTACTGGATCACAACCCTCATTAGGCCAGCTAATCCATAGCTTTTCAGACCTTTGTTAAAAAAACAAACTTCCTCATTGGTAGTGATGAGGAAGGGAGTTAAATAGGAGATATACAATCACATTCAAGCAAGGATCAGAGTCTCATTCCTGTGTGCTGACTTCTAATGGAATGAGCAACGAGGGTCTTCCAAAACTGTTGCTGCTCCTATGTTCAATGGTTTCCTCCAATAAGTGCTATTCTAAAGGCCTAGTATGTGTCCTGTGTGGTCACGTGGTTTTGCTCTGTTATTCAACTGTATGAATATGCTGACATTATTTATTCATTTTCTGTTGCTGAGCATCTAGGTTATTTGCTCTCTGTGGCAGTGACATGCAATGCTGCCATGAACATTATTGTATATTTATCCTGGTACTCATAAGCACAAATTTATCTACTAGATATCCTAAGTGTGGAATTGTGGGATCATAGGGCATATATATCTTCAAATTTTAAAGATAATACCTACAAGTTTTCCAGAGGGGTTGTACCAATTGACATCCCCCACTATTGTGGGAATTCATACACATTGCTCAACCTTGCTCACATTGCTCAGTCAATCCTTGCTAACATTTAATATTGCTGACTAATTCATTGTAACCAATCTGTGTAGTGTAGTGTAGTGTAGTATTTCATTGTTTTTTTAGCCTTTTGTGAAGTGTTTTTTCAAATCTTTCCCTCATTTTTTTTCTTTTTTGTCATCTTTTAAATATTTTCTGTTGCTATTCTTTGTATATGCTGGATAATTTTTCTTTCTCAATTTTGTGTTACAAAATCTTTTTGTTGATTGTCTTTTTAAAACTAAACTTAATATTTTTAGATAAATGTAGATATACATACATGAGAAATAATAGAGAAATAGCCCACATACTCTTTATCCAGTTTCTTTCAATGGTACCATCTCACAAAACTATACCACACTATCACAACCAGATTACTGACATTAATAGAATTAAGATACAGAACAATTCCCATCCCCACAAGGGTTCCTAATTTTGCTCTTTTACAGCCACACCTACTTCCCTCCTGTCCCTACTTCCTTTTTATTATAATTTCCTTCTCTGCTGGCTTTGGGTTTATTTTGCCCTTCTTTTTCTTGGTTCTTCAGGTAGGAGCATAGATTACTCATTTGAGACTTCTTTTTTTCTAATTTATGTATTTAGTGTTGTAAATTTTCCTTTCAGCACAGCCTTAGATGTGACCCACATCTGCATTTTATATGTTGTATTTGCATTTCATTTAGTTCAATGTATGTTTAAAATTTACCTTGAGATTTGTTCTTTGACCCATAGATTATTTGAAGAGGGTTGTTTAGTTTCCAATATTTTTTTTTTTTTTAAGATTTTATTTATGTGAGTGAGCACAAGCAGGGGGAGCTGCAGGCAGAGGGAGAGGTAGAAACAGGCTCCTGGCTGAGCAGGGAGCCCGAAGTGGGGCTCAAACCCAGGACACTGGGATCATGACCTGAGCTGAAGGCAGTTAGCTGAATGAGACACCTAGGCACCCCAGTTTCCAAATATTTGTAGATTTTCATCTACAGTTGAAACAAGGAAACAATGGCTTTGAATCACACTGTGGACCAGATGGATTTAAGAGATATATCCAGAGCATTTCATCCTAAAGCAGCATACACATTCTTTTTGAGTGCACATGGGATATCCTTCATAATAGATCACATAGTGGGTCACAAATCAAACCTCAAAGTACAAAAAGACAGATCATGCCATGCATACTTTCAAACTACAACGCTATGAAACTTGAAGTCAATCACAAGAAAAAGTTTGGAAAGACCACAAATACATGGAGGTTAAAGAACATCCTGTTAAAGAATGAATGGGTTAACCATTCTCAAATAACCTAATCTTACACCTAAAGGAGTTAGAAAAGGAAATAAAGCCTTAAAAAAATAAAAATAAAGCCTTAAAAAGCCTAAAGTCAGCAGAATAAGGGAAATAATAAAGTTTAGAGCAGAAATTTAAAAAATGGAAACAAAAAAGCCTCATAGAACAGATCAATGAAACTAAGAGCTGATTCTTTGAGAGGATTAATAAACTTGATGAACCCCTAGCCAGATTTATCAAAAAGAAAAGAGAAAGGATCCAAATAAGTAAAATCCAAATGAAAGAGGAGTGATCACAACCAACACCACAGAAATACAAATAATTATTAGAGGCTATTATGAAAAATTATATGCCAACAAACTAGGCAATCTGGAAGAAATAGATAAATTCCTAGAAACATACAAACTGCCAAAACTGAAACAGGAAGAAATAGAAAATTTCAACAGACCTATAAGTAGCAAAGAAATGGAATCAGTAATCAAAAATCTCCCCACAAACAAAAGTCCAGGGCCAGATGGCATCCCAGGGGAATTCTAGCAGGCATTTAAAGAAGAGTTAATACCTCTTCTTCTCAAACTGTTAGAGAAAAATAGAAATGGAAGGAAAACCTTTTAAAAGATTACTAGCTGCTCTTTGAAAGGTAAATTTGGGGAATGGTAAACTGGAAGTAGGGAGATTCTCTTGGAGTCTACTGAAGTAACTGTCTTAAGCCTTACTATGGAAGTACTAAGCAGTTGGTACCTTCAGAGATGATTAGAAGCCTCGAGGGTATTGAAATATACCAAGAGGATGACTAGCAGGAATGGACGGGAAGTGGGGGGGGGGGGGCAGGAGCGGGGGCGGGGGATGCTGCAAAGGAGAGGGAGGAGTCAAGAAGAGAGCGTTGGTTTCAGGTCTTACCATTTAACAATTTGGAGCCACAGGAGGTCGGTCAGATTTGAAGGAAAAGAATTCAGCATAAGGTATATTGAGTTTGAGGTGTCTAAACAGCATGACAAGTCAGATAAAGATGACCAGCAGGCAACTAGATACAACGGTTTAAGAGCTCAGAAACGACATCAGAGCTACACAAATAGCTGGAGAGGGTTGCCTGGGTAGCTCAGTGGTTGAGCATCTGCTTTTGGCTCTGGTTGTGATCCCAGAGTCCTGGGATGTAGTCCCACAGGGGGCTCCCTGTAGGGAGCATGCGTCTCCCTCTGCCTAGGTCTCTGTGCATCTCATGAATAAATAAATAAAATTAAAAAAAGAAAAGAAATAGCTGGCGGAATCAAAGATGAAATAAACAAAACTAAAACAGGCCCATTGTTTGAAGTAGGTTGGGGGGGAAAAAGACAAGAAAAAAAGTAAAAAAAAAAAAAAAGGGAGAGATAATCTGTAAATAACTTGGCTACAAAAAAGTTAATGCCTAAACTAAATGACGAACAAGAACTAAGCTTATGCCCAAGTTATTTTTATAAGCAGCAAAATAAAGAGAGCATACTTCCAGACACACACTTGAAACGCGGTGGTGACCTGAGCTCGGATGGGGGGCGGTCGGAGTAAACTTAGCCTGGCGGTGGGGGAGAGACCTGAGGCCACGCCCCCGCCGCCCCGGCCACGCCCCCCGGCCTCGCCCGCGCCGCGGCCTCCAGCGCCTCCTCAAACCCGGCGTCCATTTTGAGAGACGCTGGTCTTTTCCAGTGGAGAAGTCGTATTTGTGTTTGAGGCTTTGAAGTCGCCGTAAGTAGTGTGTCCAGCTCTGTGCTCCCCTCCTTAAGCATCTCCAGGAGTGGAAGGCTTCGTACATATTACCGAGTTGGCGGCCAGGCCTCAGGCCCTCGTGCCCCGGCAGCGCAGTGGGCGCGGTGAGCTGGTGCCATCGCCGCCTCAGAGGAGGAAGCCGAGACCGCAGGGCCCTCAGGCCGGGCAGGCCCAGGGCCTCGGCTGCGCCCCGGGGCGGGCCTGCGTTCGTTCGCCCCGCAACTCCCTGCAGGTGTGAGGGGCTCGGCCGTCCCTCCCCTCCTCGGCTCTCCTGGCCCAGTGCTGCCTGGGTTCAGCGCCTGCAAATGTTGTCTCTTGCCCCGTTTCCTCGTGGAGGGCGCCTGAGTCTCGTTCTAGGTTCTCCATCCTGGCAAGTAGGCCCTGGCGTTTGACCGAAGCACGAGGTAGATGGTGGTGCCCTTTGCTATGATGGGACAGGCTTCAGAAGGAATAGGTTTGGAAAGTTGGGTTTGGGATATATTTTGAGATGTTTGGGAGAAATCCCAGTGGAGATTTTGCAGGCTGCAGGATATATGGGTTTGGAAATCAAGAGGAGAGGTTTGGAAGGGGAACAATGTTTTGATCTTTCCCTAAATGGTACTGAACTTCAAGGATCTGTAGGTACGTGGGAAATGGCTGTGGTAATGATTCTGAAAATGCTGCCTGTAATTCAGTATTCAAGCAGTTTACCACCCTCCCAGTCACAGGGCTTCTGTTCTTGGGCATATCAATATTTGCAGTTGGTCACACCAAATTCATGGAGTTTGATCATCAGCCAATTCAGGCTTCTCATTTCCGTTGTGATTATTTTCCTTTGACCCATGGGGTTCCCCCCCCCCCTTTATATATTGTTTAATTTCCAAGTGTGGATTTTTATAGTTATTTTTTTCTTACTGATTTCTGGCTGAATTGTGCTGTAGTCAGAAAATATGCTCTGTAAGATACCAATTCTTAAAAGTTTATTAAAACCAATTGTGTGGTTCAATATACGACTTTCAATAAATGTTCCAATTCCAATGGAATGTATATTCTGCAGTCATTGAGTGTTTTATACATGTTAATTAAGATTAGTTCATTGGGACGCCTGGTGGCTCAGCGGTTGAGCGTCTGCCTTGGGCCCCGGGCATGGTCCTGGGGCCCCGGACCTGGTCATCCGGCTCCCTGCATGGAGCCTGCTTCTCCCTCTGCCTGTGTCTCTGCCTCTCTCTGTGTGTCTCTTGTGAATAAATAAATAAAATCTTAAAAAAAAAAATTAGTTAATCAAGTTGTTAAAACCTTTTAGACTTTTTTGTCTGGTTATTATATTATTATTGAGAGAATATAAATTAATATATTTTTTATTCAGAGAAGTATGCTAAATCTCCCACCATGATTGTAGTTTTGTCTGTTTCTCCTGTAGAAGCCATTTGATTGGGTGCCCATAAATGGGAAATTATTTTTTAAGTCATTTTGCATCATGGTGAAAGGTCTTTCTTTGTCTTTTTGCCTCAAGCAAAAAACAAGGTCTTTTGATCTGCTGGTAACTAGTGAGGTAGACTGCATCATTTGACTCCAATTCCTACCCTTCCTTTCTCTTTTATGTTCCTGGTAATTTTTTAAAATACATTTTTGAAAGATTTTATGTATTTATTTGAGAGCGAGCAACACATGTGCATGAACAGGGTGGGAGGGAGCGGGAAAAGCAGACTCCTCGCTAAGCAGGGAGTGGGACATGGGGCTTGATCCTAGGAGCCTGGGATCATGACCTAAGCCAAAGGAAGCCACCAACCACCTGAGCCACCCAGGTGCCCCCATATTCCTGTTAATTTTTTTTTTCCTGGTAATTTTTGATTGAATAGTTGGCATTGAGAATTTGGTTTTTTGGCTACTTGTATTTTTTTTTTTTTTTTAATTCTGATCTTTGTTTCAGAAGAGATCCAAGTTACTTGGAAACATTTTGACAATTTTGAAGCTACTTTTTAAACTTTGGACCGGCCATAATCCTAGTAGCCTTTAATGTAGACCTAATTTTTTTTTCACCCTTTTTTCTACTATTGAGGCAATACCCTTCTGAGTATGCTTCCTAGTGCCTCATGGATTATGAGGCTTTTCTGCTCTAGAGAAAACACCAACTATTCCCAGCCTTTTGTGAGCTCTTTTGTCTAAGCACCTTGTTTTATGTGGTTCTTTCTGTAGTGTCAGATAATTTCTTCACACCCATGTACTGATTTGTATTCAGTTGGTGACTCAGGGGAAGACATAGGGGTTGGTGCTTTTCCTTCCCCAAACTCCCATTTCTGTCTGCTCAGTTCAGGGATACTGCCAGGATTCACCTACATTCTCATTCCCAGTGCTTCATCCTGGAAACTATCCAGATTGCATATATAATACTCACTTCCTTTGTTTCTTCTCTCTCAAGAATGGCTATCGTTCACTGCCTGTTGTCCACTGTGTGAAAACTGTTCTTTCATATTTTCCCCATGTTTTTAGTCACTTAAGTTGGGAAGGTTACTCCAGTCCCTCTTATTCCCATTTTTGCCAGAGGTGTACATTCAGACTATGCACTGTGAACTACAACACACTTAACTACAACACTGCTTTTCACAGAAAAACTAAGTGGAGCACAACAAAGTTTTCAGGAGCAGAGATGATTGCCTGGGATCAGGCCCTTTAAGACTTCTTGTTTGTTTATTCTTAAATAGTTTTCAGGGGTTTTTTTTGGCCATTCATTCCACACATTCTCTGAGAGTATCCTATTACAGTAGGGTGAGAAAATTCAGTAGTGACAGCTAGACATCCCTCAATATCCTTTTCTTTTCTTTCTTTTTTTCTAGTAAGAAAACCTCTGTCAGTGAAATGCATGTTCAATTTTTGTCAGTGTCCTTAAAATAAGGGGGAACATCCTTTGTTCTTCTCCCTTTCTCCTAGTTGGAATTTAGCATGGTAGCATGTAACTTGAGCATCCATTTTTGGATGCTGATGAGGAACCCCTGTGCTGCAGTGGAACAGCAAGATGGAAGATATCAGGGTTCTTAAGGACATTGTGAAGCTACATACCGCATAGTTTCTGAAATATTTTTGTTGGCAAAAGAAAAAACAAACTTGTCATATTTTGGCCATTGCTATTTTGAATATTCCATCATTTAAATTGAGGCTAATGCTAACTAATTCCACATGGGAAAAGAGCAAAAGGGAAGGGGCAGCCAGGCAGCTGTGTATCTGAGTCACTTATTAGTCGGTGGTTGAATTTTCACATACCTCACCCATGCCTCTTAGGTTCTCAAGTTATTTCAGGAGCATATTACAAATATTGAAAAAACACATGTGTATATGTTATCTAATAAGATGCTTTCAGCATTTATTAGTTGTCTAGGACAGAGAATATGGTCCCACTTTAGAGGTGAAAAAAAAAACTAAACCTTAGATAGCTCATGACTGCACTAAGTACTCAACAAGTTAGGGGAAAAGGTAGGGTGAAGCTCTACTCATCTGCCCCGAATCCAGTGCATTATCCTAGATTATAAACTTTTAAAATCTATCAATTTTTGATGGAATTTTCTGTATGACAGTGAGGTAGGAAACATTTGAAGGAGCTATTAGATCCTAATCATTTTATTTGTCATTTCAGCAAGAGGGTGAACCATGCTTAAGGCCAACAGGGTTGAACCTGGGAGTAGCCAGAAGAATAGAAGTCTGAAAGAGCGTAATCCATGTGTCCTGTGCACCTGCAACCGACAATGCTACATCACCTTGATTACTGGTTGCTATACCTGCGAGTGGCAAGTCAAACAGGAGAAAATGTCTAGACCTGGACCCTGCTGCTGCTCTTGGGTACAGAGAGATGGGAAGGAGTAGGACCATACTTTCTCAAATGTGGGGAACATGGGCTGGTTCCTGGCCCTATGAGGGATCATTAGAGTCCCCAGGCCTGGGCATAGTAGAGCTCTAGTTCTCTGATGAAAAGCCTGCTACAAGTCTGGAGCCAAAATTAACCTTACAGAAACACATGCTTGTTTTCTTCATTTTCTTTCACTTTTATTCTTCTCCTTTTTCTTACTAAATCTTTTTTCTTACTAAATCTTTTATGTCATTTATTTACTCATTGATTTACTTTTGCTTTTATTCATTTAGTAAATTTTGAAGAAAAAGTTTAGGTGTAGTTAGATGTTTTTGACTAGGAATTACAGGAATGCTTGAATCTTAAATTCTCTCTTCATTGTGAGTTTCCCAAAGGAGTTATGTTTATGAGAAAAATAATAGCAAGTAGGAAACAAGGTATTCCTTTATTATTGGTCAGGCTAATGCCTATTTTCCCTAATGAAAAACTTTAGTAAGGCTGAGTTGTGGCATGTGACCTAATCTTATTGAAGCCTCTTATTTTAAATTCTAAGCCATATGTTGGGATCCTCTGGTGGACTATTTGATATAAGAGACCAAGTGATGAGCACACTGAAGTGATAAGAGGAGGGCCACATCATGTACCTTCATGTACTTGTAAATGCAGTCCAGCCAAAGTCTGAGATTCTGACCATTTAGATCACTAGTTTCTTATATGTAAAGTGGGGAGCACAAGCAAAGGGGTAGTAATGGGAAGCTTGCCTAGATTAGGAGACGTGTTCTACTCTTTCCTATATCTTACCTTCCTAGACAGTCTATTAGTTTATAGTTTATACGGACTAGTTTATATACTAATGTCTAGGAATGAAGAACTGCCTTAGATATGGTTCCTGCTCTCAAGCAATTCATAGTCTATTGGAGGAAGAGACCAGCATGATGCAATCTTAATTTCTAAGAGTATTTGTGTGTGTGTATGTGTATATATACATACATGCTTCCATGTGCCAAGGGAGAGGCTGAAAACAACTTCTTATAGAAGGCAAGAGGTGATTAAGAACTGGGTAGCTAAGCATAGGGGATGGCAGAAGCAATAGTATTGGAGGAGTCAAGGGGCATTGGTATAAGGTTTATTTTAGGTGGAAAGGAGGTTACAGATGGAGAAGTGATGGGAAGTGAAGCCAGAGAGGGAGATGGGACCAATGTTGTGTGGTTTTAAGAATTTGACTTCTATCATGTAGACGATAGAGAGTCCCTAAAGATTTTAAACTGATGTTCCTGATCTATGTTTTGGAATGATTGTTTGATCATGTGGGGGATGGATTGGAAGGTACAAACAAGGGAGGAGATGTCTTTGCCTTCAAAGAGAAAATGATAGCAGTATTTAATTAAGGTAAGAGATGTTGGTGGTCTAGATTAGATAGTGATGGTAAATATGGAGAAGAGTGAACTGATTCAACAGAAACTTATTACTTAGGATTGAGGAAGTAAGTTACATGAGAGTTACTATGTAATAAGAAAGAAAAGGGAGGCTTCATGGGCAGGGTGACATTTGAGGCAGTGTGTGTAATGGAAAAATCCTTGGACTAGAGCCTGGGAGAATGTTTGAGTACTAATTCCCACTCTGCCTTTGGCTGATGATGTGAGATCTCTGAGCCTCTCTATAGTTAGAGAATTGAATGAGATAATTCCTAAGGTCCCTAGATAATTCTCAAGGCCCCATTTTCGCTCAGGGGAAGGAGCAAAGCATGTAGCATAAGAACTAAAATCTTGTGTTATGAGAAAAGACTACATGGATTCAGTTTATGGCTTTACCACGGACTATCTCCAAATTAGAGTTTTACCACTTGCGCAGGTTACTTGACAGCTAGTGCTTTAGATGCCTCATTAGAATAATGGAGATGGTAGGTATGCCTGGGTAGCTCAGTGGTTGAGCTTCTGCCTTCAGCTCAGGGCATGATCCTGGAGTCCTAGGATTGAGTCTCGCTTTGGATTCCCAGCAGGGAGCCTGCATCTCCCTTTGCCTATGTCTCTGCCTCTCTTTGTGTCTCTCATGAATAGACAAAATCTTAAAAAAAGAAAAAAGGAAGAAAAATGGAGATGGTTATAATAGTACCTACCAATAGGATTTGTTGTGGGAATGGAAGAAGTAATATATGGAAAACACTTAGAATTGGGCTTGGCACACAATTAGCCCTTAATAAATATTAGCTATTTTGTTACTCTCGGAAGTGATCTTTCATATACAGAAATATTGGTACAAGGGATTATGGGTAGAGGAAATGAGGTGGTCAGAGGTCGAGGAATAGAGAAACAGTGGTGTGTTTAGGGAAAAGTAAATTTCCAATGTTGAATTAAGGACATGTAAAGCAATGGTAAGCAATAGGGTTGTAAAGTAATATTTTGATCAAATTATGAAGCATCTTTGTGTCAAGCTAAAGTATTTGAACTTTCCCTTGTAAATAGCGGGGAGCCTTTGAAAATGATTGAGGAAGAGGGGCAACAGTGAGAATCAAAACAAGGAAATGGATCTATTCAACAAAAACAAGTTAGTGGAACACTTCTGTTCCACAGTGAATAAGACAACTAAGGCCTCAACCTTCCTGCAGCTTATGAATCTAGTGGGATGTGTTAGTTAATAGACCATAAATGAAGAGAGATTATTTCAGATAGTGATAGGAGCTTTAAAGATATTAAATAAGAAACAGTGTTAGAATCTGGGGTGGGAGAGTGGTTGGAGAAGATCTCTTTGCAAAAGCGTCATGTGAACTGTCTCCTAAATGGAGATGTAGTCAGCCATGTGTGCAGCTGGGGGCAAAAGTATTCCAGGCAGAGGAACCAGAAAGTTCAAAAGTTTTGAAGTAGAAATGAATTTGGTCATATTATAGAAACAGAAAGAAGGCCAGTCTGGAGTTCAGAAATGGAATGTGTAGAATAAGATGAGGTCAGGGATGGACAAGGATTGATCAATGAGGACCTTGTGGGCCATGGCAGGCAGTTTGATGGTATGTTAATGCAACAGGAAGCTCTGGCAGGGTTTTGAGCAGGGGAATGACATTATCTGATACATGTTTCTAAAGTCCACATGAGATTTAGAAGATAGAGTAGGAGTGTAAAATCTGAATCAAAGATTTTGTGCTCTTCATCCTCCTACACCCAGAAAGTGCACCTTGATAGCTGTAATGTCTCTCATCTTTTTGGAATACAGTTCCTACATTTTCCATTTTATTTATTTTTATTTTTCACAGTAATGCCATAGTTTAGACAGGGCAAAGATTATCTGTCCAGTGTTAACAGATTAAATGCAGTGTTCTAAAGAGGCAGAATTCTTTTTTTTTTTTTTTTAAGATTTTATTTATTTATTCATGGGTGGGGGGCCGGCAGAGACACAGGCAGAGGGAGAAGCAGACTCCACCCAGGGAGCCTGATGTGGGACTCGATCCCGGGTCTCCAGGATCACACCCTGGGCTGAAGGCGTTGTTAAACCGCTGAGCCACCCGGGCTGCCCTAAAGAGAGGCAGAATTCTTATTTAGGTGATACAGAAGTGTTAAGATTGTAACTCAGGTAGCAACGCAAACCTAATGTTCCCGGGAAGCATTTGGCAACCTCTAGCATGACTGGCTTGTGATGTGACTTTCAGTGAAGGAGGTTGCCTTCAAGGCTGTTTGAACACCTCCATAAAGATGTACTCCATCCTGGCTTTAGGCTCAGAGATCTGGGCAGTATCCCTGCTACTTCTTGGCTGTGTGGCTTTGAGTCAATTATTTCACTTCTCTGAGCTTTAGTTCTTCTGCAAAGTTAAGGATAATAATACCTAATTTATATGGCCATATTGAAAAATGAAGCAAATGAAAGTAGTTTTTGCAATTTCTAGCATTGTACTGGCACAAGGTAGCTACTCAAAAAAAGCTTTATTCCTTAACCTGTCCTCCATCCCCCAAATTTGGGCAGGTAAGTGACTAAATGAACTGATGAGTGATGACTGGATGAATTACTCAAAGATTGAGTCAGCGAACAAACATTTGGTAGATGAAGAGGTGGATTAATGCAACAGAGGGTTGTTAAGAGCTAGCTCCATTTAAGGAACTCTGCTGGATATTGCCAGGATGGAGGTGTGTAACAGTTTCTTAGAGAAGAAACTTTCTCACCAAATACAAAAAGATAAACATGTAATTGCAACTAAATGTAATAAATGTTATAAATAGGCTTATACAAAATTCCATAGGGGTAAGGAGAATACAGTGGTCACTCCAGTCTCCAGAAGATAATGTGCGGCATTGCAACTATACAGAACTTTGACAAGTTTATACAGATATTGCTGAAGTGACATGGATAAATGGAGCTGATTTATACTTTTTTCTTTTCCCAGAGAGAGCGATTATTTTACCCATTTGTGATTATTTCATTTTTCTTGTCTGTGATTTTGCTGTTCGTGTGGATAGAAACTTCAAATGAATACTTTGGCTTTGACTGGTGAGTTTCACTTTTTGTATTTTCATTTGTATAGGGGCTCTTTGGTTTGCTGGCCACCTGAATTGTACCTCAGGCTGAAAAGATCTGGTGGTATAAGAGGAAGGGTCACAAAATTGGTCTTTTCCACAGTGGGTGGATGAGAGGCCTAACTCTGTGGTGGAGGAAGGATGCTCAGCACCCTCACTTATTTCACTTACCTTCCACATTTAGTCCAAATCTGGCTCAGTGGGAAGCTATTCAGATGACTCCCTGAAACCTTGTTCCCAGTCTTTTTGTCTGGGCTACTGATGCCTTATACTAGTTGGTCTTTGTGTTCTCTGTCCATGAACCCTCCTGTCTCTGCCTCACCTCTAGCCTCCCCCTCTTCCTTCTGTACCTAGGGAGCTTCCTAGGGCTCTGAACACAGAAATGGGTGTCCTTGGCATTCTTTCATGGCCACACTCTTCATACTGGATTGCTCACAGCAATTCCAGTTTCTTTGGTCTGGTGGTTGCAAATCTTACTCATTATTTGGTATTTGGGGGAGAAAGAGGTATGTTTGAATACGAGACTTTTAAAAAAATGGAATATAGTTGAGTTTTACTTTTATAGAATTAAAGTGTGTTTTCTTTTCTTTTTTTTTTTCAAGGGAGGAGGGGAGAGAAGAAAGAGAGGAGGGGAGGGAGAGAGGGTTAGAGAGAGAGAGAATCTTAAGTAGGCTCCGTATAGCATGGAGCCAGAGGTGGGACTCAGTCTTGTGACCCTGAGGTCATGACCTGAGCCAAAATCAAGAGTTGGACAGTTAACCAGCTGAGCCATTTAGGCACCCCTGGTTTGTTATTTTAAATATAAAAACTTGAAAAATATAAAAATCAGCTTAGTCTTATTCTTGAGTGACAATCACTTGTTGGTATATTTCCCAGCCTTTTTTTCTACACTTATTTTTTTATATTATTGCACTCATACCATACATATATATAATTTTATTTTTCCTTTTCACTTAAAATAATTATAAACATTTTGAAAAAATTGTTAAAAACTGAACATCATTTAAAATAGTTTCAAAATATTTCATGATATGAAGATGCTGTAAAATACTTAACCACTTTGTATGTGGTTATGAATGTTTCTAATTTTCTTGTTTTTATGAAATAAGAGTGCAGAGAATAAGAGTTTGTATTCTGACTTAGGTCTTAGATAGATTCTCACAAGTAGCATTATTGAGCCAAGAAGAATAAACATTTTTAATATTCATTATGCCTATTGCTGATGTACTTTCTCAAAAGATTGTAGTGATTTTCATTTGCAACAGAGGTATATGAGAGTTTCTTTGTTTTTGTTTTTGTTTTATAGAGAAAGAGAGCACACATGTGCATGTATTTGCCTGAGTTGGGGGGAGGGGGCAGAGGAAGAGGGAAAGAGGAAGGGAAAGAGGAAGAGGGAAAGGGAGAGAATCTTAAGCAGTTTCCACACCCAGCATGGGGCCAACTTGGGGCTCAGTTTTAACCACCCTGATATTATGACCTGAGCCGAGATCAAGAGTTGGATGCTCAATCAGCTGAGCCACCCAAGTGCCCCGAGAGTTTCTATTTTAACCTGTCATTGACAGCATTAATTATTCTATTTTGAATAATTTTTATTAATTTTATAGATAGAATTTGTTTTATTTTAATTTAATCATTAAGTGTTAAAAATAGTTTATTTTCTTTTTAGTTTTCTTCTTTGCCCATTATCTTGTGGGATTTTTAGTGATTTTTCTTGTCTGCTTATATGCAGTCTTTATGCATCAGTTCTAAGTTACTACAAAACACTTGAAATACAAAAATGTTTCATTTTTTTTTAATTTTATTTATTTATGATAGTCACAGAGAAATTGAGAGAGAGAGAGAGAGAGGCAGAGACACAGCCAGAGGGAGAAGCAGGCTCCATGCACTGGGAGCCTGATGTGGGATTCGATCCCGGGTCTCCAGGATCGTGCTCTGGGCCAAGGCAGGCGCCAAACCGCTGCGCCACCCAGGGATCCCTGTTTCATTTCTTATATTTAGAATTTCCCAATTTTGGAAAACTTTTTATTGAGATATAATTTATTAGTTTCAGGTGTACAACATAATGATTTGGTATTGTATATATTGCAAAATGATCACCATTTTAATTAACATCCATCACCATTGTTACAAATTTTTTTTCTTGTGATAACTTTTAAGATCTCTCTTCAGCAGCTTTCAAATATATAATATTATTACGCCACTATGCTGTATATTACATGCTCAGGACTTACTTTCTAACTGGAAATTTGTACCTTTTTTTCTATCTTCACCCATTTTACCTACCCCTCACTCCTTGCCCCTAGAAACCACCAATCTGTTTTCTGGGTCTGTGAGTTTAGTTTTTTTTTTTTTTTTAAGATTTCCTATAAGTGAGATCATATGATATCTTATCTTTCTTTGATTTATTTCACTTAGCATAATACTCTCAGGGTCCATCCATGCTGTTGCACATAGCAAGATCTCATTCTTTTTTATGGCTGAATAATATTCCATTGTGTATTTATACCATATTTTTCTTTATTAATCCATTGACAGACATTTAGGTTGTTTCCATATCTTGGCTATTATAAATAATGCTGCACTAAAGATGGGGGTGCATATATCTTCTTGAGTTACTGTTTTTATTTCTTTTGGATATCCCAAAGTGGAATTGGTAGGGTCACATGGTAGTTCCATTTTAAATTTTTTAAGGAACCTCCATACTGTTTTCCACAGTGGCTGTACCATTTTGCATTCCCACCAACAGTGCTCAAAGGTACCCTTTTTTCCACATCCTCACCAACATTTGTTATTTCTTGGCTTTTTGATAATAGCCATTCTAACAGGTGTCAGGTGATATCTCATTGTGAGTTTTGATTTGCATTTGCCTGATGATTAGTGATACTGAGCACCTTTTCCTATACCTGTTGGCCTGAATGTCTTTGGAAAAATGGTCAGGTCGTCTGTCCATTTTTTAGGCCTTTCATTCATTTTGAGTTTATCTCTGTATAAAAAAATGGTCTAGTTTCATTCTTCTACATGTGGCTGTCCAGTTTTCCTAGCACCATTTATTGAAGAAACTGTCCTTGATTTTTTTTATTAATTTTTTCACTATAACTTATTTTAAAGGTCTTGTGCTTTTATTTTCCACAACTCTGTATGCTGTGCTCACCGCAAGTACAGCTGTCACCATACAATGCTATTACGATACCATTGACTGTATACCCTATGCTGTAACTTTTATATACTTTATCATGTACCTCTTGGTGTATATGTCTTCTTTGGAAAAATGTCTGTTTATTACATCTCTTTCTCAATTCTAATTGGGTTATTTATTTGCTATTGAAATGTATGAGTTCTTGATGTATATTTGATATTAACCACTCACTCAAACACGTTTTGCAGATATTTTCTCCCTTTAAGTAGGTTGCCATTCATTTTGTTGATGCTTTCCTGTGCAGAAGCTTTTTAGTTTGATATAGTCCCACTTGTTTATTTTGTTGCCTTAGCTTTTGGTGTCAAATCCAAAAAAAATCATCACCAACATGGATGTCAAGAAACTCTTTGCTTATGTTTTCTTCTAGGAGTTTTATTATTTCAAATTTTACATTCAGACTTTAATAATCCATTTTGTGTATGGTATTACACAGTGGTCCAGTTTCATTCTTTTGAATGTGGCTGTCCAGGTTATTGAGGAGACTGCCCTTTCCCTATTGTATATTCTTGGTTTTTGGCTTCTTTGCTGTAAATTTATTGACCATATATACACCTGGGCTCTTTATTCTGTTCCATTGATCTATATGTCTGTTTTTAATGCCCACACCATACTGTTTTGATTACAATGGCATTGTAATATAGTCTGAAATCAGGGCGTATCATGGCTCCAGCTTTGTTCTTTTTCCATATTGCTTTGGCTGTTCAAGGTCTTTTGTGGTTCCATAAAAATTTTAAGATTGTTCTATTTCTGTGAAAAATGCCTTTGGAATTTTGGTAGGAATTGAACTGAATCTACAGATGGCTTTGGGTAATATGGGAATTTTAATAATATTCTTTCAGTCATGAATGTAGGATATCTTTCCATTCATGTCTTCAATCTCTTTCCTCAGTGTCTTTTATTTTCCAGTAGGTAGGTCTTTAACTTCCTTGGTTAAATCTCTGCCTAGGTATTTTATTGTTGTTGATGCTAATGTAAATGGAATTTTAAAATTTCTTTTTCATATAATTCATTAGTAATGTACAGTAATGCTACTATTTTTGGGTGTTGATTCTGTCTCCTGCAACTTAACTGAATTTGCTAAATTAGATTTAATTGTTTTTTGGTGAAGTCTATATTTTCTATATATAAAATCATATAATCTGCAAATAGAGACATTTGTACTTCTTCCTTTCCAATTCTGTTTTTTTTTTCTTGCCTGATTGCTTTGGCTGGGATTTCCAGTACTATGTTGAATAAGAGTGGTGAGAGTGTGTGCACCCTTGTCTTGTTCTTGATCTTAGAGGAAAAGCTTTCAACCTTTCACAATTAAGATATTCACTGTAGACTTGTCATATGTGTCCTTTATTATGTTAGGGTATAATTCTGTATTTTATTTATTGAGTTTTTTTCTTTCCAAATTTTTGTTTAAATTCCAGTTATCAGGGACACATGGGTGGTTCAGTGGTTGAGTGTCTAGACGCCTTTGGCTCAGCCTGTGATCCTGGGTTCCTGGATTGAGTCCCACATCGGGCTCCCTATGAGGAATCTCTCTGCCTCTGGCTTTCCTTCTGTATCTCTCATAAATAAATAATATCTTAAAAATTAATTAATTAATTCCACTTAACATGCAGTGTAAATTTAGTTTCAGATATAGAATTTAGTGATTCAGCACTTGCATATTATACCGAGTGCTCATCACAAACAGTGCCCTCCTTAATCCCCATCACCCACTTAACCCATTCCTCTCCAACTTCCCCTCTATTAACCATCAGTTTGTCCTCTATAGTTAGGAGTCTGTTTCTTGGTTTTCCTGTTGAGAGTTTTTATCATGAATAGATATTGAATTCTGTCAAATGCTATTTTTTCATCTATGGAGATGATCATATGATTTTTGTGTTTCATCATATTAATGTAGTGTATCGCACTTACTGTTTTGTGTATGTTCAACCTTCCTTACATTACTGGGATGAACCACTTGATCATGGTGTATGATCTTTTTAATGTGCTGTTAAATCTGGCTTCCTAATATTTTGTTGTGAATTTCTGCATCTATATTCATCTGGGATATTGGTCTATAGTTTTTTTAAATTATTTTTTATCTTATTTAAAATATTCTTTATTCAAATTCTATTTAGTTAACATATATTATTAGTTTCAGGGATAGAAATTAGTGATTAATTCGTTGCATATAACACCCAGGGCCTGTGGTTTTCATTTCTTGTAGTGTCCTTATCCAGCTTTGGTATCAGGGTAATTCTGGTTTTGTAAAATGAGTTTGGGAGTGTTCTTTCCTCTTTGGTTTTTAGAAGAGTTTGAGAGAGAATTGTGTTAATTCTTTAAATATTTGGTAAAATTCACCAGTTAAACAATCTGGTCCTGGGATTTTCTTGCTGGAAGGTTTTTGATTTCTGAGTCGGTCTTCTCAGTATAGGTCTGTTCAGATTTTCTATTTCTTCATAATTCATTCTTGGTAGGTTGTATGTTTCTAGGAACTTACCCATTTCTTCTAGGTTGTCTAGTTTGTGGGCATATAGTTGGGCATAGCAGTTGTTTATGATCCCTTTTATTTCTGTGGTATCAGTTGGAACGTCCCCCCTTTCATTTATAATTTTATTTATTTGGGTCCTCTCTTTCTTCTTTGGTTAGTCTTGCTACAGGTTTGTTTATTTTATTTACCTTTTCAAAAATTCAACTTTTAAGTTTGTTAATCTTTTCTGTTATTTGCCTGCTCTCTATTTTACTCATTTACCAAATAAATTTGCTCTTAAATGAAAGTAAGACTCTGCATAAGGACCTTGCTACACAATCAAAAGTATATACTGTCAGTCTTCCTCCTAGTTTCCCCCCAAAGACTATCTAGCCATTTACCAAGGTCGTTGTGCATGGGGGTTATACTTTTACAGGAACTAATGGACACTGACACTGAACTGATAGGAATTTCTGGAGATGTGATTCACTAGTCAGAATAAGGCTTTCAGATGATAGGTAATAGATGGCACTTTGGCTCAGGTCCATTTCTACAGTGGGTCTAGTGGGTCCCCAAACCCACTCTGGTTATTTCTCTAGTTCTGGAATGCATAATTGGAATAAACATACTTGGCAGCAAGCAGAATTCCCAGTAAATACTCCATCATCAAATAGAAATTGTATGTATAAATGTATTCCCACAGGTTCTAATGCCACAAATAAGTTTCATGGGCAGTTTTCTATTGCTGCTATAGCAAATTACTACAAATTCAGTGGCCTGAAACAATACCCATTTATTATCTCACAGTTCTATAGGTCAGAAGTCAAGCATGCTCAACTGGGTACTCTGCTTCGGATCGCATAATGCTAAATTCAAGGTGCCAGCTGGCCTGAGCTTTTATCTGTAGTCTCTGGGTGAAAATCCACTTCCAGATTTATTCAAGTTGTTGGCAGAATCCATGTATTTCTGGCTGTAGAAATGAAGTGTCCTTTCTTTGGCAGTTATCAGATGGAAGTTTTTCTCACCTTCTAGAGGCCAGTGCATTCTTTGGCTTGTGGCTTTCTCTATCTTCAGAGCTAGCAACTGGGTGTCAAATCCTTCTTGCACTATGTATTTCTCTGAGTTCTTTTTCATCTCTCTGATTTCCTCTTATGCTCTCCTCTTCTGATTTTAAGAGTTCATGTGATTACACTGGATTACCCAGATAATTCAGGTTAATCTCCTTATTTTAAAGTTGACTGATTAGTAACCTTAATTACATCTGCAAAGTTCCTTTTACCATCTAACATAACATCATCACTGGTGTGACACCAAAGGGCAAAGGTCATGGGGGCCAGAATTGTGCTTGCCCATCCCTCCTTCCCTCCCTTCTTTATATGTGTGTCTGTCTGTCTATCTTTATCTACTTTTATCTTCTCCCATCCTTCTACCATTCAAAATAGGGTGTGTTGATAGTAATTAACCATATATATTAGTACTTAAATTAGAGGTATAACCATTACCCAGTGGTGAGAACTCTGACCTCTTGTGGAGAGAGGATTGGTCCATTTTTGGTTGCATGAGAGATAATTGCATCATGTTAGAAAATAAGGGTAGTTAGTAGAAGTGTGTATGGATACCAAATTGACCTTGAGTGGACTGTGATAATATACTTTCTGGGTCAGCTAAACTAAAACTTCATTTCTGAGAATTACATTCCCAATATAGGATTGAGTTAGGATTAGTCACGAGAAATTTGCATAAAATTTGGATGTAGGAAGTGAATCAGCAGCCACTGTTTTATATACTCTGAAGGTCAGCAGTGTGCTCAGGCATTATGGCAGCCTTCATGCAATATCACTATCTGGTAGTTCACTTAGCTGACATGGAGTGGCACCTCGGCCCACATACACTCTGATCCTGCCAGATCTTTTTTAGTTTCTCCATGTCCTAGGTCATAGTAGTAAAAGGCACCAACTATTTCTGAAGGCCTCCTTTATCATCAAGTTTGGAGGCAGTATGTTACAACTTTGTTAAACTAATATTTGTTACGTGGAGCACAGGGTGCTAGATGATGAGTCAGGGCAACAATAGTGATGAAGTGGTTCAGTGACCACAAGATTCCCTGATGCCTTCATTTAGATTTTAAAAAACATATCATCCAGCTTTTTAAATTGTTCTTATCTTTAGCTAGAAACAGGTAGAGCAGAATTTTTGATGGGACAATTGTCACTTTCCTTCCCCCCACACACCCTCTGTGTGTGTTGTGGGGTTGGACTTGTCTCCCTATTCCTTATGGTATGTGAAAGTTCTCAATGCCTCACAATAATGTGCCTTTTTTTTTTTTTTCAGAAATGATTGGTGGTTCTAATATAACTGTGGTATATAGTATATGTATTGGGGGAAGATGCAAGAAAGCTGCATCTTGGAGCTATAGGAAAGCAAGGATGAGGTCCTGAAGATTTCTTAAGCACTAGTACAGCAAATGTCGGTTTAGATGAGGAGGTTGCATTGACTATGCTGTCCTAAAAAGGCTCTCTGTATTGAATAAGAAGGCCTTCTTCTAAAAGGGGGATGTGATTATGGAACTAGGGGGATATAAAAGAAAATGGCCCAAAGCAGAGAGAAAGCCTCTTGAAAATACTAAGTCAAGAAGCCTAAATTGGACAATCCTTGTAGAGTGAGCCTCCTGTATATTCATCAGCAGTGGTATATTCCCAGATTAGAGGGATGATAGCCAAGAAAGACTTCTTTTTTTTTGATTCTCGCTGATGTGTAGGTAGTCACTAAAGCTAACTCCTGCTCATTCTTCTCACTCCCTTTTGTTACCTACCTCCTGCCCACACCACTAGCCAGATGAATGCATAGGAAGAGGTAGAAAACGGAGAGAGAAAAAAATCACAGCTTTTCCTTTGCCTGAAGTTCATAGCAAGTAGATAAGAACTTCACTTGAGTTTGGCGAGAGAGTTTTGAGCTGAACTAAACTATTAAATACTTACATGTGATTGAATATATAAAAGAAGTTTGAAAGGAGGGACGCTTGGATGGCTCAGTGGTTGAGCATCTGCGTTTGGCTTAGGGCTCCCCAGAGGGAGCCTGCTTCTCCCTCTGCCTATGTCTCTGCCTCTCTCTGTCTCTCGTGAATAAATAAATAAAGCCTTAAAAAAAAAAAAAAGAATGTTAAAGGAAGTGAAAAAAATCTAGTGTGGTCAGAGAAATGATTAGAAATCTAGTGTGGTCAGAAAAATGATTAGAAAAGACAAGGGGCACAATTAAATGGCAAACCTTAGTTTTCTTTTTTTTTATTATTTTTTTTTATTATTATTTATTCATGATAGTCATAGAGAGAGGAGAGAGAGGCAGAGACACAGGCAGAGGGAGAAGCAGGCTCCATGCCAGGAGCCTGACGTGGGACTCGATCCCAGGACTCCAGGATCGCGCCCAGGGCCAAAGGCAGGCACCAAACCGCTGAGCCACCCAGGGATCCCCAAACCTTAGTTTTCTATTCTTACTTGAAAGCAAAGCCAAAACCATTTCTTGGTTAAGCTGTTTGATTAGTCCTTTGGCTATATCTACACTGATATTAAGTCCATTGTTCATTTTCTTTCAAGAACTTTGTATTAAAACACTATATTTGAGCAGCCCTGGTGGCTCAGTGGTTTAGTGCCTCCTTCAGCCCTGGGGTGTGATCCTGGAGATGTGGGATCCAGTCCCACATCAGGCTCCCTGCATGGAGCCTGCTTCTTCCTCTGCCTGTGTCTCTGCCTCTCTTTCTCCCTCTCTGTGTGTGTCTGTCGTGAATAAATAAAATCTTACAAAAAAAACAAAAAAAAAACCAAAAAACAAAAAACCCACCACTATATTCTTGGGGCCCCAGACTGGCTCAGTCAGTAGAACATGGAACTCTTACTCTTGGGTTGTAAATTCATTTGGGTATAGAGATTACTTAAAATCCTTTTTTTTTTTTTTTTTAAGCAAAAACATATTCTTGTTACATGGATATTAGTCCTCCTTTATTTCTTTAAATATCTTAAATATATTTGTTTTGTGATTCTTTTCTGATTGCTCTATTTTCTTGAATGCAAGTTATTCCATGTGTCAGCTTTATTGAATTCATTTGTTGACATTTTTTTTTTTTATGATTTCTGATTTCTGGGTGTAAGTTCATCTTCTGCAGAATACTGTTCCTTGTGTTTTGATTAGTGATAGCTCTCGATAGGGTGACTGCTTGCCTGTTTCTTTCTTCTTGATGTGTTTTATAGCCCCTGACCAAAGAGAATTTCCTTTCTTATTTTTAATGTGGTTATATGTTAGTTGATGTATATTTTAAATTATTAAAATGTAATTTCTCCAGGTTTTATATTGAGAGAAGGTAATTTCTGTTATCTGGAAATGAGTCTAAATTATTTGACATATAATATGTAGACTAACATAACTAAGTTATGTTGGTGTTATTTTTGCTAAGAAAAATAACACTATTTTTCTTAGCAAATAATTAGCAAGTTTCTTTCATAACCTACTCTTGGAACAGAATATGTCCCATCTGCTTTACAAGGGCCCAAATCTCTTAGCTCTAGCATAGAGCAATTTTTTTTTTGCATAGAGCAATTAATATGGTAGCTATGATTGCAGTTATATTAGAAAACATATGCAAATGGACAAGGAACTTGCCAGAATGGAAAATACTAATTTTATTAAGATGGTGAACTTATGGATGACTTTTTCTCTTTTGACATTCCAGAATTTTTGTATTATATAAAGAGGGCATAATTTTTGAGTATATATTCTAGATAACTTTTAAAAATCATACCACTTATACAGACCCCCCCCCCCCCCATTAAAATACCAAGTTGCCTGTAGGGTAAAGTCAAACTTCTCAACTAAGTATCTCCACAGCTTTTCAAAGATCTCTTCTCAGATTGCTTCTCTTAACTCCTTTCATTTTCTTATGCTTCATTTAGTCCAGTCTTGTTCCTCACCCTTGACACAGACACTGCTAATTTCTGCTATGTTTAAAGGATTGAAACACATTTTTGCAGGGTCGTTTTTCTAGGTACAGGATACTGGTTCTTTTGGTCCATTGTTTTGCTCAGTTTATTTGGGATCCTGGCTGCCTACTCTTCATTGCTGGTGGTGAGTAATGTTTCATTGCGGTTGGTGAGTAATGTTTCACATTTCTCCTATTCTCTTCCTGAGAAGCCTCATGAGGTGCTCCTATCTGAGATGGTATCTAGTAGGTGCTGGGAGCCTTCAGAACCTAAGATCATGCTTGTCTTAGCAGAGTTGGGGTTTGTATCAGCTACTTGAATCTTAGGCGCAAGGGATGGATGGAGGAAAAAAGGCTTGTGCTATTAGAGGATCTGTCTTAGAACCTCCTCTTTTAAAAGGTACCAGAACATCCTTTTTCTTTTTTTTTTTTTTTTTAGAACATCCTTTTTCTAATCTTGTTTCATAGCCAATTATTTTTATGGTTCACCCAGTGTTGTTATTTTAAACACCCCAGATTCACATTACATATTGAACTACCGCATTCCATATCCTGTCTCCTGAGCATCAGTATTTCTGGGCCTTACAAATTAGCTAGTTTTTCAGACCTATTCTAATATGCAAATGTACGTTAGTTCTCTAGTCCAGGTGCAGAGTAGTAATATGTAAGACCTTTGGCAAATAGTGACCCCATTTCTGTTTCCTGACATAGTAGTGTAGTGTGACATGAGAAATTCAGGCCAAGCAAGAGAAAAGTCTTTAGAAGTGTAAAGCTAGGGGAGATTAACTTTCAGGTAATGGGAGTATTTCAGTGCCCACGTACACATAGGACATATATATCTTGGGCAGCCCAGGTGGCTCAGCGGTTTAGCACCGCCTTCGGCCCAGGGTGTGATCCTGGAGACCCGGGATCTAGTCCCATGTCAGGCTCGCTGCATGGAGCCTGCTTCTCCCTCTGCCTGTGTCTGTGCCTCTCTCTCTCTCTCTTTTTCTCTCTGTCTCTCTCTGTGTCTCTCATGAATAAATAAATAAAATCTTTTTTTTTTTAAAAAGACATATATATCTTTCCCAGATTTCACAATTCCCTGACCTTACTGATTTCCTTTCTGATACAGAAAACCCCAACCCACCAAATCCATTGCAATTTGCATTTTTTCAATAAAATTTGTTAATCATTGTATGAGTGATAAGTATTGAGTATACAGTGATCAACAAAACATGCAGTTTCTGTTTTCATGCAAGACACTTCAAAGAGATAGGTATGAGATGTAAAGTTATAAAAGTGTCATAGTTCGCTGAGTTTAGATTCTAGTAGGGCAGCTAACTCTTAGACAAAAATAGCTAACCCAGACAGAATATTATATTTGTCATTAGAGAGGCCTAAAAAAAAGTTCTGCATGGGTTCTGAGAAGGAAGAGGTGACTTTCAGCCAAGAAGGAAGACTTCTTGGAAGAGGTGGCACTGATGTGTGATCTTGAAGGGATGTTGAATTTGGGCATGTGTATAATATGCAGATGGGGGAAGAACATTTCCAGGCTGTGGGAACATTATGACAAAGTTGGCACGATAGAAATATGGAGTGTGGGTAGATAGGAGGGAAAGGTCAGTTTCTGTTAGCATATAGAGCATAATGGAGAATAATGGGGGCATAGCTAAAAAGATAGGCTTGTGACAGATTTTGGAAGGTCTGGAAAGTAAAGCTAAGACATTTGGCATAAATCAGATTTCTATTTCAGGAAAACCATCCTGGAAGTTTTGATGTGGAGGGTGGCTTTTCTTTTAATGGGGAAAATGCAGATGAAGGATGTGCTCTGGGCCAAACTCTGGCCACTGACTTGTACTGCTTTTATACACAGTGCACATTAAATGGTATAGTTAGCTTCTAAGGCAGAAATGAGTTCTAGTGTCCAATAAGGCAATATATTTTAACTATCACAAACTTCCTACTCTATGGTACATCTTTTTGGATACATGCAGTGGCAATAACAGTGCACAAAGAGGAAAATCTGAGTTCTGTTTCTGTTGTTAGGTTACTTTGTAACCTCTTTGACTCTCAATTTCTTTTTTTTTCAAATGAGAATGATAATATTTAATTGGCATTTTATGGGGCTGGATAAAAAGCAAATGAAATCAGATATATAAAATTATTTTGATAAAATAGTTAAGAGCTTTATATATTCCCTGCTGACTTGGAGCTAGTTAGATTTAGATTAAAATCTAATTAAGACTTGTTGACTAAGTATCAGATTAACAGCAGTGGTTAACTGTTGTAACAATGGCACTGATTCCTCAAGAGCTTTTAAATAACTCTTGGAAGGGCTGGCCTCTGCCTTCTCTTCTGTCACAAGTGAGTCTAAGTAATAACCAGAATACAGTTCATCACAGGGAAAAGAAATTGTTAGGAACTCAGGAAGAGTATCAGTATGGCAACTGTTAGGAAATTCCAAAGAATTCTTCCTGGAGGTGCTAGTGAACATTACACATAGAAGGTGACATTTTAACTACCTTGGAACCAGTGGCATGGGGAGGGAGAGCTTTTCAGGCAGAGGAGCAGCATGGCAAACTACCAGAGGCTGCAAAGTACAGGTATAGCAAGAAGTGAATATAGTGCCAGACTGTGAAGGGAATTCTGAGATATAGAACAGTGCTTTGGGCAGCAACTTGGTGATTTCAAAATAACCTCCTTTTTCTTCTTTGCTTTTCCAGGTACTTGCATTTTTGTTAGTTTGGGAAGGGTATGAACTATACCTGCACTGGTGTCATAAGGTAGGACACTGAATCTTTGTAGGAGACCTTGGGCCAGGACTGAATGTGCCTCTTAGGACTCAGTGTTAAGAACAGAGTGACCCTTTCTTTCATTGTTCCTTCTAAGAAGAGATCTATTTACATTGTTGGAACTGAAAGCCTTAAATTTCTAACAGTTGTAACTGATTTACTGATGGAGCTGAACTCAAACTTTTTTTTCACCACTCCTTATTAAACCCCTCTGTGACCCTGTTCTTCCCATCCCAGTAACATCATAGACAAGCTCCATTACTTTCTCAGTCCTTTATAGTCATAGGAACATTCTCATCTCGGTCAATAAAAATTTCAGTTCATTGTAATAACCCAAACTTCCACAATATAAGATTTTTCCTCTCCTTATTTGGGCCTGACCCAGGCCTGGAAGCCTGCATGATAGAGCATGATGTCCTTCTACCTCTTTCACCAGAATAGGGCTAGGAGAAGAGGGGCTAGAATAAAAGAAACAGTGGCACAAAGAGGGGCAAGAATGTCATCCGGGGTTGATGCTGTCAGGACCAGGTAAATATTCAGTTGTTTTTATCCCACAGGGTTTTTCTGTGTGTATTTTCAGAGACCCTTCTGCTAAAATCTTGTCTGTGCTGAAGTGTGTGTCTGTCTTCCTATACTCTCAGAAATTTGTTGAAATCTTCTTGACTCACCCTTAGTTTGGAGCCCTTTAAAATGACTCCACAGTGGTGTCTCTCAAAGGACCTATATTTGTTCTACGGAAAGCAGCATCTCTGCCCCAACATCTGTGGACATGCAGCTCATTTCCAATAGCCTCCCTCATTTTGTTCTGTCATGGGCTTGCTTGAGCAGCTCCAGCCGCAGCCTCTTGCCTTTTTATAAACTTTTTCAGGCATGATTTGACACCATATTTTGTTTTTCCTTAAACCCAAGAACATACCAAATTCTGAGTGGTCCCCTTAAAATTTCTTCATACTCAAATGAGAAGAATGAACTGGAAATGTAAAAGGGTTATTAGAATAGGTCAAAATTGAAGTCATAAGATCTTACAGGGAAAGAATGTAGATTGAGAAGTGAAAAAATAGGCCTTATTGAGATCACCGTGGGTTTTGGGGTTGGACACTGATCGGTTAGTCTCTACCAAGAATCGTGTGGAATCTAAAAAAAAAAAAAAAAACAAATGAGTAGACAAAAAGCAAAATCAGACCGATAAATAAAAAGAACAAACTGATGGTTGCAGTGGAGTGTGGGGGGGAGTGTTGGACAAAATGGGTGGAGGGGAGTGGGAAATACAGGGTTTCAGTTATGGAATAAGTAAGTCACAGGAATAAAAGGCACAGCACAGGGAATGTAGTCTGCGGTATTCTAATATTGTTGCAGGTGACAGATGGTAATTACACTTGAGGTGAGCATAACATAACATAGACAGTTGTCAAATCACTATGTTGTACATCTGAAACTAATGTAACATTGTGTGCCAAATATACTCAAAATTTTTTTTTTTAATTTTTATTTATTTATGATAGTCACAGAGAGAGAGAGAGAGAGGCAGAGACATAGGCAGAGGGAGAAGCAGGCTCCATGCACCGGGAGCCCGACGTGGGATTCGATCCTGGGTCTCCAGGATCGCGCCCTGGGCCAAAGGCAGGCGCCAAACCGCTGCGCCACCCAGGGATCCTCAAAATGTTTTTTAAAAAGGAATGAAAAAGGAATCCCTCTGATTGAAACCATTCTTTTTTTTTTTAAGATTTTATTTATTCATGAGAGACCCAGAGAGGGAGAGAGGCAGAGACACAGGAGGAGGGAGAAACAGGCTCCATGCCGGGAGCCTGATGTGGGACTCAATCCCAGGACTCCAGGATCGCACCCTGGGCCAAAGGCAGGCGCTAAACCGCTGAGCCACCCAGGGATCCCCAAACCATTCTTATTACTATTCAGGCTTATGCCTATTTTAGAAATCATGCCTACTTTGTCTCTGGCAGTTAATGCTGCTACTTGACCTCTGCCACAGCAGGATCTCATTATTGCCTTTGAAATCAGGAAACTAATTTCATTGGTGGTATCTCACCTTTATTCAGTCATAAGACGTTTAGCCACCACTGTGCTTTTCAAGGATACTGACACTCTCCTCACTAGTGTATTTTTCAGTGTCCTCTGAGACCTCCCATAAAATATAATAAGGGAATGGGTGACCTGCTCATAGGTGATACCATTTCAGCAAACTTTTCTCAATAAATCTTTGGATTCTTTTTTCTATATTATACCAAGAAATTGCTGGTATCCCAATTTTGTTAAGCATAGGCCGCTATTGAACCAAAGTTTCGAACAATCAAACAGTTAGAACCACTTTGAGATGTGTAATACCTGGATTCTAGTGTATTCAATTCAGAATCTCTAGTAAGTACACTCAATAAATTTAGCCTGATCTAAAATTGTGTTCTTTTCTCCTTGTCCAGCACCCTTATGATTCATTCCCATACATAGTCTGCAGGGTTTTTGACCAATATAAATTAACAAATCCCTTTTCTCTTGAGGCATTCTGGGATCTAATTCCAGTTATGAGTCTATAGGAGATGAGAAATGATGGAAGTAGGGTATGGGAAGAGTAGGCATCCCCTTGGAAGGTAATTACCTTGATTGGGTCTTCATACCATGAAAGATTAGGCCTAGCAGACTTGAGAGGAAAAACTGCTTCTATTAGCAAGGGAGATTCTGTAGGACTTGAAGTGTTAGTTGTCATGTATTCAGAGTAAACCCAGAAGGAAAGGATTAGCACTAAGCTTTTTTTTTTTTCTTTAATTTTTATTTATTTATGATAGTCACAGAGAGAGAAAGAGAGAGAGGCAGAGACATAGGCAGAGGGAGAAGCAGGCTCCATGCACCGGAAGCCCGATGTGGGATTCGATCCCGGGTCTCCAGGATCACGCCCTGGGCCAAAGGCAGGCGCCAAACCGCTGCACCACCCAGAGATCCCAGCACTAAGCTTTTAACCCATTCCTCTTCTACCTAGGGATACTTTGGGAAGAATGACTGACCTCAATCAAAACTTAATAAGAACCCAACCTCCTGATAAACACTTAAGATGTTTTTTAGTCAAAAGATAATAAAGAATCCTTGTCAATGAAAATTTCTAGCACAATATAACTTGCTAAATATAAATAATATTATTGTAAATAATACTGGAATTTATATGTTAGGTGAGAGACATGGCTGGCTGGAGTTGTATGATTAGTGGGATGTAAGCTAAGGATGCTCCATAACCAAAAAGGCTCCTTCTTTGAAGTAATGTTTTCCTATAACTTTGCTCAAAACACATCTCACACTCAAAGAAAGTGAAAATACTGATTTGAAAAGATATGAACCCCTGTGTGTATTGCAGCATTATTTACAGTAGCTAACATATGGAAGCAGCCTGTGTCCATCAGTCCTTCTTAAAGATAAAGAAGATGTTATGCTAAGTAAAATAAGTCAAAGAAACAAATATATGATTTCATTTGTATGTGAACTCTAAAAACCAAAATGAACAGGCAAAAAGTGGAAACAGACCTATAAATACAAACAAACTGATCGTTGCCAGAGGGGAAGGGGTAGGAAAGAAGCATAAAGAGGAGAAAGAAGTGGGGAGTGGAAAGTATATCTCCCAGTTATGGAATAAATAAGTCACAGAGGTGAAAGGTGGTACAGCACAGGGAATGTAGTCAATGGTATTGTGACAGTGTTGTATGGTGATAGTAGCTATATATGAGGTGAGCATAACATTATGTATAGACTTGCCCAATCACTGTGTTGTACACCTAAGACTTTTGCAACATTGTGAGTCAACTATATTTCAATTAAAAGAAAACACACCTCACATTTTAAGTCCCAGGACCCAAATGCATCCTAATATAGAAGGGGAAAGACCTTTTTATGAGTAACTGCATATGACGGGTTGACATTTCTCCAAGAGAAAATGTTTTATATGTACCTTCTAATTGCCCGAATACTTTGAATCATTATTAAGTTTGGTGTTGGGTAGATTATAGAACAGTATGAGATTCATGTGAGCTTGATTTGACAATTAAACTTTTATGTTGAGACGCTTCTGTTTTGTTAATAAGCTACTTAAAATTTTTGCATCTGTGTACATAGGAGAGATTGGCATATACGGGCATACCTTATGTCACTGCACTTCACTTTATTGCAGTTTGCAGATACTGTTTTTTACAAATTGAAGGTTTGTGACAGCCCTGTGTCCGGCAAGTCATTGGTGCCATTTTTCCAACAGCATTTACTCACGTTGTGTCCTGTATCACATTTCTGTAATTCTCACAGTATTTCAGACTTTCTCATTGTCATTATATTTGTTATGATGATCTGTGATCAAGAATCTTTGTGTTACTGTTGTAAATGTTTTGGGTTACCATGAACCACCACCATGTCAGATGGTGAACTTAATTGATAAATGTGTATATTCTGACTGCTCCACCCACTGGTCATACCCTGTTTTCTTTCTCCCTTTCCTCAAACCTCCCTATTTTCTGAGACAACACTGGAAGTAGACAATATTGGAATTAGACCACTTAATAGCCCTACAGTGGCCTCTGAGTGTTCCAGTGAAAGGAAGAGTTACATCTCTATGCTAAATCACCAGCTAGAAATGATGAAGCTTAGTGAGGAAGGCATATCAAAAGCCGAGATAGGCTAAAGACTAGGCATTCTTGCACCAAACAGCCATGCTGTGAATGCAAAGAAAAAGTCCTTGAAAGAAATCAAAAGTGCTATTCCGACAAACAAGAATGGCAAGAAAGCATTGCTGATAAGAAGAAAGCTTTGGGATCCCTGGGTGGCGCAGCGGTTTGGCACCTGCCTTTGGCCCAGGGCGCGATCCTGGAGACCCGGGATTGAGTCCCACGTTGGGCTCCTGGTGCATGGAGCCTGCTTCTCCCTCTGCCTATGTCTTTGCCTCTCTCTCTTTCTCTGTGACTATCATAAATAAATAAAGATTTAAAAAAAATTTTTTTTTAAAAAAAGAAGAAAGCTTTGGTGGTCTGAATAGAAAATCAAACCAGCCGAAGCATTCCCTTAAGTCAAAGCCTAATCCAGAGGAAGGCCCTCTCTTCAATTCTCTGAAGGCTAAGAGAAGGTGAGGAAGTTGCAGAAGAGAAGTCGGAAGCCAGCAGAAATGGTTCATAAGGTTTAGGAAAGAAGCTCTCTCCATAATATCAAAGTGCTGGGTGGAGCAACAAGTGCTGATATAGAAGCTGCAGCAAGTTATCCAGGAGATCTTGCTAATTCATGATGGTGGCTACACTTGACAACAGATGTTCAATATAGACAAAATATCCTTGTATTGGAAAAAGATGGCATCTAGGACTTCAATGGCTAGAGAGAAGTCAGTGCCGGGCTTCAAAGGACAGGCTGACTCTCTTGTTAGGGGCTAATGCAGCTGGTGATTTTAAGTTGAAGCCAGTGCTCATTTACCATTCCAAAAATCCTAGGGTCCTGAGGAATTACACAAAATCTACTCTGCCTGTGCTCTATAAATGCAACAACAAAGCTTGAATGGTAATATGGTTTACTGAATATATTTTAAAGATTTTATTTATTTATGTTAAACACAGAGAGAGAGAGAGAGAGAGAGAGAGAGAGAGAAAGGCAGAGAGGCAGAGGGAGAAGCAGGCTCTATGCAGTGAGCCCGATGCGGGACTCCATCCTGGGACCCCAGGATCATGCCCCAGGCTGAACGCAGGCGCTAAACCGCTGAACCACCCAGGGATCCCCATGGTTTACTGAATATTTTAAGCCCACTATTGAGACAACCTGCTCAGAAAAAAATTTTCTCCTGCTCATTGACAATATACCTGATCACACAAGAGCTCTGCTGGAGATGTACAGCAAAATGAATGTTTTCATGCATGCTAATACAACATCCATTTTGTAGCATAGATTAAGAAGTCATTTTGACTATCAAGCCTTATTATTATTTAAGAAATACATTTTGTAAGGTGATAGCTGCCACAGATAGTGATTTCTCTGATAGATCTGAGCAAAGTAAATTGAAAAGCTTCTGGAAAGATTCAACATTCAAGATGTCCTGAAGAACATTTGTGGTTCATGGGAAGCAGTCAAAATATCAACATGAACAGGAGTTTGGAAGAAGTGGATTCCAATTCTCAGGGAAGACTGAAGGGTTCAATACTTGAGTGAGTAACTGAAGACATAGTGGAAATAGCAAGAAAACTATAATTAGAAATGGAGCTTGAGGGATCCCTGGGTGGCGCAGCGGTTTAGCGCCTGCCTTTAGCCCAGGGCGCGATCCTGGAGACCTGGGATCGAATCCCACGTCAGGCTCCCGGTGCATGGAGCCTGCTTCTCCCTCTGCCTATGTCTCTGCCCCCGCCCCCTCTCTCTTTGTGTGACTATCATAAATAAATAAAAATATTTTAAAAAAGTGGAGCTTGAGGATGTGACTCAATTGCTGTAATCTTATGATAAAACTTGAATGAGCAGTTCTTATGGGTGAGCAAAGTGTTAAGATGAAATCTGCTGGTGAAGATGCTGTGAGAATGGTTGAAGTGACACAAAGGATTTAGAATATTATGTAAACTTAGTTGGTAAAGCAGTGGCAGGGTTTGAGAAGATTAACTCCAATTTGGAAAGAAGTTTTACTGTGAGTAAAATGCTGTCAAACAGCATCACATGCTACAGAGAAATCATTCATGAAAGGAACAGTCAACCAATGCAGCAGACTTCATTGTTATCCTATTTTAAGAAATTACCACAGTCACCCCAGCCTTCAGCAACCACCACCCTGATGAGTCAGCAGCCATCAACACTGAGGCCTTACACTGGCAAAAACATTATGACTCACTGAAAATTCAGATAATGGTTAACATTTTCAGCAATTAAGTATTTTTGAATTAAGGTACGTACGTTGCTTTTAAAGATATAATGCTATTACACACTAATTGACTACAGTATAATATAAACATAACTTTAAATGCACTGGGAAAGCAGAAAATTCATCTGACTTGCTTTATTGTAATAATTTATTGTGGTGGTCTGGAACTCAACCTGCAGTTATGTCTGAGGTATGCTTGTACTTTTTCTTTTTTGTCCTGTCCTTGTTGAGTTTGGGTGTGAATGTTTTGTTGGCTATGTAAGACAAGTTAGAATGTGTTCCCTCTTTTTCTATTCTCTGGAAGAGTTTGTTAAAGATTGGAAATGTTTAAATGTTTGATAAATTAGCCATTTAAGCCAGCAAAGCCTGGAGGTATTTTATGAGGAGGTTTAATTATGGATTCAATTACTTTAATGGATAATGGAAAGGCGGTAACTAAGTACTCTTTAGAGGGCAACACAGATGTAGAAAAATTATACATTTAGAGGAGAAAAATTTAGGGGCACTTGGGTAGCTCATTTGGTTAAGTGTCTGCCTTTGGCTCAGATCATCATCTCAGGGGCCTAGGATTGAGTCCCGCTCTGGGCTTTCTGTTTAGCAGGGAGTCTGCTTCTCTCTCTACCTCTCCCCACTGCTTGTGTGCTCTCTTTGTCTCTCTCAAATAAATAATAAAATCTTTTAAAAAAATAAAGGAGAAAATCTCAGAGTTGTGTTTTCTTGGTCTCAGTGTTTTTTCTTTGTGAAGTGTGTAGTGTTCTGGCAAGCAGATTTTGGTTTCCCTTTGTCCAACAAATATTTATTGGATGCCTACCATGTGCCTAACATTCTGCAAGGCAGTAAGGATATAATCATAAACAGTGTCCTTGATACCATGAATGTTATAGTCTTTGGGGAAGACATACATTGAAAAGGTAATTAGAAAGTACGATTTACTTGTGATTTTGTTGATTCTTACAAAAAATGTAGTGACCCATTGTAAAGGCCATTGTTGAAGCTGAGAGATGCCTAGCAATATTGAGGGCTCAGCTGAGGCAGTAAAAGCGTCAAACTACATAGCTGAGTGATTTTTTTCCAGCCATGCTGTCCAGCAAAGACTTCTACACAAAGAAAGTAAGTGATTGGATCCATTCCATATTGGAGATTTGCGAGGTTGTTAGATTAAAAGGATGAGGAAATGAGATCCCTGACATTGTTGAGACACACATAAAATTCCCAACGACAGTTCTGATTCAGTTCTAGTGTCTGGAAGTCAAGAAAAACTTTCTGTTTCTCCAGATCGTGATTCTGATAGTGATTATGATATGCTCATTTTTTCTCTGGATTTTATGCAAGTTCTGGCGAGACAGGTGGCTGACAGCTGGGCTGTCACTTCAGGTAAGCATCATCCTATAGGTCTAGCACTGTCTGTCTAGATGTGTTCAGCCTAACTTTTGGCTTTCTCCCAGGTCTTTGCTCCTTACATACACCTGAGCAGCATAACTGTGATGGTTATCCTTTCCTGGCCTGTGGCCTTCTACTTGATCCATTTGGAAGAAGAAGGTATGTCATGTGGGTGGAACCTCGCCTGATTCTTTCAGCTCTGACTTTAGCTTGTTTTCTACACTTAGCAAAATGCAAGTTTGGCAGACAGCCACCACTATATCTTTTTGAAATTTGTTTAGCTTGTTACTTCTACATACTCTTTGTGGTTGAACTCAATGATTTGTGGTCTGTCACAGCATTTCTCTAACTTAACAAGTCTCCATCTAAAGAGGGATTCTTCTAGAATAATAAGAATTTTCTCCATGTTGTTACAGATTGTCTGGGAATGGATTGAGGGTGGGGTGAGAATAGAGGTACATTTTATTTGACCAGAATGTTTGTACAAGTCACGATTCCTTTAGTTTGTATCAAGTATTACTAGTTTCAAGGAATGAACTTACGATAGGTCCAGATGTCCCTGGTTCCTTCCTAGTAATTCAAAGCAGTCTCCTGTGTGTCCCTGACTGACAGAAATGTCTGCTTTTTCCACTGATTTCCTCTCCATTCCTAATATGGAAACAAAAGAGAATCAGCTATTTACTGAATTGTTTTGAGACTGAAGTTATCTTGCAGCATCTTTACTAAAAAACTACAATCTTCCTTTCTATGCATCTCTCTTTTTACTCTTAGTTAAATAAGGAGTGTTTGCTTCCTGACTTGTGGAAGGATGCAGACAAAAGAAAGACTAGCTTGATACTTTTGCCATTGATGGTTGTATGTGTGTATATGAGTAGGTGGAGGTGAATTTTAGGCAATACTTCTGGGCAGGATCTTAAAGGGTTGATAATGATCTCTTTTTCATTTCCTGAATTTTAGCTAGAGTCAGAAGATACAAGATGGCACACAATGACAGAGAAAGAACCAAGAGATGTAATATAATCACAAAGTTGAGAGGTTAGAGCTGGAGATCTAGATTTGCAAGTGATTGGAGCATAAGTGATAACTTTTAAAAATGTGCAAATGGGTAAAATTCTCAGAGGTCTAAAATAGTGTTGAAATGGCCAGTGACAGCAGATATTGTGTGTGTGTGTGTTGTGTGTGTGTGTGTTGTGTGTGTGTGTGTATAAGAGAGAGAAGAACGAGTACCTAATATTTATTGATTACTTAGTATGACTCATCACTGTCCTATTAATTCTATGAGGAAGATTTTAGTAGCAAGATAGCCCCATTTTTAAGAATGAAGAAAATGAAGACCCAGAGAGGTTAAGCAATATGTTCTTAGTTACACAATTAGAAAGTGGTAGACTCTGGCTTTGAACTAAGATTTCTGTCATCTAGGGCTCCTTCCACTATATTGCACTGCCTTAAATATGGACATTTTAGGCTTTCCAGATTTCAGGGCTTTCTTAGAAGCAGCCAAACTACTCATCCTCCTGAGAAGGTATTCCTTAATATTTTCTCTTCATCCTACCTCCTGCACAGTTTATTCCCTTATAAATTTGCAGTTCCAATAATCTTTTCTTAACAATAATGCTTGTATTTGGATAACCCTATACTTTCAAATCACTGAAAATAAATAAGGGTGTGACAGAAATAGTAAATCAGCCAGTCCACAGAGTTAATTAAACCAATAGACTGGGTACTTACTGACTGCTGCTGGGATAGTTGGTTGCTTTGGTTGCTTGAGATGGTTCTCCATTCCTCTTCTGCTTTGTTCTCACTTCTCCCCCGACTTTTTCAGCTCTACAGGTGGCTATTGGATTGCCTTTTTTCTTCATCCTTTTATGTCTCTATGTTGTGCCACTGGGGATTCATTCTCCCTGCATTCAGGAGGAGGGTAAATTGGGACCCAAGCCAGACTTCTTTGGACATAGAGGGGCACCCATGGTAGGTCTGAACATGGGTGAGTAAAGGTATGCATGGGGTGTGGGGATGAGAATGGGACCTCAAAACCCTGGGAACCCATGGAAAGGAAAAAGGGTTAGCTTGAAATGACAAGAATAAGGAGTTAATTATAGAGGTTGTATTTGAACCCAAGTCACCTGACTTTATTTTTATGTACTGTGCCCAGTGGTATTGCCTCACATGAGCAAAGTCCTGGAATCAGACTGGGTAGAGGAGAATATAGGCAGGCTCTTTGAAAAAAGAGCTGAGAGATCCAAACTTATCTTCCTAAAGCCTTTTCATTACTGGGCTCTCTCCCAGCCATAAAAGGGATGTTAGGATGAGAGATACTGAGGTATAGGGACTAATGTTCTTTACTTTCACAGCTGGGGCCTGAGAATACCATGATGGCCTTTGAGAAAGCTGTTGAACAAGGGGCCTATGGGCTGGAGAGTGATGTACATTTAAGGTAGGAAAGCATGGGCAGGGGTGGGGAGGAGATAAGACCAATGTTGTGGAAGACAACCAGCATGGCCCAAGTTGTAGAGAGGGCAGGCCCCGGGAAGTTTCTACTGTGTTTATGTGGCACATATCCACAAAGCACATACACACACCACTTCTTTACAAACCATACATCTGTACCCCTACATTCTCAAACATAGTCTCATAAATCATAACATGTACTATATGGTCTCCATACATAATTCAGGTTTGTCTTCATCGCAAACCATGTTGACATTTTAACCCCATGTACAATCTTAGCAATCTACTTAACATTCCCTGGGCACCTATTATATTCCAGGCCTTCTTGTTAAGTGCTAGAGAGAGGCAAATAAGATGTAGCCCTGCCTAAGAGATGTTCCCAGCCAGTGAAGGAGGCATGGCATGTTTACAAACACAGTATAAAACCATTTGTGGTGAGTTCCTTCCAGGGAAGAGTAAGTCCGATGCAGTGGAACCTCAGTGGAGGAAAAGGCCTCCACTTTTTCACCACCTATTGTGTGAAAAAGATCTATATCCTCAGAAATGTGTTTACATTGCCTTGAGAGAAAAATATTTTAACAGAGATGGAGAAGGAAGGTATGCTGGGCAGAGGCAGCAGTTTATTCAAAGGCATCTAAATGAGAAATAAGTTTGTAGATCATCAATAACCTATATGGATTCCTAAAGTGATATGCTTTGGGGACAGGAGAGGGCTATGTGAAGAAGAAGTATAGCTGTAAAGCTCACTGAGGCTTGATCATGGAGATCCCTAAATGTGTAATGGGCAGCTGTGGTAGATTTTAGAGAACATATTACCATATTGTTTTAGAAAGGCTCATCAGGAAGTGTATGAGGGAGAAATGTCAGGGAGTTGGGTGGTAGACTATAGCAGTGTCCAAGGGAAAACAAAAGAAAATTTGGATCAGAGCAGGGGTGAGGACACAAAGACATGCTTTGCTGTAGAACCTGTATACCTTAGCAACTGGAAGTGGAAAGGCTTAATCTGTAGCATGGGCATAATTAGACAATGTGGTGTGTACAGACTGTCTTCACAGCCCTTCTAAGGGGGAAACAAGAAAAATGAACCTTACATTTCACAGATGAGGAAATGTGTTTTGAACCTAGATTCAAATAAGGGAAATGTATTACTAAAGTCATAAGGCTAGAATTTACATGATAAATCCAGAATTAGAACTAGATTTCCTGACTCCTGACTGGGGTTTTTGATGTTACCCAGCAATGACAATTGTTTGATGCAGAATGTTTGAATATTGTGGATATTCTATCAGAGCACCTGGGTTCATTTGTTGAAATGCCTTGTGGTCATGGCATAATGTGGTAAAGGTGCTGAGTCAGTGAGGTCCTGGCATACTGCCTTTCTCTCTTCTGTTACTTCTGTGACCTCAACTTTGATGTAGGTGATCCTTCCAACCCCTCAGTTTCTTTGCTTATACCGGCACTATCCATATTCATGGATAGGTCATACCCTAAGTTTTATCATTACCAAAAATTGAATATCAGTTAGAGTCCAGTCAGGACACAAATACCACATCAGTAATTTTAACAGAAAAATGTAATATCCAGAATTACTAAGTGTTAAAATGTGGTTAACTACGAAGAGGTAAGAGGATCCTGAGAGTTCAAAAGTATCAAGTACAGCTACTGGAACTTCTGTTCCAGATGAAATGAAGTAAGCACATATCACCCTTTTTTCCCCCAAGAATTACAAAAAAAAAAAAAAAAAATACCCCTCCCCAAAAAACTGGACAAAATTCATTTACAAGTGCACATCCTGCCCACTCCTTTGAAGAATAAGAGATGTAGTTGACTTTCTTAACCCACAGAAACAGAGAGTTAGGCAAAATGAGGAGACAGAAGAATATGTCACAAATGAAAGAACAGGACAAAAATCACAGGAAGAGACCTAGTGAAACACCTATAAGTAACATGCCTGATAGAGAATTTATTTATTTATTTATTTATTTATTTATTTATTTATTTATTTATTTATTTATTTTTAAAGACTTTATTGTTCATGAGAGACAGAGAGAAAGAGAAAAGCAGAGACAGACAGAGGGAGAAGCAGGCTCCACGCAGGGAGCCCAATATGGGACTCGATTCTGGGACCCCAGGATCATTCGGGACCCCAGGATCATGCCCTGTGTGTGGAGGCAGACTCTCAACTGCTGAGCCACCCAGGCATCCCCTGATAGAGAATTTAAAGTAATGATCATAAAAATACTTACTGGACTTCAGAAAAGAATGGAAGGCATCAGTGAGACCCTGAAGACAGAGATAGAAAACAAAGAACCATTTAGAGTTGAAGAACACAATAAATAGCAGCTTGAAAGAAGCAGAGGGACAATTTAATAAATTAGAAGACAGTAATTGAAAGCAAAGGAAAAAATAATTATGAAAACAAAAATAAACTTATGGAACTCAGTGACTCCATCAAGCACGATAGCATTCACATTATAGGGTTCCCAGAAGGAGGAGAGAAAAGGGGGTGGAAAATTTATTTGAAGAATTAAGAGCTGAAAATTTACCTAATCTGGGGAAGGAAACCGGTATTCAGATCCAGGAGGCACAGAGATCCCTCAACAAAATCAACCAAAGTACCCATCCCAAAACACATAGTAATCAAAATGGCATAAAGTAACGATAAAGAAAAAAGTCTTGAAAATAGCAAAAGAAAACAGTTACATACAAAAGAAACCCTGTAAGGTTTTTTTTTTCTTTTTTTTTTTTTTGAAACCCTGTAAGTTTATGAGATTTTTAAGCAGAAGCTTTGCAAGCCAGAAGAGTGTGTCACGATCTCTTCCAAATGCTGAAAGGGAATAATCAACAGCCAAGAACACTCTTCCCTATCATTCATAATGGAGAAAAAGTTCCTCAAAAGAAAAAACTAAAGAAGTTCATGACCACTAAACTAGCCCTACAAGAAATATTAAAGGGGACCCTTTATTGTAAGAGAATGGAAAGTAGGAAATACAAAAACAGTAAAAGTATTTCCATAAAAAAACTAGTCAAGGGATTTACAAAATGAAAGGATGTAAAATATGGTACCATACACCTAAAATGGGAAAAAAGGAATAAAGAATGAGTTTGAATTTAAGTGACAGTCAACTTAGTATAGATTGCTATATGGTGAAGATGTTATATACAAATCTAATGGTAACCCCAAATCAAAAACCACTATAGATATGCAAAGAATAAAGAGAAAGAAGTCCAAATATGTCACTAAGAAAACCAGCACAGAAAGCATAAAAGAGAAGAATCAGAAAAACGACAAAGACAACCAGTAACAAAAAATCAAATCCATATCTATCAATAATTACTTTGAATGTAAATAGACTAAATGCTTCAATCAAAAGACATAGGGTAAAGAAATGGATTGAAAACAAAAAAAAAGACCTATATGCTGCCTACACAGAACCCATTTCAGGCCTAAAGACACCTGCTAATTGAAAGTGAATGGATGGAAAAACATTTATCATGCAAATGGATGTCAAAAGAATGCCAGAGGAGCAATACTTAGACAAAATAAATTTTCTTTTATGTTTTAAAAATCGTTTTATTTTCATTCTAGTGTAGTTAACATATAATATTAGTTTCAGGTGTACAATGTAGTGATTCAGTAATATATATAATTTTATATATTACTCCATGCTCATTGTGTTAAATGTACTCTTAATCTTCTTCATCTGCTTCACTTATCTCCTCACCCACTTCCTCTCTAGTAACCTTCTGTTTGTTCTCTATAATTAAGAATTTGATTCTTGGTTTGTCTCATTTTTTTTCTCTCTGTTCATTTGTTTTGTTTCTTTTTAAAAAAAATTACTGTTTTTTTCTTAATTTAAATTTTAGGTAGTTAACATACGTGCAATATTGGTTTCTGGAGTAGTATTCAGTGATTCATCACTTAAATATAACACCCAGTGCTCATCATAACAAGTGCCCTCCTTAATACTCATCTCTCATCTAGCTCATCCCCACCCCCCCCAACTCCCTCCATCAACCCTCAGTTTGTTCTCTATCCTTAAGAGTCTTTATGGCTTGTTACTTATATCAGGCAAAATAAACTTTAAAACAAAGAGTGTAACAAGAGACAAAGAAGGACATTATGTAATAATAGAGGGGACAATTTGAGAGGATGATACAACAATTTGAAGTATTTATGTACCCGGGATCCCTGGGTGGCGCAGCGGTTTGGCGCCTGCCTTTGGCCCAGGGCGCGATCCTGGAGACCCGGGATCGAGTCCCACGTCGGGCTCCCGGTGCATGGAGCCTGCTTCTGCCTCTGCCTGTGTCTCTGCCTCTCTCTCTCTCTCTCTCTCTGTGTGACTATCATAAATAAATAAAAATTAAAAAAAAAAAAGAAGTATTTATGTACCCAACATAGGATCACCCAGATATATAAAAGAGATAATAACAAACATAAACAAATTAATTGATAGTAATACAATAATAGTAGGGGACTTTAACACCCTGCTTACATTGATGCATAGATCATCCAAACAAAAAATCAACAAGGAAATAGTGGCTTCATATTGACACACTGGACCAGATGGATTTAACAGATATAATTGAAATATTCCATCCTAAAACAGCAGAATGCACATTCATTTCAAGTGCACATGGAACAGTGTCCAGAATAGATAACATGCTGGGCCAAAAAACAAGCCCCAACAATTTCAGAGACAAAGTCATACCATGGATCTTTTCTGACCACAATGAAACTAGAAATCAACCACAAGAAAGAAGTTGGAAAGAACACAAATACGTGGGAGTTAAATAACATGCTAGTAAACAATGAATGGGTCAACCAAGAAATCAAAGAGGAAGTAAAAAATACACATGGAAACAAAGGAAAATGAAAACACAATTGTCCAAAATCCTTGGGATGCAGCAAAATCCGTTCTAAGAGGGGAATTTATAGCAATACAGGCCTACCTCAAGAAGGAAGAAAAATCTCCAATAAACAACCTAACTTTATACCTAAAGGAGCTAGAAGAACACAAACAAAACCTAAAACCAGCAGAGAAGGAAATAATAAAAGATTGCAGCAGAAATAATGATATCGAAACTTAAAAAACAATAAAACAATTCAATGAAACCAGGAGCTTGTTTTTGAAAAAAATCAGCAAAATTGATATACCTCTAGCTGGGCTCATCCCAAAAAAAATGGTGGCAGGGTGGGGGGAGACTCAAACAAATTCAACAATGAAAGAGGAGAAATAACCAACAACACGAAATACAAACAGCTTTGAGAGAATATCATGGAAAACTATATGCTAACAAATAAGACAAACTCCCCCAAATTGAGAAATTCCTAGAAACATATAGTGTACCAAAAGTGAAACAGGAAGAAATAGAAAATTTGAACTGATTACCAAGGACATTGAATCTGTAATAAAAACTCCCAAAAAACAAAAGTCCAGGACCAGATGGCTTCACAGGTGAATTCTACCAAACATTTAAAGAAGACTTAATGCCTATTCTTCTTAAACTATTTCAAAAAATAGAAGAAAACCTTCTAAACTCGTTCTTTGAGGACACCCTGATACCAAAACCATAAAGAGACCACAAAAAAGGAAAACTACAGGCCAATATCTCTGATGAACATAGATGCAAAAATTCTCAAAAAATACCAGCAAACTCAGCATCAAAAAACAATCCAATTAAAGAATGAGCAGAAGACATGAACAGACATTTCTCCAAAGATGTCCAGATGGTAAAGAGACACATGAAAAGATGCTCAACATCACTCACCACCAGGGAAATGCATATCAAAACTACAATGAGATAATACCTCACACCTGTCAGAATGGCTAAACTCAAAACCACAAGAAACAACAGGTGCTGGAAAGTATATAAAGAAGAAGTGACACTTGTGCATTATTATTTTTTAAAGTTATTTATTTATTTATTTATTTATTTATTTATTTATTTATTTAAGACAGAGAGAGAGAGGCAGAGACACAGGCAGAGGGAGAAGCAGGCTCCATGCAGGGAGCCTGATGTGGGGCTCGATCCCAGGACTCCAGGATCACGCCCTGGGCCAAAGGTGGCGCTAAACCACTGAGCCACCCAGGCTGCACCACACTTGTGCATTATTAGTGGGAATGCAAAGTGATGGAGCCACAGCGAAAAACAGTTTGGAGGTTCCTCAAAAACTAGAACAACCTTATGATCCAGTAATGGCACTAATGAGTGTTTACCTCCAAAATACAAAAAAGAAACCACTAATTCAAAGGGATATGTGCACCCCTGTGTTTATAGCAGCATTATTTAAAGTAGCCAACTTATGGAAGCAGCCCAAGTGACCATTAATAGATGAATGGATAAAGAAGATGTGGTAAAAGTATCCAATGGAATATTATTCAGCCTCAAAAAAGAATGAAATCTTACCATTTACAATGATAAGGCCGGAGCTATAAGGAATAATACTATGTGAAGTAAGTGAGTCAGAGAAAGACAAACACCATATGGTCTCAGTCATAGATAGAATTTAGAGGAAAAAGCCAAATGAGCAAAGGGGGGAAAATGAGACAAACCAAGAAAGAGACTCTTAACCATAGAGAATAGACTTCTGGCTACCAAAGAGGAGGTGAGTGGAAGGATAGGTGAAACAGGTGATGAGGACAAAGGAGTGCACTTGTGATTAGCACTGGGTGATGTATGGAATTGCTAAATCACTATACTGTATGCCTGAGACTAATATTACACTGTATGTTAACTATTTTGGGATTAAAGGGAAAAAAACTCCTCTTTTCTCTCTCCCCTCAGCCCGTGGTAACCATCATTTTGTTTTCTGTTTCCGTGACTTTGACTACCATAGATACCACTTATGAGTGGAATCATTTAGTATTTTTCTTTTTTGTGACTGTTCACTTAGTATAATGCCCTCAAGTTTCATCCATGTTAAAGCATATGACATAATTTCCCTTTTCAGGCTGAATAATATTCCATTATATGTATATAACAAATTTTACTTATCCGTATGCTGATGGGAATTTAGATTACTTCCATATCTTGCTATCTGGACTAATGCTGCTATGAACATGAGTCTACAAATACATTTTTTAGACCTAGCTTTAAATTCTTTCGGGTATATACTCAGAAGTAGAATTGCTGAGGCATTTGGTAATTCTGTGTTCCGTTATCTGAGGAACTGCTATGCTGGAGAAAGGGATTTTTAAAACCTGTGTATAAAATCTTGGGCAGACCTTTATGTAATCCATACATGAAACCCTACAGAAACAACACAGCAGAAGATTTGATAACTGAACAATGGTCTGGAGTACCATCCAGGTTTAGATTTACTTCTGGCTAGCATATAGTGGGAAGGGCCAGAAAAGCACAGCAAAACCTTTGAAAACTAAACTGGCTTTGAAACCATGGCCCACATAAATGGGCCAGAACATGTGTGCCTAAGTACATTGACTGCTAAAATAAATTTAAATAGCAGTGAGGAGCTCATCAAAATGCCAAGGGTACAATCCAAAGTTTGCATCATACCAAAACCTACAAAAAAATCTCAGCTTGAATGAGAAAAGATAATTAATAGATGTTACCACCAAAAGAAACAGATGTTAAGGCAGCTATCATAAAGTATCTCAAACAATTGTGGACACTCATTAAACAGATTGTATTAGCAAAGAAAAAGAAGGAATAAAGAACCATATGGAAATAAAATTTCTTTAGAGAAAAGAAAATGATTTAAAAAATCAACCTCAAATCATGATTATGTTATATACCCCAAACAAATACAATGTCATGTCAGTTATTTCTCAGTAACATGAGAAGAGTTAACCTCTTAGCATTTGAATTACTCCCTCATTTATTTTATTTTATTTTTTAAAGATTTATTTATTTATTTAGAGAGAGAGAGAGAGGCAGAGACACAGGCAGAGGGAGAAACAGGCAGAAGGAGAAGCAGGCTCCATACAAGCAGCCTGACTCGATCCCGGGTCCCCAGGATCACACCCTGGCCTGCAGGTGGCGCTAAACCGCTGCACCACCGGGGCTGCCCTACTCCCTCATTTAAAAAACACTTTTAATTTGGCTTCCAGAGTATCATACTGTCTTGATTTTCTTCCTTTCTGGACTGTTCCCTGTATGTGTGGGGTTTTTTTTTCCCCTCATTCCTACCATTTCTTCTTATTCTCAAAATGGTGGAATTTTTGAGATTTGTGATAAAATATAAAGGAAGTCTCATCCTACCCCCAAAGTGAACTTTTTTTGACAGTGTTCACCACATTTTGTAAAATTGCAAACACATTTTAATGATATGTCAAACATGTTTAAATGAAACTTTCATTTGAATATGATATTTTTAAGACACATTTGAAAAGGAGGCATGTCTATACATCAAAAGCAAGTAATATAAACTGGTATTTAGCATCTGAGAGAAAGCTTATGATAAGAATCTATACAAAGACTTTTGGTTGCTGAGATTTATAGTATCAAGGCCCAGCTAGATAACCTCACTAAGTGTGGAACAACACCTCTCAGAGAACACTGAATCATGTTTTCTGAAGCAATGATCTTGTCTAAGCCAAAAGGAGAAATGTTGACTTCCTGGGACTCAAAGGAAGCTGAGCATAGAGACTGAAAGATTGCAGTAAGCTTATGTGGGCTTTGCTGCCCCATTTCTTCCCCACCAACTTAATTTTTACTTAACTTTTTAGGGGAAATAAGCATAGTCCCTGGTGTGATTCTGTCCTGCGTGGCTGTTCTGTGAAACAGTAGTCCTATATCTCCATCTGCCTTCTCTCCCACCTAAGTGTGTGCCACCACCCCTTGGAAGATTTGATATGGACATGAGCCCCCTGAGGCCCCAGAACTATCTTTTTGGTTGTGAGCTAAAGGCTGACAAAGATTACCACTTTAAGGTGGATAATGATGAAAATGAGCTCCAGTTATCTTTAAGAATGGTCAGTTTGGGAGCTGGTGGTGCAAAGGATGAATTGCACATTGTTGAAGCAGAGGCAATTATGAAGGCAGTCCAATTAAAGTCACACTGGCAACTTTGAAAATGTCTGTACAGCCAATGGTGTCCCTTGGGGGCTTTGAAATAACACCACCTGTGGTCTTATGGTTGAAATGTGGTTTGGGGCCTGTGCATATTAGTGGACAGCACTTAGCTTGGTGGAAGATGCAGAGTCAGAAGATGAAGAAGAGGATGTGAAACTCCTTAGTGTATCTGGAAAGCGTTCTGCCACTGGAAGTGGTAGCAAGTTTCCACAGGAAAAAATAAAACTTGCTGCTGATGAAGATGATGATGATGATGATTTTGATGAGGAGGAAGCTGAAGAAAAGGCTCCAGTAAAAAAATCTATATGAGATACTCCAGCCAAAAATGCACAAAAATCAAACCAGAATGGAAAAGACTCAAACCATCAACACCAAGATCAAAAGGTCAAGAATCTTTCAAAAACAGGAAAAGACTCCCAAAATACTGAAAGGACCTAGTTCTGTAGAAGACATTAAAGCAAAAATGCAAACAAGTATAGAAAAAGCGAATTGAACAGTCTTGGGCGCTACTGGTAAATTAAACCCAAAGCTGAGGAGAGAGGAAAAGGAGAGACAAATATAGTCCATTTACTGACTGTCATCAACAATCCGGACTGAAGTCTCAAATCCCCTTTCCTGATTTGCCACCCACCCACACCCCCTTCCAGGCTGGAAGCAGTCTTACTCTTGATATGCTAAAGCACTTTTCTTTTGACTGCTGTGATTCAGTAACCCCTTAAATTTTGCTTTCTATGATTTGTGCATTTGCCTCACCTCTTTGACCATGTTTTTTGTTTGTTTGTTTGTTTGTTTTTTACCATGTTTTAATCACCTTTGTGTCTCCCTAGCTGCTCAATAAATATTTGAATGAATCAAAAAAAGAAGCATAAATGTTGTACTTTGTGTGTGTACACACATTTGTGTATATGTGTATGAGAGAGAGTGGTAATTTCTCTCAATATCGCGTACCCTCTAACATCCATATTGAACAAAATGTCAGATATTTCAGTATGGATGTGCCATGCCAAACTATAATAAAGCCTGAGGCAAAAGGTAGAGTCAGTAATTCTGTATTTGAAATTTAGTATTTTGTTTGTCATGGATTTTTCATTAATTTATATATATTTTACAAAATCTATTTATTTATTTATTTATTTGAGAGAGAGCGCATGCATGGCTAAGAATGAGCAGGGGAAGGGGCAGAAGGAGAGAGAAAGAGAATCTCAAGCAGACTCCCCAGAGTGCAGAGTCCAGTGGGGGTGGGGGTGGGTGGGGCTCAATCCCAGGAGACGGAAATCATGACCTGAGCCAAATTAAGTTGGAGCTCAACCAACTGAGCCACCCAGGTGTCCCATCATTAATTTAGCTTTTTAAAAACATTGCATCAAAACAGTATTTATCTTGACTACTGAATTTTTGGCACCTTCCTTACATTTTTCACCTGACATGAGTGCAACAGTTTTGCTACTGTTTTTTCTTTTCCTATTTTACTTTAGATGAATGGAATACTTTTTAGGACTTTATCTCTGCCTCTGGCTTATTAGCTGTATTTTTTTTTTCTTTTAGTGGTTGTGCTAGAGTTACAATATTATGTTTAACCTATCACCTCTTCCTTAAATATTATACATCTTTTGTATGTAAAATACAAATCTTTTAACAGTGTACTTCACGGATGCCCAGGCAGCTCAGCAGTTGAGCATCTGCCTTAGGCTCACAGTGTGATCATGGGTCCCGGGATTGAGTCCTGCACTGGGCTCCCCATGAGGAGCCTGCTTCTCCCTCTGCCTATATCTCTGCCTCTGTCTCTGTGTCTCTCATGAATAAATAAAATTTTAAAAGTCTTAAAAAACAAAAAAACAATATACTTCCATTTCACCTCTCCCATCATTTGACTGTTTCTGTCATGAATCCCTCAATACATTGTTATTAATTTTTGCTTTAAATGGTCATAGTCTTTTTTAAAGATTGAAAATGAGGAAAAAAGTTTTGAATATTTACTTATGTATTTATCTTTTCTGGTACTGTTCATTCTTTCCTTCACTGCCCAGAAGCTTTTATTTTGATGTAGATTCTGTAGTTTATTTTTGCTTTTGTTTTCTTTGCCTCAGGAGACATATCTAGAGAAGTTACTGCCTGTGCTGTCTTCTAGGATTTTTATGATTTCAGGTCTCACATTTAGGTCTCTAATCCATTTTGAATGCATTTTTGTGAATGGTGTAAAAAAATGGTCCAGTTTCATTCTTTTGCATGTAGCTGACCAATTTTCCCAGCACCATTTGTTGAAGAGACTTTTTCCCAGCAGATACTCTTTCCTGCTTTATTGAAGATGAATTGACTGTATAATTGTGGGTTTATTTCTGGTCTTTATTCTGTTCTGTTGATCTGTGTGTCTATTTTTGTGCCAAGATCATACTGTTCTGATTACTGCAGCTTTGTAATATAACTTGAAGTCTGGAATTGTGATAATGTCCAATTCTGTTTTTCTTTTTTAAGAATGCTTATTTAGTAGGGTCTTTCATGATTGCATGTAAATTCTAGGATTGTTTGTTTTAGTTCTGTGCAAAATGCTATTGGTATTTTGATAAAGAGTGCATTAAATGTGCAGATTACTTTGGGTAGGATAGACATTTTAATAGTATTTGTTCTTCCAATCCATGAGCATGAAATTCTTTCCATTTGTGTCATCTTCTATTTCTTTCATCAATGTTTTATCAAGTATGGGTCTTTCACTTCCTTAGTTAAGTTTATTCCTAGGTATTTTATATTTTTGGGTGCAATTGTAAATGGGAGTGTTTTCTTAACTTCTCTTTGTTGCTTCATTATTAGTATATAGAGATGCAATGGATTTCTGTACATTGATTTTATATCCTGCAACTATAAGTCTAATGTTTTATTTATTTATTTATTTTATTAGTGAGAGAGGTGGGGGGGAGGGACGGGGGGGAGAGAGAGAGAGAGAGAGAGAATCTCTGTGCCCAACAAAGAGCCCAATGTGAGGCTCAATCTCATAACCCAGTGTCAGTCATGACCTGAGCTGAAATCAAGAGTCAGACACTTCACCAACTGAGCCACCCAGGCACCCCTATAAGTTTAATGTTTTAACCATCATTTTTGAGGGCTTTTGAGTAATACTTAATTCTATTTAATTTAGATATTTTAAATTGCATTTGTGCATTTAATATATTGTTTTGGTATTGCAGTTGTCTGAAATATATTCAGAATACTTAAGGAATTCTTATCTAATACATTAAATTTTTAACTATATAGACCCTATGTGCTCTTATATCTTTCAAATCCATAACTGTAGTGAGATATGAACTTATAATCACAAATCTAGATCAGTTACTCAATTTCCTATTTTAAATTGAAATTACAAAGAATTTTGTACTTCTGTACCAAAAGCAGACTTCTTGCTTTATTCTTAATCTTAGAGGAAAAGTTTTCAATCTTTCACTATTGAATATGATGCTTATTGTGGGTTTTCATTTATATCTTTTATTATGTTGAGGTTATTTCCTTCTACTCCTAGTTTATTGAGTGTCTTTTATCATGATAGATATTTGATGCTGTTAGATGCTTTTTTGGCATCGATTGAGGTAATCATGCTTTTTTTCCCCCTTTATTCTATTAATGTTGTATATTACATTGATTGATTTTTTGTTGTTGAACCATCTTTGCCTTCCAGGAATAAATCCTACTTGATCATGGGCTATAATGCTGTTAATATATTGCTGAATTCAATTTCTAGTATATTATTGAGGATTCTTGCGTCAGTGTTCATTAGGTATATTGGTCTATGGTTTTCTTTTCTTGTAGTGGTTTGTTTGGCTTTAGTATGAGGGTATCCTTTAGTTTCTTTTAGTATTTTTTGTTTCTTTTCCTCAGACTCAATAACTTCTATTGTCCTCTCTTCAAGTTCACTGAATCCTTTTGCCTGCCTAAATCTACCTTCAAATCCTTCTAGTCACTTCTTCATTTCAGTTATTGTACTTTTCTTTCTTTCTTTCCTTTTCTTTTCTTTTCTTTTCTTTTCTTTTCTTTTCTTTCTTTTCTTTTCTTTTCTTTTCTTTCTTTCTTTCTTTCTTTCTTTCTTTCTTTCTTTCTTTCTTTCTTTCTTTCTTCTTTTTTTTCAGTTATTGTACTTTTCAACTCCATAATTTCTTTTTGGTTTTAGATTTTAAAATCTTTTTATTGATATTTCCATTGTGTTCATACATTGTTTTCTTTACTTTGTCCACATCCTCCTTTAGTTCTCTGAGTATTTTTAAGATGATTGTTTTAAAGTCTTTCTGTAGTATATCTGCCATCAGCTCTTTACAGGAACAGTATCTGTTGATTTATTTTTTCCTGTGAATGGGCCATACTTCCTGTTTCTTTGTGATTTTTTTAATTGGAAACTGGACATTTGAGTCTAATAATGTGGTAACACTGGAAATCAAATTCTCCTCCTTCCTCAGGGTTTGCTGGGGTTTTTATTATTATTATTTTTACATCATGTAGGATGTCTCTGCTGTGGGTCAGCCTGAGGTATAAAATCAGGGTCTTAGGTTTTTCTGATCCTTTCCTTGGGAATGCTCAATCACTTTATAATTTTCTCCATATATGCATCTGTTTCTAATGTGCTGGCCTTTAATGTCTGGGAAAAGGAGAAAAATGAAGAAAGGTAAAAATTAAATTGAATTAAGTATTATTCAAAAGCCCTCAAAAATGATGGTTAAAACATTAAATTTATAGGGGTGCCTGGGTGGCTCAGTTGGTGAAGTGTCTGACTCTTGATTTCAACTCAGGTCATGACACTGGGTTATGTGCTAGTCCTCTAAAGTTCCTGGCAGTCACTTTAGCCTGAAGAGGAGGATTTTGTAACAGTGGGAGTAGGTGCAACAGTGGTTGCTTGTCTCTCTGTCCTTCTGTGGCAAAAAGCAGCAAACAGTGACCAGAGCACACCATCCCCTATATTTAGAGCATAGGGTTGTTTTTGCCATCATGGCTATGTAAACTACCTTTGGGACTACAGGGTAAGCTACCCTTGGAACTGTACACAGTTGTTTGCTATGTGGCTGGGGTGGGTTATTGGTAGCTGCTAATGTGCTAAAAGCTGAAATTGACCAAAATTAACCTCAGTTTATGTGCAAGCCTTCCCCTGGACATTGCTAGCTTTTTAATATACTCCGGAGTTCCAAAATAGTTACATTAGACAAAGTCTGCCAGCGCAGTTGTTGTCTAAGTTGAGAGACAGATTCTTGGTGCTTCCAACTTTGCCATTTTTCCACAATCCTCTTTTCTTTCATTTTTGAAAGATTTTAAATTGATATTTATTTTTCTTCATCATTTAAAACCTGTTTCACTGTTTTTTATCTCATATTTTTTGATGAGAAGTCTGCTGCTTTATGCTTGCTTTTGTTTCTCTCTAAATATGTCCTTCCCCCACCCCCGCCTACCTTTACCAGTTTTCTTTTCCTCATCAGTTTTTGGGTGTTTTTCACCAATTTGGATGTGATAATCCTTAAGGTGGTGTGTATATATGTACTTTTATATTTATCCTTCTTGGTCTTAATTAAGACTCTTGGATTTGCTGATTATCAAATTTTTAAGATTTTTGGCTTTTATTTTCTTAGATTTTTTTGTTTCTCCCTTTTTAGGACTCCAATCATACATATATATTACTTGTCTAGTAGTCTCAGTAGATCATTTGGATAGATTGTATTGCTACCTCTTCAAATTTTCTGATTTGTACGTGATCAGAGAATTTGAATAATATTCAAATTCTCTCTGATGTTGATGTCATCTAGTGAAATTTTCACTTTAATTATATTTTTCAGGTTTAGAGTTTCCGTTTTTTTCTAATATTTCTAGTAATATCTGATGTTAATGTCATCTAGTGAAATTTTCACTTTAATTATTATATTTTTTTGGTTTAGAGTTTCCGTTTTTTTCTTTTTTGTGACTTACAGTTGTGTTTTTATTATGTTCATGTTTTCTTGACATTATTTAAATACACATCTAAACAATCCAATCATGAAATGGGCAAAAGACATGCACAGAAATTTCGCAGAGGAAGACATAGACGTGGCCAACAAGCACATGAGAAAATGCTCCGCATCACTGGCCATCAGGGAAATACAAATCAAAACCACAATGAGATACCACCTCACACCAGTGAGAATGGGGAAAATCAACAAGACAGGAAACAACAAATGTTGGAGAGGATGTGGAGAAAGGGGAACCCTCTTGCACTGTTGGTGGGAATGTGAACTGGTGCAGCCACTTTGGAAAACTGTGTGGAGGTTCCTCAAAGAGTTAAAAATAGATTTGCCCTACGACCCAGCAATTGCACTGCTGGGGATTTACCTCAAAGATACAGATGCAGTGAAATGCCGGGACACCTGCAGCCCAATGTTGATAGCAGCAATGTCCACAATAGCCAAACTGTGGAAGGAGCCTTGGTGTCCATCGAAAGATGAATGGATAAAGAAGCTGTGGTCTATGTATACAATGGAATATTACTCAGCCATTAGAAACGACAAATACCCACCATTTGTTTCGATGTGGAGGGACCTGGAGGGTATTATGCTGAGTGAAATAAGTCAATCGGAAAAGGACAAACATTATATGGTCTCATCCATTTGGGTAATATAAAAATTAATGAAAGGGAATAAAGGAAAGGAGAGAAAATGAGCGAACATATCAGTGAAGATGACAAAACATGAGAGATACCTAACTGGGAAATGAACAAGGGGTTGTGGAAGGGGAGGTGGGCGGGGGGTTGGGGTGACTGGGTGATGGGCACTGAGGGGCACTTGGCGGGATGAGCACTGGGTGTTATGCTATATGTTGGCAAATTGAACTCCAATTAAAATTAAAAATAAATACACATCTGTATTTTTGTTTTATATTTATGTTTTAATACCCTTGTTGATTCATCTCTTTCATATCTGAATTTGTCTTTATTGAGTAATTTCTTCTGGTTCTGGTTATATTTTCCTGATTCTTCATATGTCTGGTAAATTTGGGTTACATGCTGGACATTGTGATTTTACCAGGCTAGGTGCTATATTTTGTTGTATTCCTTTAAAGAATTTTAGACTTTTCTAGCAAGCAGTTAAATACTTAGAGTAAGTTTGTTCCCTTGAAGGAAGTTTTTAAGTTCTTTAATGTATCATTTTAGTTCTAAATTATCCCCACTCTAGGTCATGGCCCTCTGAAGTCTCTGAGGAATGCCTTTGTAATTACTGAAGTCTCTCTGCTCTTGCTGGATGGAACTTGAAAGATTCATATACCCCTGTGTGAGCTCTGTACACTGTCTTAGAACTTTCTGGTAATTTTTCTTTTCTTGGAAGTTGTTCTTGGCAAGCTTAATAGAGTTTTACTTTGCACATATACTAATTGATATTTAGCCATATGCTCAAAGTACCTCTACATATTTCCCTAGAATTCTTTCTTTTCTTTTTCATAGCTCCATCCTTTATGAGACTCTATTCTGCAAATTCTAGCTCTCTTGACCTCTTTTTAATCTGTTCTCTTTCTACTCAAATCAGCATGATAGTTGGGTTCATTTTAGGTTCTCTCTCTCTGTGCCACAGTCTAGTATTCACCTACACTACAAGAGGGAAGCCTGGGTAATTGAAGAACTAATTTCATCTGTTTACCTTTTCCTAGAGATAAAATCATACTGTGAAATGAGGTGAAAAGAATTATTTCCCTTATTTTTTCCAATTTTCTAGTTGTTTATGGCCAGGAGGCTAATCTCAGCTCTGTTACATTGCCTCATGGCCATTACAGAGGTCTCTTCAGAGGTATTTTAATGAGAAAGGAGAGATTTTCATAAAACCAGAGATACTTCAAGGCAAAAAGCAGATAAGAGAACAAGGAACTTTTCTAATAATAGCATCTAATGTGAAGGGTCTAGGGCCAGAAGTACGCAGTTCAGGACCTACCAGGGAGATTGGTCAGAACAGGGAGATTGTGTAGATGCTAGCTTAGTGTGATTCCAGGACCACAGGGCCTTGCCCCATCCCTACCCCCACTCACCTTACTCAGGTCATTGCCGTACCTACTGTTTTCTTGATGCCAGAAAGCCTCTAGATAGGGAAGCTACTTTTTCACCATTACTAATATGATTATATGTTACTTGATACTGAATTCTTGGCATAAAAATATTGAAATCAAAGCGTGAGTGACTAGTCCTTATTCCTTTGCTGAGATTTGGAGGGAATAAGAAACCCTAGTAAGACTTGTGACCTTGATGGGCTTTCTAAGAATCTACCTTATCTGCCAAGGTAGCTGAGTTCAGCCTTTCTCCCTCTTCTTTTCCCTTTCTGCTTGCAGTTATGATCTTGTGCCTTTTCTTATGCATGACAGTGACTTGAGAAGAACAACCAATATTAGGGAGGTCATGCCAAATGCCTCCTTCACACACAGTAGCCTCTTCACGTGGAGTTTCCTGTCGACTCTGAATGCAGGCAAATGGTTTGTACAATCACGGGTAAGATACATTTTCCAACTCAACAAACCTGCATCAAATCTCTCTTCTGTAGGAAGTAATGTGCTGCTCCTAGAAATAAAGTCAAACATACATACATTTTCATCCCATTTTGGTAGGAGAACTGTGGCATTGACAGGAGGACTTTTCCAGGAATGTAGTCAAATTGTTGCTTTTTACATTCACTGGAAATTTCTGAAGATGAACTCATAAACTGACTTTTGTCATTTAATTCCTTTTTATCCAAGAATTTCATAAACTTTATATTGTGTCTACCATGTACACAGCATTTTCCTAGGCATTTTGAGTAGCTCACAGTTATAGATGAGCCATACTGGGAAATAAGTTTATTTTTTCCTCCTTTTCTTATCATTCAATACATATTTACTGAGTACCTTTTGGGTACTAGGCACGTGGAATACAATGGTGAATAAACACACACTCAGCCTAATGGAGTTCACAGGCTAGAAAAGATAATTACAGGGATCCCTGGGTGGCGCAGCGGTTTGGCGCCTGCCTTTGGCCCAGGGCGCGATCCTGGAGACCCGGGATCGAATCCCACATCAGGCTCCCAGTGCATGGAGCCTGCTTCTCCCTCTACCTATGTCTCTGCCTCTCTCTCTCTCTCACTGTGTGCTTATCATAAATAAAATAAAATAAAATTAAATTTAAAAAAAAGAAAAGATAATTACAATACACTGTAATAAGTGCTAAACCAGAATTTCAGGTTGCTTAGGAGCACACAGAGCAACTTCTAACTTAGTCTGAGGGATGGAGATGGGGGATTCTGGAAGGAGGAGATAAATAAGCCAATAAAGGTGTGGTAAAATAAAAAGCGTTGCTGTGTACAATGTAATTCACAGGCAAGAGTGAATGTTTCTAATTGAGAGAGTTGGAGAATACTTCATGCAAAAATATCATTTGAGCTGCAGGCGATCATTAATGGGAACCATGGGCAATGATGGTGTGTTTCAAAGATTGCAATATGCTGATGCAAGAGTGGATATGGTGTGTGTGTATGCATGCATGTGTAAAAGAGGAAGAAAAGAATGGAGGGAAGGAAAGAAAAGGGTGGGTAAGGAGGAGATGGGAGATAGATTTGGAGGAAAACCTGGGAAAACATTGAGAGGAGATTATAGCAATGCTTGACAAGTTAGAGAGTTTAGAATTATTCTGAGTATTTTAAAGTATCTAAAATAAAAGGTCACATTTGCATTTGATACAAGTTAAACCTGCTTTCCCAGGATAGATTAAAGAAAACAAAACAATTTACAGTTTCCAGCTTATCATGTGTCTAGGGGAAGATCCACATGACTTAGCTTATACTGATCAGATGTACTCATTTGAGACTTCAATTTTGGGAATAAACATCTGAGCACAACAGACAGCGGGCATTCATACTGCTAGCACCTGTATCACCAGAGATAGCATGGTATTGACATCAGCTGTAATAATAGCTCTTTTATCAGGTAATAGGAAAATAAGTCTTAAGGTATTTATAATTGTATACTAAGGATGTAATGGAGTTTTATTTATATTTGATATTAACTGAGAAGTTTTTTTTATCTTTTCTCATGTAAAAAAGTGTTAAGTAATGCGTTATGTTAAAATGAACTACTCCACTTTAATTTCATTTTATTAACTAGTGTTGATATAAGAGATAGGTGAACGGAGATTTAGAATTACTGAATCTTCTTAGAAAACTTGTTCTTAAGGGGTAGTGGAAAGGGAGGTGGGTGGGGGGTTGGGGTGACTGGGTGATGGGCACTGAGAGGGGCACTTGATGGGATGAGCACTGGGTGATATGCTATATGTTGGCAAATTGAACTCCAATAAAAAAATAATAAAAAATTTCTTGCCAGACTGGAAAAAAATAAGAAAACTTGTTCTTACAGGAGTATATAGCCTATAAATACTCTTTCCATCAATGAAAATTACTCTGATATTCCAGGTTTCTGTGTATATATAGGCTCTGTAAATGTTTCATCATACATGAATAAATACATATATTAACTAGAGATGTTCCATTAGAATGTATATATTAAGTTAGCCATAGGTAATGTTTTAACAAATGTGTGTACCAGATGAAAGAGCTGATACTCTGTCTGATGGATAGCGTATGACTCCTAAAATATTATTGTAAGTGATAGGGTTGGGTATGTCATTGTAATACATTTTGGTGGATTTTTAAAGACTTAATAGTTTTATTTTAGCATATTTAGGTGGCATGCTTGCAGTATTTAGCTAATACTATACTATGACTACTGATGAGTATCCTGGATCCTGGAGTTGCAAATATGGTTATGTAGGGGGCTTTATTTTTAGGTTTAATTGTGGAGTTTCTTTGCTTGGATGCTGTGCAGTCAGGAGTAGCTGAAGTGATATTGACATGTCATTTAAAAGATTTGGATATTTGGATACTTTTTGACAGCAAAGAAATTGTTTTGTGAAGATTATTTGGGTCACTCTTCTTTGGATGTGTGTAATTATGGATTTATGATAGTGGTGAGTTGATCATTATTTGTTAGTATATTTATTCCTGAGATTATTGGTGAAAATTAAATCGTTAATTTGATTGATAATGAAATAAAAATAATAGAACAAATATTGTTAAAATGTTGACAAAACCAAAAGACAACCAATAGGAGAAGATATTTGCAAATGACACATCTTTATGAGCTAATCTCCAAAATCTATAAAAACTTAATCAGACTCAATACCCAAAGAACAAATATCCAGTCAAGAAATGGGCAGAAGACATGAACAGATATTTCTCAAAGAAAGACATGCAAATGTCCAACAGACACGTGAGAAGATGCTCAGCATCCCCCCAGGTCAAGAAAATACAAATCAAGACCACAATGAGATATCACCTCACATCAGTCAGGATGGCTAAAATTAACAAGTCAGGAAATGACATGTTGACAAGAATACAGAAAAAGGAGAACTCTATTGCACTGTTGGTAGGAATGTAAGCTAGTGCAGCCACTCTGGAGAACAGTATAGAGGTTCCTCAAAAAGTAGAAAATAGAGCTACCGTATAACCTAGCAATTGCGCTACTGGGTATTTACCCCAAAGATACAGATGTAGTGGTCCAAAGGGGTACTTGCACCCTAATGTTCATGGCAGCAATGTCCACAAAAGCCAAACTATGGAAAGAGTACAGATGTCCATCAAGAGATGAATGGATAGAGAAGATGTGGTGTATGTGTACACACATACATACACATACAATGGACTACTACTCAGCCATCAAAAGATTGTTGTTCCTGGAAGTTCAGCTGAATTCCTGTTTGTCCAGAAACAAGCATTTCTGTAGAGCTTTCTTATATCTTTTTGTTAAAGTATAATTCTCAAAATGATAAAAGAAAATATAATTCTTATGCAGGGGTGCCTGGGTGGCTCAGTCAATTAAGCTTCTGCCTTTGGCTCAGGTCATGATCTCAGGGTCCTGGGATTGAGCCCTGCATCAGATTTCCTGCTTAGTGGAGAGTCTGATTCTCCCTTCCCCTCTGCTCCTCCTCCTGACTTGTGCATGTGTGCTTGTGCTCTCTCTCTCTCAAATAAATAAAATCTTTTAAAAAAAATACAATTCTCCTGCAACTAATGAGGATGAATATAAGTTTTATTTAGCACATTAATGAGAGAACAAAGCAGAATGACAAAACCCACTCAAAAGAAAAGTGAGAAACCAGCATGCATATAGTCAGTGCAACAAAGAAATCCTGAAATCAGATTGCTAGAATAAATACAAACTTAGTTAATATACTATATGACAATAAAGCTATACCTTTGGACTTCTCTACCAGAAAAAGTCATTTGCATCTCTACTGGACAGAAATCATTTCCATTTTTATCAGTTTTCTACAAATTAACATCTAACTTTTACATAGTTTTGCCCTAATCAATAGTAAATAGTAATCCAAACAAAGATACCTTCCCCTGAGAGTCAGATGACCCTTACATGGGTTTGTTAAAGACTATGCTAGCATGATATTGCATAGTCCAACAATCAGCTTTTTGCCTTATTTCTGAGTGAATAGTTTAACAGTCTCCTTTTGTAGTCATAATTAACTTTTATAGATTACTTAGGGGCTCATCTGAGTGTAATTATGTGTTATATGGATTTATTTATATACATTCAGTAAGAAAGGTCAACACACATAAGGTTCCTTGTATAATCAGCACATCTAGAGCCAACAGGCTTCTAGAAGCCGACAAGGTTGGTCGGGGGGATGAGTGGAATATGTGAAGAAGATTAAGAGTACACTTACCCTGATGAGCACTAATTCACAGAATTGTTGAATCACTACATTGTGCAACTGAAACTAGTATAATACTGCATGTTAACTATACTCGAATTTTAAAAATAGTGCTCAAGTGTTGGGAGTATACATATTTATGATTATTTTGTATTCTTGATGTATTTACCCCTTTCTCACTATATAATGACCTTCTCTGTCTCTTGTTAACATTTTTGGCTTGAAGTCTACTTTGATATAAATATAGTTACACCTGCTTTCCTTTTGGTTATTTGCTTGGAGTATCATCTTCTACCCCATCACTTTGATCCTGTTTGTGTCTTTATAGCCAAAATGAGTGTCCAGAAAGCAGCGTATAGTTAGGGGCTGTGGTTAGCTACATTTCACCCTTTTTAAAATTTTTTAAATTTATTTTTATTTTTTTCATTTCACCTTTTTAAAAAATTTTTTGTTAACATATAGTGCAATATTGGTTTCTGAAGTAGAATTCAGTGGTTCATCACTTATATACAACACCCAGTGCTTATCATAACACTGCACTCCTTAATACTCATCACCCATCTAGCCCACCCTCCATCCACCTCCCTCCATCAACCCTCAGTTGGTTCTCCATAGGTAAGAGTCACTTAAGGCTTGTTTCTCTCTCTTCTTTTTACTTTTCTCCCTTCCCATATGTTCATCGGTTTTCTTTCCTAAATTCTACACATGAGTGAGATCGTAGGGTATTTATCTTTCTCTGACTGACTTATTTCCTTACTGTAATACATGTTAGCTCTCTCCATGTCATTGCATATGGCAAGATTTTTCTTTTTGATGATTGGGTAATATTCTGCGTGTGTGTGTACTGCCTCTTCTTTATCCATTCATCAGTCAGTGGACATTTGGATACTCTCTATAGTTTTGCTGTTGTTGATAATACTGCTATATAAACATCTGGATGCATGTACCCCCTTGAATCTATATTTTTGTATGCTTTGGGTAAATACCTAGTAGTTCAGTTGCTGGATTGTAGAGTAGTTCTATTTTTAACTTTTAGAGAAACCTCCAAACTGTACTCTAGAATGGCTACACCAGTTTGCATTTTCTTCTGAGGCAAAGATAAAAAGCTTTGCCACTGGATCAAAGAGTAGGAATTACTAGGCAATCAGTCTTTGATGTGTGCCAGGTTGCTAATACTTTTAGAACATGGCCTCTCCTTTTATGTACTTTCAAAAAGAAAGTTTTATTATGACTTGGAAGATCAGCAAAGATGATTGTTGAAGAAATATTTTGAGATTATTGAAGGTGTTTTTGCTTTTTGTGTTTTGTGAGAATAGTTCCCACAATGTTTGATTAACTTAAATCATACAGAGGCCTATTTTCAAAAGAGCTTGCTGTGTATACTCTATGACATCCAAATAATCCCAGGAATTATTTAATTGTCCTTAGTGTTTGGCCTTGGATTTTGGATAATTTGTGATCTGGAATTGGATTATGCCCTTCCTTAGCCAATATATCATGGCCTAGATCAGATGTTGGCAAATGGTGGCTTGCTGTCCAGATCCAGCTACTGGCTATCTTTATACAGCTTGTGAGCTAATGGAGTAGTTTTTACATTTCTACATGGTTGAAAAAAATCAAAAGAAAAATGTCCCATGACCTATAAAAATGATATAAAACTCAAAATTTCAGGATCCATAAATATTTACTGGAACATAACCATGCTTAATCACTTATAAATTGTGTGTTGCTGTTTTTTGCACTATATATAGCAGAGTTCAGTAGTTGTGACAACAGAGGCTATGTCTCACAGAATCAAAATATTTTGTATTTGGCCTTCACAGAGTAAGTTTACTGAACTCTGGATAATGAATATAGCCATAATTTGATAATGTGCAGTAGAACTTTCTACAACTCCTGAAAATATTTTGTCTGTGGTGTTTTTTCTTTTGGTAGATTATTTTTGCAGAATAGATTCCTAATGATGAAAGTTATAGGAATGTGCCATAGAACAGAAAGGAATGTTCTTCTGACAAAAATAATAATAATAATAGTTATGGATTGGGACGTGGAAAATGATTTAAGATTATTAGAAATTCCCACTACTTAAATGGTTTTTAGTACTTTGAGCAACCTGAATTTCCATGGTAGTAGGATTAATAGTAAAGATAGTGGCACCTATATCAACAAGAAGTTGTATTGTTGTTCATCTATATTTACAGATAGCTCTCTTCAGAATTGTATGTTGAATGGTAATGTTTCCCTTTAAGTGGGATTATTGGGCAGATTTTGGATAATTGTTATTTTTCTTACCAGTATGATACATTGGATCATCCTACTTGTAATTTCTCTAAGCATAAGCACAAAGAACTAAGGACTTTTTAGTGTTGTTTTTATTTGATGAACCAGGTGTCTTATGTGGAGAACCAGAGGTTGGTTTTCATTTCTAGCTCATTACTTCCTAGTGCTTTTTTGAAAATGTTTAACCATATGTTGGAGATTCTTTAAACTGGCTGTGTCCCATTCCAGTTTATCTTTCTCACTAAGTCCCTGATTTTATATACCAAAAAAGAGGCTCAATTAACTTCTGCCATTAGATCTAACACATAATAGTATTTAAAGCTTACTGGAATCTAGTTTTATTTTATTTTATCTTAAAGATTTTATGTATTCATGAGAGACACACAGAGAGAGGCAGAATACAGGCAGAGGGAGAGGCAGGCTCCCTCCGGGGAGCCTGATGTAGGACTCGATCCCGGGACCTGGGATCACGACCTGAGCCCAAGGCACATGCCCAGCCACTCACTGAGCCACCGAGGCGTCCCTGGAATCTAGTTTTAAGCTCTCATATTGTTTAACCTTTAAAAACATTTTTTGTTTAATTTATCTTTAAAGGAAAGTCTTTATAAAAGTCCTTGCACAGTACATTCTTATTTATGCCCATTCAGGGACTTTTTAAAAATTGTGCTCAGCTGAGTTATTTAAGTTCTGTCTTGGTCTTTCCCATTGTGTTCTTTTAACAGTTTTCCCCAAATGAAGGTCTAATAAGAGAATTAGTTGGCCTTGATCTGGTGGAATATAACAAAATATTGAATTCTGAAGCAAATTTTCTATTTTCCTGAGAATTAATAAAACCCTTAATAACAGACCTCAACTCAGATCTAGACCATAGTTTGACTTTATTTCTATGGTCTGACTTCTGTTCTGGCATGAGGATACTGTATAATATGACTATTTCTTTGCCAAGAAGGAGACCAGAAGAAGGAAGAAATAGGATAAGATGAGAACAAAGATAAAGTCGTGTAGAAAAAAAACATTACTTGCCTCTTGAGAAAAGGACCCATGTCCTGTTTCTTTCTTAGGCATAGCCTTTTATCACTTACTTCACCCACAAATGATTTAAAATGGGCAAATGACTATAAAAGTAGTCATCTGTTAAATGTAATATGGCTAATAAATGTATGGTGTAAAATGAAACGCTGTGTATTGCAAAGATAACAGGACAGTTCCTGCCATAAGGGAGGTACATTCCCGTAGAGGCAGTAGGGAGTGAGGGAACGATGTGAATTGTGTACTTTTCTATGTACTAGACATGCTTGTAGACCCTGTAAATATTTTATCATATTTAATATTCAAAAGAATCCTGAGAAATACATAGATTGCCTCTCCCTTCACCCATTTTATAATTTGGGCAATAAAGACTTCGAGAATTTAAACAGTTTTACCAAGATTACACAGCAACACACACACACAAAACAAGGATTTGAATCTGATCTAAGATGTAAACAAATAGAAGGCAGAATGAAACATACAACTGAGGTGTAAAAATGAGCCTCTGGAGTTTAATACCATCAGAATCTCGTTAGTTCAGGAATATTTAAGGAAGGCTTCGTGAAGGAGGTAACATTTAAGCTGGGCTTTATAGGTTTAGGATAAGATTTTTAACAGGTGGATTCAGCAAGGAAAGCCAACGAGCGATGGAGCTGGAATTGAATCCAATTTTATCTAAAGCCAATGCCTATTTTCTTCCCATTACATAAACTAGAATAGTGAAAGCAAATGTGGGAAGCCAGTGTGACTTTTATAAAGAGAGATTTTATTACCTCAACTTATAGAAAAAAAGCTGAAAAGGTCAAGACAAAATTATGAAGGAACTTCAGTGCAAACACATGTTCTACAGTATAGAAGAAATCATTCCAAATACCATAATTATGTATATGAAGATTACATTGAATTTCTCTCCTTGGCAACTCTTATCTCAGGACAAGTATTTCAGAGGGTCTGGTGGGTTGAATGATAATGGAGCAAAATGGAGGTAGGGCTGGGTGTAGGGCTATAGAGCAGGAAAATTGGAAATTGCTTTTGATAAGAGTCCATGTATTCTCTGATATATTTGTTTTTAGTTCAAACCATTTTACAAAATGAAACGCCTCTCAAAGGCTGATCGTGAAAAAGCAGAAAATCAGACGATTCCAAGACTAACTGATTTATTGGAACTTGCACAGAAGGAACAAAAATTTGTGATATTTGATCTTAATGGCCCTACACGAAAACATCCTCTTAGAAACACATATGTTCGCCATGTAGTAAGCGTGATCCTTGCATCTAAAATTGAGCAACATCTGGTATGTCTACCTCATTATTTACAGTAGAATTTAGTTTGGGAGGTGGGTAGCATGTCCCAGGAGTATAGCAGTTGAACCTGACCCACCTTGTAGATCTTCCCTGGGATGCTCAAATAATTTTGCTCTCTGTAGATATAGAGGTGATTACTTATGTAGCCACATGTGGCAATCTAAGAATGACCCAGTTAAATTTATCCAGGGGAGAAAAACAGTAGCTGTTTGCTACTCCAAACTAAATGATGTAACAGCACTCTGTTAAAAGGCATGTGTGTAATGACTATGTGATGTGACTTATACCATCACTAGCATAGAACTATTATAAGGGGCCAGGGCAGCACTGAGGCTTTGAAGATTTGGCTTTAACTAATGATACAGAAGAAAGAGCTGGTTCTTATTCAAGCAGAGATTTGTTCATCATGTTTTTCAGAAGCAATTCTCTGCACTTGAACAATCATTCCAAATCTCTTAAATTCTTAGAATATGGTAGATTACTGACTGAAACCAATATGTGTTTTCCTGCAAATAAAATATTTCCACGGATGAATCATAAAAGCATTGTCCACTGATATAGGAAATAACCCCTTTCAAAGATGATTTTTAGTGTCATCAGCCAGAGGAAATTGATTCCCGCCTTTCACCCGCACCTACCAACTCCTCATCCACTTTGGCTAGTGTGAGGCTATTGGAACACCAATGGGCCTTTGACTCAGGATGTTAACTCTGAGAAATCTCAGCTCCAGAACAATCCTGGTGAAAGCCACATTATAAGAGTTCATTAGACAGTATGAGGCCAAGGTGACTCTTTTTCACTAAGGGCTAAATCTCTCTCCCTGGGACTCTGCTCCCTGGGACTCCCTGCTCTCTCTCTTCTACATGGAACTCTTTGTACCTGGAGAGCTGATTATCCACTGAAAGACTTCCTTTTTATCCTTACAGATTTTTTGGTTGTCAAGTTTTGATAGGCAGTATGTCAGAAATGCAGCTCCTGGTTTTCAGCAAGTGGGCCGGTTATTTTCCATTGAACGTCTTACAAAAGAAAATATCAGTATAATAAATGTTGACTACAAGAGGTTATTCTACAGTGGGTTGAGGTAAGAGTTTGACCATACCTCTCTCGGCAGGTATTGCCTTGCATAAAATCAGTACTCCTACCAAGCGCTTTGGCTTCTCTATCTCATCTCAGAGTTTCTTTGTGTGGTTCTTTTTGGAATCCCCTATTTTCCCCTCTTCCCCATCCCACGCTATCTTTCTTCCTCCCTCTGCCAGCAAACTTTCAAGTGTAGACTGTGTCCCTTGAACACAGTCTTCAGCCCCTTCTCTATCTCCAGTCTGTTATCATTCAGCACACTTTTTTGTATGCTTAGTGGTTTTGTTCTTATGTAAGGTGATTGAACAGTCAGAAATCAGGAAGTTGTTTATTCCTCCTGCCATTACCAGATGGATTGCAGTTCCTCATAAATAGCTTTGTGGTCCAGATAGCCAAATTTTTTATAGGGATAATTAAGATGGTGTCCTTCTCTCCTACTCATAACTAAATAATTATTTTTATTTTTTATTTTTTTAAATAATTATTTTAAAAAAACAACCTTAAAACAACCAAGGACAAGAAGAAACAAATTATTAGCTATGTTTATAAATATGTAATTAGTGACAAATTTTTCAAATTAAAAGCACCAGGGAATAAAATGGTACCTTTTTCAGACTTAACTGTTATTAATGACTCCTTGATTTAATCCACGTTTCCTTTCTCTTATATTTGAAAGTAAAATTTTTCAGATGATTTTAAATGTTCAAAAACAGTTTTGGGGCAGCCCTGGTGGGACAGAGGTTTAGCACCGCCTGCAGCCAGGGGTGTGATCCTGGAGACGCTGGATCAAGTCCCACATCGGGCTCCCAACATGGAGCCTACTTCTCCCTCTGCCTGTGTCTCTGCCTCTCTCTCTCTCTGTGTGTGTGTCTCAATAAATAAAAATAAAATCTTTAAAAAAACAACAACAACAACAACAACAAAAAAAAAACAACAACAAAGTTTTCCCTGCAGAGATATATATATACAAAATCTCCTTGGGCTTAATAAAAATTCCCACTAGATGCCTGGGTGGCTCAGCTTTTGAGCACCTGCCTTCAGCTCAGGGCATGATCCTGGGTCTGGGGGATCAAGTCCTCCATCAGGCTCCCTGCAAGAAGCCTGCTTCTCCCTCTGCCCATGTCTCTGCCTCTTTCTCTGTCTCTCTCATGAATAAATAAATGCATTCATCTTTTAAAAATTCCCGCTGTTTTTCTGCAACTCAAGCCATGAACTAAGCTGTTAGATTTACCTCTGCTCCTGCTCTTGCTTCTCCTGCCTCTCTGGCCTTTTGGTGGTTGATCATGAAATACTATCTTTTTTCTTTTAGCAATGTTTTACCTCTATTTCCTAATCAGATTTCTCTTTGCTCAACTACTACTTCTATTTTGAGTGTATTTTTCTTTCCTTTTACATTTTTTCAAACAGAAAATAGCTCTATGATAGTGTCCTTATCTCCTACTCATTATTTAGATCAATCTAGTACTTGAAAAATAATTATAATAGCTTCCATTTATTGAGCATTTACTATGTGTCAGGTTCTGTGGTTGTTAGACCACAGGCTTTTTTTCAGTTTCTGCCCTCCTCATCATCTACACATAGGACTTTAGATAAATTTCTGATCATTTGTTTTCTCATTTGTAAATTAAGATAGCAACAACCTAAGGAGGAAAAAAAAAGAATAACAATAACATGATGAACTGGTTAAAAGATTAGATGATAATATTCTTTATATAATGTGCATGCAAAATACTGGGCAAGTGTAAGAACACAAGCTGCTGCTTTTATCATCACCATCCTTACATGCTGTGCCCTAGAAATGATCATCATCCCCATTTTTTCAAATGAGGAAACTTGTTTCTAAAGAGGAAAAGTTCAGATAGGCTAGGTAATTCACCAAAGTTAATATACTTGATCAGTAGGGGACCAAACTGAGATTTAAATATAGGTCTGACAGAGTCCAGAAGTCCAAATTTTTTCACCCTAGGAATATAGGTATTCCTTGGCTGTAGTTATATGGGCATAGTTTCAACTGGCATCAGATTTGAGAGGGATCATGTCCTGAATCCTATTATAAAGTTAAGCAGTTTAATTTAGCTCAGCAAGTATTTACTGAGTACTAGTATATACAAGTGTATCATGCTAGTTTTATATGAAAAGTCCAAAGCAAGGCACTATCCTTTTCCTTAGGGAAACCATGTATTCTAATAAGAACAAAAGAGGTTTTTCCATATAACTATACTGCAAAGCTGATCGTGATAAATTCATGTGCTGTACATTATTCTAAGTCTTTCTCCTCAAGGACCACTGCATTTTAAGAAATTAAGCTACTTGTGTAATGTTTATGACCAGAATATTTGTAATTATGATCACATATCCAGTATATTCCCTGTGATTATTATGCTCACTTCATAGTTTATCTGACCATGTTCACAAGACATTATGACCTTGCCATTTTTGACTAAGAATGCTTTAAATACATTATTTTAATCAATTTATATTAACATAGAGATGTCCTCTGCTTTATTTCTAATGTGGAAATTTTTATAGCATTTTTTAAAAGCCTGGGTGGCTCAGTCAGTTAAGTGTCTGCCTTCAGCTCAGATCACAATCTTGGTATCCTGGAATCAAGCCCTGTGCTGGGCTCCCTGCTCAGCAGGGAATCTGCCACTCCCCCTGCTTGTGCTCTCTCTCTCTTAATTTTAAACCCTGATTTATTGAGGTGAAATTCATATAACATAAAATTAACCATTTTAAGAGTCTCATGCTCTACTGACTGACCTAAGTGAGAACTTAAAATTAACCTTATTTATTTATTTATTTATCTATCTATCTATCAAAATGAATATGGCTTTATTTTTTTTATGATTGTAAAAGCAATTCATGCTTGTGAAAACATTCATGCTGTTCAGAAAGATGTAAAGGCAGTGAAAATATCCTTATCTTTTCATCCAAAGGTAACTTGTATTTTCTCCATGTGACTGTGTGCACATTTGAATGCACACAGATTCACACAGATTCACACATGTATGTGTGGATTTATATTTTCACAAAATCGAGATAATACTTTTTCCAAGTTCAACAATATATCCTAAATATCTTCCCATGTTAATAAATGCAGATCTACCTTACCATTTTATTTTATTCTGCCCCACATGTGAATTCTGCCATTTAAAAATTTTTTTTCACTTCCGTTTTTTAAATTTAAATTAAATGAATTAACATAATGTATTATTGGCTTCAGATAGAGGTCAGTGATCATCAGTCTTCTATAACACCCAGTACTCATTATATCATGTACCCTTCTTAATGCCCATCACCCAGTTATCCTTTCCCTCCAGGAACCTTCAGTTTGTTTCTTATGATTAAGGGCCTCTTATGGTTTGTCTCCCTCTCTAATTTCATCTTGTTTTATTTTTTCTTCTGTTATGATCCTCTGTTTTGTTTCTTCAGTTCCAGACGTGAGTGAGATCATATGATAATTGTCTTTCTCTGATTGACTTGTTTTGCTTAACATAATACCCTCTAGTTCCATCCATGTCATTGCAAATGGCAAGAATTCCTTTTTTATGGCTGAGTAGTATTCCATTATATATATATATATACCACATCTTCTTTATCCATTCATCTGTCGATGGACATCTGGGCTTTTCTGTAGTTTGGCTATTGTGGACACTCTTGCTATAAACATTGGGGTGCAGGTGCCCCTTCAGATCACCACATTTGTATCTTTAGGGTAAATACCCAGTAGTCATTGCTGGGTCATAGGGTACCTCTATTTTCATTCTTTTTTTTTTTCTATTTTTTGAGGAACCTTCATACTGTTCTCCAGAGTGGCTGCACCAGCTTACATTTCCACCAAGAGTACAGTAAGGTTCCCCTTTCTCGACATCCTCATCAACATCTGTCATTTCCTGACCTGTTCATTTTAGCCATCTTGCCTGGTGTGAGGTGATAGTTCATTGTGGTTTTGATTTGTATTTCCCTGATGATGAGCATCTGTTGCTCATATTTTCATGTGTCTATTAGCCATCTGAATGTCTTCTTTGGAAAAATGTCTATTCACATCTTCTGCCCATGTTTTAATTGGATTTTTTGTTTTTTGAGTATTGAGTTTAAGTTCTTTATAGATTTTGGATACTAATCTTTTATCAAATATGTCATTTGCAAATATCTTCTCCCATTTCATCGTTGCCCTTTAGTTTTGTTGATTGTTTCCTTTGCTGTGCAAAAGCTTTTTATTTTGATGAAGTCCCAGTAGTTCATTTTTGCATTTGTTTCCCTTGCCTTTGGAGATGTGTCTAGCAAGAAGTTGCTGTAGCCAAGGTCACAGAGGTTGCTGCCTATGTTCTCCTTTAGGATTTTGATGGATTCCTGTCTCAGACTTAGGCCTTTCATCTATTTGAGTCTATTTTTGTGTATGGTATGAGGAACTGCTCCAGTTTCATTCTTTGCATTTAGCTGTCCAGTTTTCTCTTTGTGCTCCTTTAGTATTGGTGTATAGAAATGCAGTAGACTTCTTGCATTGATTTTACATCCTGTGACTTTGCTAAATTCCTGTATCAGTTCTAGCAATTTTGTGAATAAGTCCTATCGGTTTTCTACATAGAGTATTATGTCATCTGTGAAGAGTGAAAGTTTGACTTCTTTACTGATTCAGATGCCTCTTATTTCTTTTTGTTGTCTGATTTCTGAGGCTAGGATGTCCAGTACTATGTTGAACAATAGTGGTGAGAGTGGGCATCCTTGTAGTGTTCCTTACCTTAGGGGAAAAGCTCTGTTTTTCCCCATTGAGGATGATATTAACTGTGGGTCTTTCACATATGGTCTTTATGATATTGAAGTAGGTTCCTTCTAGCCCTACTTTCTTGAGGGTTTTTATTAAGAAATGATGCTGTATTTTGTCAAATGTTTTTCTACACCTATTGAACGGATCATATGATTCTTGTTCTTTCTTTTATTAATGTAGTGTATCACATTGATTGATGTGAAGATGTTGAACCACATTTGCAACCCAGGAATAAATCCCACTTAGTCGTGGGGGGTGCTTGGCAGGATGAGCACTGGGTGTTATGCTATATGTTGGCAAGTTGAACTCCAATAAAAAAAAATTAAAAATAAATAAAAATTCATCTTTAATTTCCTGATTGAGTCCTTCATTCTTTATAGGATGCTCTTTAACCTCCATGTGTTTGAGTTCTTTCCAAATTTCCTCTTGTGATTGAATTCCAGTTTCAAAGCATTGCAGTCTGAAAATATCCAGGGAATTATCCCAGTCTTTTGGTACCCGTTGAGACCTGATTTGTGACCTAGTATGTGATCTCTTCTGGAGAATGTTCCATGTGCCCTTGAGAAGAATGTGTATTCTGTTGCTTTAGGATGGAACGCTCTGAATATATCTGTGCAATCTGTCTGGTCCAGTGTGTCATTCAAAGCCCTTGTTTCCTTGTTGATCTTCTGCTTAAGTGATCTATCCATTGCTTGAGTAGAGTGTTAAAATCTCCTACTATTATTGTATTATTATTGATGTATTTCTTTAATTTTGTTATTAATTGGCTTATAAAATTGGATGTTCCCAGGTTAGGGACATAAATATTTACAAGTGTTAGGTCCTCTTATTGGATAAACTTTTTAATTATGATATAGTGTCCTTCCTCATTTCTTAATACAGTCTTTGGTTTGAAATCTAATTTGTCTGATATAAGGATCACCACTTTAGCCTTCTTTTGATGTCTGTTAGCATATAAATGGTTTTTCACCCCCTGACTTTAAATCTGGAGGTGTCTTTGGGTCTAAAATGAGCCTCTTGCAGATAGCGTATCAATGGGTCTTGCTTTGTTATCCAGTCTGATACCCCATGTCTTTTGACTTTGGCATTTAACCCATTTACATTCAGAGTAATTGTTGAAAGACATGAATTTAGTGCCCTTGTATTACCTGGAGAGTCAGTATTTCTGTATGTTGTCTCTGCTCCTTTCTAGTCTATGTTACTTTTGGGCTCTCTCTTCACTTAAAGGATCCCTTTTAATATTTCTTGTAGGGCTGGTTTGGTGATCACAAATTGTTTTAGTTTCTCTTTGTCTGGAAGCTTTTTATCTCTCCTATTTTGAATGACATTCTAGATGGGTAAAGCACTCGTAGCTGCATATTTTTCATATTTAGCATTCTGAATATGTGACGCCAGTCCTTTCTGGCCTGCCAGGCCTCTGTGGAAAGGTCTGATGCCAGTCTAGTGTTTCTACCATTTTAGGTTACAGACCTATTGTCCTGGGCTGCTTTCAGGATTTTCTCTTTGTCTCTGAGATTTGCCAGTTTCACAATTATATGTCAGGGTGTTGACCTATTTTTATTGATTTTTAGGGGGGTTCTCTGTGCCTCCTGGACTTGGATGCCTATTTCTTTCCCCAGATTAGGGAAGTTCTCTGTTATAATTTGCTCCAGTATACCTTCTACTCCACCCCTCTTCTTCCTCTTCTGGAATCCCAATTATTCTAATATTGTTTTGCTCCATGGTATCACTTATTTCTTGAATTCCCTCCTCATCATCCAGTAGTTGTTTATCTCTTTTTTTTTCTGAAATTTTTTATTCTCTATCATTTTGTCTTCTAGATCACAAATTCTCTTCTGCCTCATTTATCCTAGCAGTTAGAGTCTCCCGTTTTTTATTGCATCTCATTAATAACCTTTTTTATTTTGACTTCATTAGATTTTAGTTCTTTTATTTCTCCAGAAAAGGATTCTCTAGTGTCTTCTGTGCTTTTTTCAAACCCAGCTAGTATCTTTATAATCGTTATTCTGAACTCTAGTTCCAACATTTTACTTATGCCCCATACAGATTAGGTCCCTGTCAGTACTGCCTCCTGTTCTCTTTTTTTAGGTGAGTTTTTATGTCTTGTCATTCTTGCTGAAAGTGGTGGTTGCTTTTCAATTTGTAGAGTTGCAGCTATTCTTTTCTTAGCTCTCTGGTTAAGTTTGCAGGTATTCAGAATGAATTGATAGCTATCTAGATGAATTCCTGGGTCTAGATGAAACTAAGGTCTCCTATTCCTCCACCACCTTTGAGTCTGTCCTTGAAATTAACCATTTTAAAGTGAACAGTTCATTAGCATTTAGTTCATTTACTTCTCGTTCCATCCGATACATTTTTTCCCTCTGTTTGATGTTTTAATTTAAATTCTAGGTAGTTAACATATAGGGTAATATTGGTGTCAGGAGTAGAACTTAGTGATCAGCACTTACATATAATACCTAGTGCTCATCACAAGTGTCCTCCATAATACCTATCAACTTCTTAGCTCATCCTCCACCCACCTCCCTCCATCAAGCCTCAGTTTGTTCTCTCTAGTTAAGAATCCCTGTGGTTTGCTTCCTCTCTTTTTTCCCCTTCCTCTATGTTTATCTGTTTTATTTCTTAAATTCCACGTATGAGTGAAGTCATATGGAATTTGTCTTTCTCTGACTAATGTATTTCACTTAGCATAATACACTCTAGCTCCGTATGTGTCACTGCAAATGGCAAGACTTCATTCTTTTTGGTGGCTAAATAATATTCCACTCTTCTTCTGTATCCATCTTACTTATCAGTTGATGGATATTTGGGCTCTCTCTGTAGTTTGGCTATTGTTGGTAATGCTGCTATAAACATTAGAGTACATGTACCCCTTTGAATCTGTATTTATGTATGCTTTGGTTGAATACTTAGTGGTGCAATTGCTGGGTCATAGGGTATTTTTATTTTTAACTTTTTGAGGAACCTCCAAACTGTTCTCTAGAGTGGCTGCAACAGATTGCATTCCCACCAACAGTATAAGAGGGTTCCCCTTTCTCCACATCCTTGCCAACACCTCTTGTTTCTTGTGTTGTTATTTTAGCCATTCTGACAGATTTGAGGTTGTATCTCATTTGGTTTGATTTGTATTTCCCTGATGAAGAATGATGTTGAACATCTTTTCATGTGTCAGTTAACCATCTGGATATCTTCTTTGGAAAATGTCTATTCATGTCTTCTGCCCATTTCTTAGCTGGGTTATTTATTTTGGGGGCTTTGAGTTTCATAAATTCTGTATAGATTTTGAGACTTACCCTTAATCAGATACGTCATTTGCCAATGCATTTTGATAGTAGAAATTTTTATTTTCCTTCTCTTCCTTGGTCAGTCTTGCTAGGAGTTAATGAATTTTATTAATCCTTTCAAAACCCCCAGTTTTGGCTTTGTTACCCTTTATCTGTTGCACATTTACTTTCCCATTTCATTGATTCCTGTTCTTTATTTTCTTTTACTTAAAGTTTAATTTGCTCTTCATTTTTTTGTTTGTAGAAACTTTATGTTTGAGTTTTAGATATGACAACAGGAGCAAAAACCTTTTTATGGAAGGCTGGAATTAGATATGGAGTTTTAAATGGCAATTCTATTAGTGGATAATTCCAAATTGAAAATACACACTGGGCCATCTGGATGGCTCAGTTGAGCATCTGACTCTTAATTTCAGCTTGGGTCACAATCTCAGTTTCATGAGATCAAGCCCTGCGTTGGGCTCCTTACTCAGCAGGGAGTATCCTTGAGATTCTCCCTCTCTCTCTGCCCCCTCCCCTCATTCATTCTTGTGGTCATTTGTGCTCTCTATCTAAAACAATCTTTTAAAAAATAATAGAATAAATAAATCTTTAAAATAAAACCCATAATGTATAATAATACTCTAAGAAAAACATACTTTAGTTTTTTAAATCTTAAAGTGTAGAATAGATGGTATATATCTGCTCTCATAATTTACTTTTCTCAAAACACTTCATTTTTTTAAAAAAGATTTTATTTATTTATTCATGAGAGACACAGAGAGATGCAGAGACATGGACAGAGGGAGAGCAGGTTCCATGCCGGAGTCTGACACGGGACTTGATCCCAGGCCTCCAGGATCAGGCCCTGGGCTGAAGGCGGCACTAAACTGCTGAGCCACCTGGGTTACCCAAAACACTTCATTTTTTATTGAGGTATAGTTGACACAATGTTACATTATTTTCAGGTGTACAACAACTCTGTGCTATGCTTACCACAAGTATAGCTACCACCTGTCACCATATAAGGCTATTACAATACCATTGGCTTTATTCCCTATGCTGTACCTTTTATCCCTTTATGGACTTATTCATTCCGTAACTGGAAGCCTGTATTTCTTTTTTTTTTTTTTTAAGATTTTATTTATTCATGACAGACAGAGAGAGAGAGAGGCAGAGACACAGGCAGAGGGAGAAGCAGGCTCCATGCAGGGAGCCCAATGCGGGACTTGATCCTGGATCTCCAGGGATCACACCCCGGGCCGAAGGCAGCGCCAAACTGCTGGACCACCGGGGCTGCCCTGGAAACCTGTATTTCCCACTCCCCTTTACCTATTTTGCCTATGCCCTCCAACCCCATTCCATCTGGCAACCAGCAGTTTGTTCTGTTTGTGGATCTGTTACTATGTGGTTGGTTTGTTGGTTATTCATTTACTTTGTCTTTAAGATTCCACATTTAATTGAAATCATATAGAATTTGTCTTTTTTTGTCTAACTTAAGTTAGCATAATATTTTCTAGGTCCATCTATATTATGGCAAATGGCAAGAGCTCTTTCTTTTTATGGTTGAGTAATATTTCATTGTATATAAATATACCACATCTTCATTCATCTTTTGGTGGACATTTGGGCTGCTTCTATATCTTGGCTTATTGTAAATAAAGCTGCAATAAACATAGAGGTATGTATAATTGACATTTCCACCAAAAATGTATAAGGGTTCCTTTTTCTCCACATCCTCATCGGCTCTTGTTACTTCTTGCCTTATTGATACTAGCTAGCCATTCTGACAGGTGTAAGGTGATGTCTCATTGTGATTTTGATTTGCATTTCTCTAATGAAGAGTGAGATTGAACATCTTTTCATGTGTCTTGTGGCCATCTGTATGTCTTCTCTGGAAATACATCTGTTCAGATCCTCTGCCAATTTTTAAAATCAGATTTTTTTATATTGTTGAGTTATATAAGATACTTATATTTTTTTTATATTAAGCCTTTATTGGATGTATCATTTACAAATATCCTCTTCCATTCAGTTGGTATTGGTTGCCTTTTCATTTTGTTGATAGTTTCCTTTGCTATGCAAAAGCTCTTCATTTCAATGCAGTCCCAATAGTTTATTTTTACTTTTATTTCTCTTCCCCTATGTCTAGAGACATATCTAGAAAAATGTTTCTGAGGCCTAATGCCTATGTTTTCTTCTAAGAGTTTTATGGTTTCAGGTCTCACATGTAGGTCTTTAATTCTTTTTGAGTTTATTTTTGTCTATGGTGTAAGAAAGTGGTTCACTTGAATTCTTTTACATGTAGCTGTCCAATTTCCTAGCACCATTTATTGAAGTAATTGTCTTTTCCCCATTCTTGCTTCTTTTGTCCTAAATTGACTGGATGCACATGGGTTTATTTCTGAGCTCTCTGTTCTGTTTTATTGATCTATGTGTCTATGTTTTGTCTGTACCATACTCTTGATTATTACGGCTTTGCAGTATATTATGAAATCTGAGATTGTGATATCTCCAGCTTTGTTGTTCTTACTTAAGATTGCTTTGGCTATTTGGGGTGTTTTGAGGTCACATACAAATTTTAGGAATATTCTAGTTCTGTGAAAAATACTCTTGGTATTTTGATAGGGATTGTTTGAATCTGTAGATTACTTTGGGTAGTATGGACATTCTAACAATATTAATTCTTTAAATCCAAGAGCATAGAATTCTTTCCATTTCTTTGTGTCATCTTCAATTTCTTTTACCAATTGTTTTGTAGTTTTAGAGTACAGATTGTTCACCTCCTTGATTAAATTTATTTCTAAGTATTTTTTTTGAATAATTGTAAATGGGATTGTTTTCTTAATTTCTCTCTATACTGTTTCATTATTAGTATAGAGAAACACAACAGATTTCTGTGTATTAATTTTATATCCTGCCAGTTGACTGAATTAATTTATCAGTTCTAATAGTTTTTTGGTGGACTCCTTAGGGTTTTCTATATATAGTATGTAATCTGGAGATTTTGACGGTTTTACTTCTTCCTTATGAATTTTAATGCCTTTTATTCCTTTTTCTTATCTGATTACTGAAATAGGATGTCCAGTATTGTGTTAATTAAGTAAAAGTGGTAAGAGTAAACATCCTTGTCTTGTTCCTGATCTTAAAGGAATAGCTCTCAGTTTTTGATGACCTTAATATGATGTTAGCTCTGAGTTTTTTGTATTTGGCCCTTATAATATTAGAGTATGTTCTCTCTAAACCTACTTTGTTGAAAGTTTTTATCGTGAACAGACATATTTTTCAGATGCTTTTACTGCACCTTTTGAGATATCATGTGTTTTTTATCCTTCTTCTTGTTAATGTGGTATATCTCATGGTTGATTTGCTAATATTGGACTACTCTTGTGTCCCTGTAATAAATCTGACTTCATTGTGGTGAATAATTTTTTCACTGTATTGTTGAATTTGGTTTGCTAATATTTTGTTGAAGGTTTTTACATCTATGTGCATCAGAGATATTGGCCTGTAGTTCTCTTTTATTGTACTGTCCTTATCAGGATTTGTTATCAGGGTAATCCTGGCTTCATGAGTGAATTTGGAAGTTTTCCTTCCTCTTTTATTTTATTTTTTGGAAAAATTTGGGATTAATAGTATTAACACTTATTTAAATATTTGGTAGACTTCAACCATGAAGCCTTCTGGTTCTGTACTTTTGTTTGGAAGTTTTCTGATTACTGATACAATTTCATTACTGGTGATTGGTATGTTCAGATTTTCTATTTCTTCCTGATTTTTTGTATGTTTCTTGGAATTTATCCATTTCTTCTAGGTTGTCCAATTTATTGGAATATAATTCTTTATTATATTCTCTTATAATTCTTTGTATTTCTGTGATATTAGCTATTTCTCTACCTTTATTTCCAATTTTGTTAATTCTTTTTTTTTTTTTTTTGATAAGTCTGGCTAAAGGTTTTTCACCTGTGTTGATCTTTAAAAAAACAAAAACAAAAACAAAAACAAAACAAAACAAAAAAAACCAGCTCCTGGCTTTATTGATTGGTTCTATTGTTTTTTTAGTTTGTATTTCATTTATTTCTGCCCTGATATCTATTCTTTCCTTCCTTCTATTGGTTTGGGGTTTTGTTTGTTCTTCTTTTTCTAACTCCTTTAGATATAAGATTAGGTTTTATATTTGAGGTTTTTCTTGTTTCTTGAGGTAGGCCTTTATTGCTATAAACTTCCCTCTTTGAACTGCTTTTGCTTTGTCCCAAAGATTGTAGATCATTGTGCTTTCCTTTTCATTTGTGTTTATTTAAATTTTATTTCCTCTTTGATTTCTTCATTGACCCATTGGTTGTTTAGTAGCATGTTGTTTAGCCTCCGTGTGTTTGTGGTTTTTCCAATTTTTTTTTGTAATTGATGTGTAGTTTCATGCTACACATCAATGGTTAAAAAAGATATGTGGTATAATTTCAATCTATTTAAATTTATTGATACTTGTTTTGCAGCCGAACATGATCTGTCCTGGAGAATGTTCCCTGTGCAATTGAAAAGAATATGTATTCTGCTGTTTTGGTTGGAATGTTCTGTGTATATCTGTTAGGTCTAGTGTATCATTCAAAGCCATTGTTCCTGAGGATCCCTGGGTAGCTCAGTGGTTTAGCGCCTGCCTTTGGCCCAGGGCATGATCCTAGAGTCCTGGGATCAAGCCCCACATCAAGCTCCACATCGGGCACCCTGCATGGAGCCTGCTTCTCCCCTCTGCCTATGTGTCTGTCTCTCTTTGTGTCTCTCATTAATAAATAAATAAAATCTTTAAAACAAACAAACAAACAAAGCCATTGTTCCTTTGTTGATTTTCTATCTGGGTGATCTACGCATTGATTTTTAAGAAGAGTATTAAAATCCCCTATTATTATTGTATTACTGTCAATTTCTCCCTTTAGAACTGTTAATATTTGCTATATATATATATATATATATATATATATATATATATATATATGCTCCACTGTTGGATGTGTAAATATTTATAACTGTTATATCCTCTTGTTGAATTAATTTCTTTATTATCATGTAGTACAGTTCTTTGTTTCTTCTTATAATTTGTGTTTTAAAGTCCATTTTGTCTGATATAAGTGTTGCTACCCTGGCCTTTTAATTTTTTTTTCACTTCTATTTGCATGGAACAAGTTTTTCCATCCATTCACTTTCAGTCTGTATGTGTTTTCAGGCCTGAAGTGAATCTCCTGTAGGCATCATAAGATTTGGTCTTGTCTTTTTTAGCCATTCTGTCACCTTATGTATTTTGATTAGATTATTTAGTCCATTTACATTTAAAGTAATTACTGATATATATGTAGTTATTGCCATCTTATTGTTTGTTTTATGGTTATTTTTGTAGTTCTTCTCTGTTCCTTTTTTCTTCCTTTGCTCTCTTCCCTGTACTTTGATGGCTTTCTTTTGTGATACGTTAGATTATTTTCTCTCTCTAATTTTTGTGTATCTATCACAGGTTTTTTTTATTTGTGTTTATCATTGAGTTTATATATAAACACGTAGCTGTCTACATTAAGTTTATGGTGACTTAAGTTTGAACACATTCTAAAAAGCACTAATTTTTACTTCCCCTCCCCATTTTATCCATATGATGTCATGTTTTATATCTTTTTATTTTGTGTATATTTAATATACAAAATTTTTATAGATATGATTCATTTTACTACTCTTGTTATTTAACCTCTATTACTGTCTTTATAAGTGATTAATCTATGAGCTTTAATTTATGGTTGCTTTTACCTGTGAACTTTTTCCCTTTCATAATTTTCTTCTAATTATAGCCTTTTCTTTTTACTTAAAAAATTCTCCTTAACCTTTATCATAAATCTGGATTAGTGGTAATGAACTCCTTCAACTTTTTTATATCTGAGAAACACTTTGTTTCTCTTTGTCATTATTTTTTGCTATTTTTCTTTTTTTTCTTTTTAAAGTAGGCTCCATGCTCAATGTGGGGCTTAAACTAACGACCTGGAGATTGAAAGTCACTTGCTTTACTGATTGAGCCAGCCAGGCACTCTGCCATTTTACTTTATATGCTTTGGTGTGGACCTCCTTGGGTTTATCTTTTTAAGACTTTCTGTGCTACCTGGACCTGGATGTGTTTCCTTCCCTAGATTAGGGAAGTTTTCGGTTATCTTTTCTTTATATAATTTTTCTGCTTTCTCTTTTTCTTTTCCTTCTGGGATCCCTGTAATGTAAATGTTGTTACACTTGATGTCACTGACTTCCCTTAACCTAGTTTTATTTATTTATTTTATTCTTTTTTCTTTTTGCTGTTCAGCTTGGTTGATTTCCATTACCCTGTCTTCCAGATTGCTGACCCCTTCTTTGGCCTCTAATCTGCTAGTATATTTTTTATTTTGGTTATTGGATTCTTCAGCTCTGACTGGTTATTTTCTGTAGTTTCTATCTTTTTGTTGAAGTTCTCAATAAGTTCTCCACTCTTTTCTCACGTTTATGGAGTATCTCTGTGAATATTACTTGGAATTCTTTATCAGGCATATTGCTTATCTCCATTTCTTTTAGCTCTTTTACTGTGATTTTGACTTTTTGTTTCCTATGGGACATGTTACTCTGTCTTTTCATTTCTTCTCTCTGTGTTCATTTCTATGTATTAGGTTTAGCAGTTATATCTGCTGGTCTTGAATATGGTGGCCTTTTGTAGTCCTATACTGCCTTCTGGCACAATCCCCTCTGGTTACCAGAACCAGGTGCTCTGGGAGTGTCCCCTGTGTTGGCTGCATGCACCCTCCTATTGTAGCTGAACTGTGATTGCCTTCAACCCGGCTGGCTGTGATGACCTGCTTTGCTTGCTGTGGATACACTAGGCAGGGTTTGGTCTCCACATTATTGAGAGATCTACCCGCAGCAGCCACTGGCTTGTTGGTGTATGGGGCCTAGCTGTCTGCAGTTAGCCTCTCTGCCACAGCTGTAGGCATACCAAAAGGCAGTGCTTGCTCCCTGTTCTAAGAGGCCTAGCTGCAAGGACTATGGGCACCCTGGTGTGTGTGTGGGGGGGGTTATTTTTCCACTTCCCCAGAGCAGGAGTCACTTTGGAGTGGACTGGTCCAGCTGGGGCAGACTTCAGAGTGTGGTGGGCAGCAGCCACTTTGGAGGGACTCTTGCATCTGAGTTGGATGAGGTAGTTCTGCAGGGGAACACCATGGCAGGACATGTGGTACTACTAGCAAGATAGATAGTGTTAGCGCTGGCTGTCTAGGCTGGGGAAGTGAAAGGCAAATGCTGTCTGCCAGTACTTTTGTTCCCTGAGAAATTTCCTGTAGATTCTTGCTCCTCCTATACATATTCTAAGAAGGGTCAATGAATCTCCTTCACATATGCTTTACAAACTGCTGCTTTTGTGCTGTTTTTTAGTCTAATTATTTGGTATGCTGGTTCTTTATGCTCAGAGACTCAGTTTCCTGTCACTCCCAGCTCTCCCAGAATTAAGTCTCATGGATTCTTAAAGCTCACAGAGTTAAACCCTGCTGATTATTAAAGTTCTTGGAGTTAAGCCCTGCCAATTTTCAAAGCCAGACATTATCTTCCAGTGTGGGTCCCCCTGCCAGGGATGCCTGTGGTGGAGTCTGATACTCTTGCTTCTCTGTGCTTGTGATATGCCTCCCGTTTGTAGTTAGTCACAGCAGGAATTTGGTTCTAAGAAAAGTCTCTGTCCCTCCCTACCATTTTTACCATTTTCAGTGTGGCCTTCTCTCTATGCTTAGCTATGGCAGATGTGTTTTGCCAGTCTTCAGGTCATTTACAGTTAGTCACATAGAATGTTGCTGTTATCTCTGTGTGTCCCTGGGACAAGATGAGTTCGAGATCTTCCTACTCTCATCTTTCTGAAACAAGTAGTAATTCTATTTTTAATATTTTTGAAGAACTGTCATGCTGTTTTCCATAGCAGCTGAACTAGCATTGCACAAAAGTTCCAGTTTTCCATATTCTCCATATCATTATTTTCTGTTTTTTTGATGTAGCCATCCTAATGGTTCTTTAAATGTTTGGTGAAATTCACCAGTGAAATCATTGGGTCTAGGACTTTCTTTGTTGGGATATTTTTAGTGATGATTCAGTCTCCTTACTCATTATAGATCCATTCACATCTTCTAATTCTTCATGATTCAGTCTTGGTAGGTTCTGTGTTCTTAGGAATTTATCCATTTTATCTAGGTTATCAAATTTGTTGATGTACATCTGTTCATAGTACTGAAAGTTCATAGTACTTTCTTATCATTCTTTTAATCTCTATAAAATTGGTAGTAATATCCTTTCACTTCTGATTTCTGTAATTTGAATCTTTTTTTTCTTATTAGTCCATTAAGCTAAAGGTTTATTAATTTTGTTGATTTTATTCAAGGAATTAACTTTTGATTTCATTGATTTTCCCTATAGGTCTTCTTTTCTCTAATTTATGTATGCTGTCATCTTTATTGTATTCTTTCTTTTACTATGTTGGGTCAATTTACTCTCTAGGTCCTTGAGATATAAAAATAGGTCGTTGATTTGAGATTTTTCTTGTTTTTGTTAAAAGATTTTATTTATTTATTTGAGAGAGAGAGCCTGAATGGTGGGGAGGGACATAGGGAAAGGGAGAAACAGACCCCCTCACTCAGCAGGGAGCCCAATGTAGAACTTGATCCTAGGACCACAAGATCATGACCTAAGCTGAAGGTAGCTGCTGAAGCAACTGAGCCACCCAGGCACTCTGAGATTTTTCTTGTTTTTTAAATATAAGCAAATTTAGCTATAAATTTCCCCTTTAGCACCACTTTTGCTGCATCCCATGAATTTTCCCATGTTGTGATTTTGTTTCCATTAATCTCTAAGTATTTTCTAATTTCCCTTGTTGATTGTTTAAAAGTATGTGGTTTAATTTTTCACAAATATGTGAATTTTTCAGTTTTATGTTACTGACTTCTAGCTTCATCCTCATGTGGTTAGAAGATACTTTGTATGATAACTATCTTTTAAAATGTATTGTGACTTTATCTGTGACCTAACATATTGGTCTATCCTGTAAAATGTCCTGTGTGCCCTCAAGAATAATGTTTGTATGCTGTTATTGTTAAGTATTCTGTATATGTCTATTAGATATAGTTAGTTTCTTGTGTTGATTAAGTCATCCATTTCCTTACTTATCTTTGATCTGGTTGTTCTATCCATTGTTAATAGAGTATTGACGTATCAAACTATTACTATACATCTGTCTGTTTCTCCCTTCAATTCCATCAAGTTTTGCTGTACACATTTTCTTGGTCTGTCATTAGGTGCATAAATGTTTATAATTGTTATATTTTCTTGCCATATTGAACCATTTATTAATGTATGTGTCTTTCCTTGCCTCTTGTTACCATTTTTGATATAAGTCTATTTTGTCTGATATCTGTATAGCCACCTCTGCTGATTTGGGTTACTATTTGTACAGAATATCTTTTTTCCATTCTTCATTTGTAATCTGTCTGTCTTTGAATCTAAAATGAGTTTCTTGAAGAGAGCATATAGTTGGGTCATTCTGCCAATGTCTGTTGTAGAGTTTAATCCATTTACATTTTTTTTAAGATTTTTATTTATTTATTCATGAGAGACACACAGAGAGAGAGAGAGGCAGAGACACAGGCAGAGGGAGAAGCAGGCTCCACAAAGGGAGCCCAACATCTCCGGTCTCCAGGATTACACCTTGGGCCGAAGGCTGCGCTAAACTGCCAAGCCCAAATCCATTTACATTTAAAATAACTACTGAGAAGAAGGGACTTAGGTCATTTTGTGACTTGGGTCATTTCTGTAAATATTTATTTTGTATCTGTCATCTCTTACTGTTATTTCTATAATGCCTTTATAACTTTTTTGTCCCTTATTTCCTGTAGTATTGTTTTATGTATATGTGTTTAGTTGATTTTTTTGTAGTGAAATGTTTAAATCCTTTTCTTATTTCTTTTTGGATATATTCCATACCTATTTTCTTTGTGGTTACCATGGAAATTATATTTAACATCCTAGGGGATCCCTTGGTGGCTCAGCCGTTTGGCACCTGCCTTTGGCCCGGGGCGTGATGCTGGAGTCCCGGGATCGGGGGCCCGTGTCGGGCTCCCTGCATGGAGCCTGCTTTTCCCTCTGCCTGTGTCTCTGCCTCTCTCTCTCTCTCTCTCTCTCTCTCTCTCTATCATGAATAAATAAATAAAATCTAAAAAAAAATCCTAAATCCATAAGATTCTAATATGAATTTATACCAGCTTAATTTTAGTAACATACAAAAACTCTGCTTCTTTACAATTTCTTTCCTACCTCATCTGGTTGTTGATATCAGAAAATTACATCTTTGTATGTGGTGTACTCCAGAACGTAAGCTAGTAATTCTTTTAAACTCATTAGTCTCTTAATTTACATAGGAAACTATGTGTGGAATTATAAACCGAAATTACAGGGATACTGTCTTGCAGACTAATTGTTTTTTCTTTAGATATATTAGTCTTTCAAATTATTCTTACAATAATACTAACTTTTATGGTTGCCCATTTATTTTTATTGAGATCTTTCTCCATACAGCTGTGAATTACTCTCTAGTACTCAATCCTTTCACCTTGCAGGACTCCTTTGGGCTTCTCTTAAAGGGCAGGTTTAGTGGCCATGAACTCCCTCAGTTTATCTGGGAATACCTTAATTTTCCCCTTCACTATTCAAGGACAGCTTTTTGGTTTGTTTGTTTGTTTGTTTGTTTGCGATAGTAGTCTTGGTTTTTGTGTGTGTGTGTGTGTGTTTTAAAGATTTATTTATTTATTTATTTATTTATTTATTTATTTATTTATTTATGATAGACACACACAGAGAGAGAGAGAGAGAGAGAAAGGCAGAGACACAGAAGGAGGGAGAAGCAGGCTCCATGCCGGGAGCCTGACATGGGACTCGATCCCGGGACTCCAGGATCGCGCCCTGGGCCAAAGGCAGGCGCCAAACTGCTGAGCCACCCACGGATCCCCAGTAGTCTTGGTTTATATATTTTTTTTCTCTTAACATTTGGAATATGTGGGCCCATTGCTTCCTGGACTCTAAAGTTGCTGATGTGAAATCTGGGGATAACTTCATTGAGGGTTCCTTGGATCTGACAAGTTGCTTTTGTTTTAGTGCTTTCAGGATTCTTTCTTTGTCTTTGCCTTTTGAAAATTTGATTATAGTGTGTCTCACTGTGTGTCTCTTTGAGTTCATCATATTTGTAGTTCTTTGAATGTTATAAATACTAGTCCCTTGTTGGAACTGTGTTTTGCAAATATTTTGTCCTAGTCTATGGCTAGTCTGTAGTATCCTCTTAAGGGGGTCTTCCACAGAGCAAAAGTTTTTTAATTTTTTTTTTTTAATTCTTCCCAAGGCTCAAGTCTTTTGTTTTGTTTTTTTAAGATTTTTATTTATTTATTTGAGAGGTTGGGTAGAGCACAGAGGGAGAGTGAGAGGAAGAAGCAGACTCCCCACCAAGCAGGGAGCCCAATGTGAGGGCTCAATTCCAGGACCCCAGGATCATGACCTGAGCCAAAAGCAAATGCTTAACCAACCGAGTCATCCAGGCACCCCCAAAAAGTTTTTAATTTTGATGAAGCCTAGCATATCAGTTTTCCCTTTTATGAGTCATGTTTTTAGCTCAAGTCTAAGAGCTCTTTGTCTAACCCTTAGATCTCAAAAATTTTCTTTCATAGTATTTCCCTGAAAGTGAGTTTTACATATCTTATATATTTTATGTAGTTTTATATATTTAAGTCTGTGTGGTATATCTCAAGGTACTTGTTTTTTTGTGTTTTTTTGTGTTTTTTTTTTTTTTTTTGGTCTCTGCCTGTCCAATTGTTCTGTCACCATTTGTTGGAAAAACTGTCCTTATTCCATTGAATTGCTTCTGCACCTTTGTAAAAAAAAAAAAAAAAAAAAAAAAATCATTTAGGCATATTTGTGTGGGTTTGTTTCTGGGTTTTAAATTATGTTCCATTAAAAATAAATAAATAAATAAATAAATTATATTCCATTGAACTGTGTGCTTCTCTCTTCTCTAATATTACACGTTCTTGATTACTGTAGCTTGATTACTAATAAACCTTAATATTAGGTAGACTGACCCCCTTTCACTTTATTCTCCTTTTTCAGGATTGATTTATTTTGGGGCTGTGTCTTTCCATATAATTTTGTTTTATTTTTAAATATTTATTTAAAGAGATGGGAGGAGTGCAGGGGAGGGGCAGAGAGATAGGGAACAGCAGACTCCTTGCTGAGCAGGGAGCCTGACTCGGGGCTCAAACCCAGGACCCTGGAATCATGACCTGAGCCGGAGGCAAAAACTTAACCAGCTGAGCCACCCAGGTGCCTCTCCATATAATTTTAGAATCAATTGACCTGGTTGTACAAAACACTGGGATTTTGATAGGAGTTGCATTAAGACTATAGATCAGTTTCAAAATTAACTGATCTTTTTAAAGATGATAATTAACATCTTTATAGCATTGAGTCTTCCAGTCTATGAACACATTGTCTATTTTTAAAAAAATATTCTTTGATTACTTTCATCAGTACTTTGTAGTTTTCAGCTTATAGATTTTGCACTTGTTTTGTTGAGTTTATACCACAGTATTTTATTTTCTTTGTTAATTGTTAACGATATTGTGTTTTTGATAGTTTCTATGTATTCATTAGTAATATATGTAAATGTGATTGATTTTTGTGTATTGGTTTCAAAAGTATAAGTAGCTTTTACTACTATTTCCTTATTCCTATTTTTTTATTTATCTGTGGGTAATTTGTAGAATTATCTTAGAGATAATTCTAACATACTGGATAATTGCAAACACTCCTGCAAAGGCAGTGCTATATAGTTTATAGTTATACATTGAGCCTAACAATTTGCCAGGTTAGAGTATGATAGAGCTGGAATTCAAACCCAAGCTTGTACAGAGCTGTTTAAAAAAATTTTTGAAGGCATTTACATGATGTATTTTGTAAGAAATTTATTTTTTATTTTTTAGTTTTTGTAAGAAATTTAATTCCTGAAAATGACAACTTGACTAGACTTGCTAAGGATTTCAATACTTATTTTCTTCTTTTCTCTATAGAGAATGTACAAGTGTCTGCTGATATGTTGTGCATTGGGAAACGTTTGGTTTCATTGTCCCTACTCAGTGCTTGTAAATAAATTTTATATTTGAAATTTAAGTATTTACCAGATTGGTATTCATTTATTCATTCCTTCATTTATCATTTATGAGGGCAGGTATTATGCTAGGTACTAGATATGCAGAGATGAATAATACACAGTCTCTACTTTTAATTTGATTATAGTCAAATAAAGAAGACTAATAAGAAAGCAGATAAATTTAGTAGAGGGTGTTAAGTGCTCTGATGAAAGTATGTGTAGTTGCTACACAATAGTGTCCTGGAGCTGGTTCATGCCAGCACATGGGAGTCATTTATTAAATATTCAGAAGCTTTGCAGATCTGTTTGACCAGTGGTAGCTTAAAATTGGCTAAGGTAGAAGTATTTACACCATAGAAATTGGCAAATGCTACAAATAGTGCTTTGTCTTTTTTTCCTACTTTCTTTTTTTTTCCTCCTCAGGACATCTACTTTACTAACATATCATGTTGGTTAGGTATTAAATCCAGTCCTTTACCTCATTGCAACATAAACCCATTCTGCATTATCATAAGTTGTCACAGGACCAGCTGCTTCTAGTGATTTAAGCAGCGGCCTCTTCCAAACCTGGTGGTTTGTTATCCTTTTAGATGAGGAAAGTGAGATTAAGTCTAAATTCCCTGTGGATTCTGTTTTTATTCCAGAGATTATAAAGCAGCTAACATCACAATCAATTTATACATCGTCAATGAACCTTGGCTCTACTCACTGGCCTGGTGCTCCAGGATTCATTCAGTGACCACAGACAACATTCAGATCCTGAGGCAGATAAATCACCCTTACTTCTTCATGGTGAGCTGGTTGTCCAGATTGTTCTTTTCAAGTCTGGTATAGTAGGAATGAAAGTCCTTTATCCCACCCCTACATTGTCCACTGTGCAGACCCCCTGGGGAGCTACTTAATAGCAGAGACCTCTGTGATATTGGAAATAAGGCATTCTTTTCCCTTCTCTCACCCACATCCTTCTGTGATTTGCAGAGAGAAATTAATATTGTTATAATAACTGCCATTTATTGAGTCTTCACAATATGTTTTTCATGCACTATATAATTTGACCCTCTCAGTTACACATTCTTATTATCCCCATGAAGAAAGTGAAATTTGAGGATATTAAGATTCTTGGACATAGTCATATGATGCCACATTCAGAATGAGGTTTGACTCCAGAGTTTTGTTACGGTAGCCCCACCTTCCTAGACGCATGGCAATGATGACAATGACTGGGTTGTGTGGAGAAAACCAAGTATATTTGACTCCAAAGTGAAAACTGTGTGTCCTGAACAAAATGCTTTTGAAAAGAAGAGTCAGTCTCAGGGCCTGAGCTCAGTGTGAAGTGTGATTGAGATTCTCCCTCTCCTTCTGCTCCTCCCCCAACTTGCATCCTCTCTCTCAAAATAGGTAAATAAAATTTTTAAAAAGGAAAAGAGAGAGCTAGTGTCCAGCCACCTAACTTGATTGCCCTCCTATCCCTGATACTGCTTATTGTCAAAGGTTTAGGGACCTGAACACTTGGGTTATAATCACAGCTAAACTCCTATAATTTGTTATCTGTGGAAGCAGCCCTGGATAACCAGTTAACTGCTACCAAGCTCTTATCTGTTAAAGTAGCTTGACTGAGCTGGACACAATAGTGTACAACAGAAATGAGCTTAATTTCTCTTCATTGTTTAAACTGCTCTGTGAGTTAGCCTTTCCCTGCTCCTGAATGAAATCCTACTCAGGTCCCATAACTTTTCTAGTCACTTTTAGGTAATTTTAAAATTTCACTTCCTAGTCACCAAAGAGCCTCAATTCAGAGAAGTGTCTAGTTGAGAGTAAAAACCCAAACTCCAAGCTGTCTTAAAAAGGTATGCAGTTAAGCAGAGAAGCCCAAATGAGAAGCATAAATTTCAGTTGCCTTCACCATCCCTCTGGGCATCACTAGCCCTTGTTTAGAGTCAGGACCAGGGCGTCACTAGCCCTTGCTTAGGGTCAGGACCAGGAGAAAAAGAATCAGGGTCAGGACACAGTCTCATAGAGCCAGTACTACATTGAGGTCTGGTGGCAGTGTAAAATTACTGATACCTTTGTTCTCAGTGGCTTGGGTAACTTTCTGGGGATGACCTTGAAGAAAACCTTGAATGGCAGGTCCCTTGGCTAGGTGAAGCCTTTCTATTTGTCTGTCCTCATATAATTTTCCTTTCCTTCCCTGATATTTTTATAACATTTTGTTTTTAAAAATTGATTACAAAGTAAGCCTGTTCATTATATGAAATTCAGTCATTATAAAAATACATAAATCTGAAAGCAACACACCACTCCATAATCCTGTCCCCTAAATCAGTAATGTATCAGAGTTGTCCCTTTGTATATATTAAATGAAGCTTTATTAAATCTTTTTATTTTAATACTTGGATTGATACTATTTGAATTGACAATAAATTCATGTGATTCAAAATTCAAAGAGTACAAAAGGATATAAAGTTTAAAAAGAAACTTTTTTCTATATGTGGCTTTGGCTTTTTTAAAGACTCCAATGTCACTTTGTTCAGGAAAGTGGGACCAGTATCACCTGAGTTTTCTCAAACAGCTCACACTCTGGAGTTAGAATATGCAGTTTTAAGTCTTGGCACTACCACACTTGGAAACATTAGTTAGCTTGTCTGTGCCTCTTTTTGTTTATTAGGAAATTGAGGATAATGATAGTACAACAGAATTACTTTTAATCCATCACGATCTACTCTGATCATTGGTCTGTTAATTGAAGAGGTTAAAGTGGGGAATTATAAATGTATGTGTGTGTGTGCATGTGTGTATTTACAGTCTGTCAGCTTTTACTACTTAAAAAAAAAAACACCTCAAGTGTAGTTCCTTAAGACAAATATTTATTTGTCACATTTTTTGTTATGGCTAAGTGGTCCTCTGGTCTGAGCCAGCTTGGTGTAGGAGTAGGATGAGTGCATCCATATGTCTCAGGTCTTACCTGGAATGCCTGGGATCTTTCTTCATGTGATCACTCATCCTCAAGGAGGCCAGCTTGAGCATGTTCAACTGGTGGCTGTGGGTTCCCAGCAATAAGAAAGGTCAAGCCCCAGTGCACATACAGTTTTTAAGGCTTTCCTGGTGTGTAGTCTGTGAGCCAAAGACAATTACATGGCCAAGTCCAGAATCAAGGTAGGGTAGGGGAGAAATAGATTTCATTTATTGATGGAGAGGAACAGCAAAGTCACACTATATACATTCCTACATTTTGGGTGAAATATTGTCGTTTTTGTAAATGATCTGTCACATACATACCTCATACATTTTAATTTAGAATATTCATTTACTTTGTAACACAAAGTTTTTGAGGTTACTTCAGTGGGTGGAATTCTATATTACATTTGCTTATTTAAACACCCAAATGAACCAGCTATGATTTCTAAGTTTTGTTTCCTTAAAGCAGAACAAGAACATAAAATCACTGAAAGAAGCTGTCTGAATGAGGGATTCACCCAGATTTTCATAATGCTCTTATCCCAATCTCTTAACAGTGTTTCACTCATACTTCATTCCGTTGTAGTTTAATAACCTGTTCTGTCTTCACTGAGATTTTCAAAGCATTGGCTTAGTTTTCTTGAAAATGGCATATCACTTAGATTTATAGAGTTGAGTAACATTTAATTACACTGCACAGTTATAATAAGTACACTGTTCTAAGCCATTTAGGGAGGAAGAATGACTGATTCTTAGTAAATGGACAGCTCACCTGATGGGAAACCTGGAGTAGACCAAGCTATTAGTCACTCTTTCCCAGAGGGGATTAAGAGCCTGGGTTTAGGGGTGCCTGGGTGGCTCAGTCAGTTAAGCATCTGCCTTTGGCTCAGGTCATGATCCCCGCCAGGGTCCTGGGATTGAGCCCTGCCCAATGGGTTCCCTGCCCAAGGGAGTCTGCTTCTCTCTGCCCTTCTGCCCCTCTCCCTGCTCATTCTCTCTCTCTCTCTCTCTCTCTCAAGTAAATAAATACATGTCTTTTTTTTTAAGGGTTTTAGTGGAAATTATTTAAGGACTTCTACTATACATGCTTAGTGGGCTGTTGTGAGGATGATATGTGAAAACACCCTTAAAGTGCTTCGAATGCTTCCTTAGCTCTTGTGGCTGCTCATTAATTATTAATTGTTGTCATCATGACTGTTATTGTTGTTATTATTGTTATTATGGTTATTATTCAGTTCACAGAACGACCTTAGGATAGGGTGAGGAAAGGTTCAAGAAAAAGTAAAAAGTGTCACCCTCAGGGGCATCATCAAGTAAAATTGGTCAGGGAGCAATGAGGTGAAAAGGGAGGATCAAATCAAGTAATTATAAAACTCAAATTAAGAGGACCAGGAGATGGAGCTCTGGGAAATGGGTGATTCAGGCAAAGAGCATGGAGAAGGCAATCTGTTAGTTAAGGAGGAGTTATAATTTCAACATGCTTATTTGAAGCATGATGATTTTTTAAAAGATTTTATTTATTTATTCATGAGAGACAGAGAGAGAAGCAGGCTCTCTGCAAGGTGTCCAATGCAGGACTTGACCCTGGATCCTGGAATCACGCCCTGAGCCGAAGGCAGATGCTCAGCCACTGAGCCACCCAGGTGTCCGTGAAGCATGATGATTTAGAAGAAAAATTCCTGGATGCTGGTTCACAGACAAGTTGCTTCAGCATTACCAGGGAAGCTTATTCAAAATGCAGAAATTCTAATTCCTGAGGGATTTAGTGAGACCTGTGACCTTGTATTACTGAAAGCTGCCCAGGTAGATTTGGATGTCCAGCCAGGTTTGGGAAGCCATACTATGGAAACATGGAGCAGTGGAACTCAAGAAACTTGGGCTATAGTCTAGGGCCCAGATTAGCCTTGCTATGTGACTTCTCTGGGACTCGTCTGTCTTTGAGGGTTAAGGGGAATGAAGGTTATGAAGTGTTCTGTCCCTTGTAGAGTCCCCTGCACATATAAGGGGTGATTGTTAGGTTATGAGCAGGTACACACTGTGTTTGAGACCACATCAGAGTTCTTCCATCTGCTTTGCCTGCCCCGTCTCCCCCTGCTCTTCCCTCAGCCCTGGCAGGAGAGCAAAGGACTTGGCTTTTGTGAGCTAAAAATCCCTTCCAACTGTAGTCTTTTAAAATTGTTTTGTTTTCTGTTTTGCAGACACCAGGTTACTATATGTTCATGTGGCTTTTCATGGATAGTGTTTCTGCGGTTCTCATTGTTACCATATTTTATTTTCATTGGTAAGCCTATATTTGTAATTTTAAATGAATATTTCCCAAGATTAAAGTGTAAGTGGTTCTTATGGAAAGTTCAGAAAAAATGCTTAGACTCTTCCTGTAATCCCACATGGCAAACTCTCAGGAAGACAGGGTTTAAAATCTCATTACTTCTCATGCTGCTTGTACCTCCTCACGTCCTTTCTATTCAACACAGAACAATATTCTAAGAATAAGGACTCTCACTTAAGCCTAGTCAAATCCTGTTACTACAGATTCATTGTGGACCAGTTGTAAAAGGACAAAGCTTGAAGGTTGTACAGAACAAGTGCCTCATCTTCCTGCTTCCATGAAACAAAGCAAGTTCACAAACTGGGAAGCCTGGGCTTTAGTCCTGGCTTTGTCTTTTAGTAGCTGGGGGACCCTGGAAAATCACCGCCTCTTTCTAGGCTATGGGCTTATTATTTGTCCAAAAAGATGACATTTAGAATCCTGCAAGGCAGATGTTATGGATTGCAGGATTCAAGGTGGGAAAGGGAACACCCAGGTAGAAGAATTTTAGGTAGAGGAGACCATAGTTGTTTAGGCCTCATCACACCCATCATTTCATCATTTGTGAGTTATTCTTTAAAGAGGAAAATATAAACCCTGTACTTAAGTGAGAATTTGACTGGATGGTGTTTCTTTTCTGACCACTGCCTTGGATTATTGTCTTTTTTTGGAAGAGATCTATGAGGCTCATGGATAGTCTCTTTCCTTCCAGGTGGAGAGAGAGGAAAAAAGAAATGTTCGATAATGCCAGCATTTACACAGGTAAAGTCAGAGGTCTACCCTGATCCTATCTCTTCATCCCTACCCACTGCCTCCAGGACATGGAGCCTGCTTTTCATGCTTCTGAGAAGAGCTGAGGGAGTCTGGGGAAAATCAGGGAGAAGTTGAGAATTGTCAGCTGGAGAGTCCTTGACATAGGCTTCATTTTGGACTTTCTCAAATGTTGGCAGTGAGACCTCTTGAAGATTTTGAGCATGGGTGTTTATTTGTTCACTTGTTCATATCTTAATTCATCACATAGTTAGTTATTGAGTACCCTCTTTGTGCCAGGCACTCTAAGAAAGACTGAAAATAATTGAAAGCTATCATTTAGGGTGGCCCAAGAGAGAGGGGGCCTGGCCCCCAAAGAGCAGCAAGGAAGGAGGCAAAAGTAGACAGTTGATGCCATTGAGCTAGGCACCAAGGTCCAGCTACCAAAGTAGCTGTCATGCCCAGTAGAGCTCTATGGGGTGATGTATGTTGGAGGGTGGAGGGAGAAAACTGCAGAGATCCTGAAAGACTTTACTAGAGTCTAGGCTCTGCACATAAGCAATGAAGAGATGGCAAATGAGCTTCTTCAAGGGAGCAATATGTTTAGAATTCTGTGTATAACAGAGTAACATTATTTAGCAGAGTAACTCAGGGGCTGAGGAAGTGAGATAGGCCCAGTAAAGGGAAGGAGAGCTGGATTTTATTTTTCAGGAGGCTGTGGGGATAATCACACGGTGAGTGACTAGTTGGGAAGCCTGTGCAATGTCAAAGGAAAACCAATTATGAGGCAAAGGACTGAGCAATACTTGATAGATTTCTTCCACAGCTCCTGGAGCCTTAGGTAAAGTTGGTACCATCATAGAATCATGAATTAATGTAATTTCTTGTTGATAGTGGTGAAGATCCTGAAATGCCATGCACCAACTGGCAGAGGGTTGAACTGATAAAATACTTAAGTGTTGCAGGAATGGATCCATAGGAACCATGAAAAAAATAAGTACAGAAATATGAATAAATTAAATGGAGAGCAATAGTCTTGCATACTATGAAACTGAAGGTTCAGACTAAGCTCACTCAAATCTCACAGAGCAGAAAGATCTCAAGTAACTCTGTGTTATATGGATTTTAAAGATTGCTTTACTGGCTGTTAAGAAGTCTGAAGGCTTTAGCCTTATGATTTTCAGTAGTTGTATTAGTAAACCAAAGCTGCTATAACTGAATACCACAGTTTAGATAGCTTAGACAACAGAGATTTATAATCTCTGTTCTAGATGCAGAAAGTCCAAGACCAATCAATGTGTCAGCAGGTTTGGTTTCTTCTAAGGCCTCTCCCATTGGCTTGCAAATGGCCACTTTCTTGCTGTTTCCTCATATAGCATTTCCTCTGTGCATACACACATACCAGCGCCTCTCAGTGTGTTTAGATTTTCTTTTCTCCAATTAGATTGTATTAGGTCTCATTTTAAGCACTTTTTTAAAGGCCTTATTTCCATGTCTAGTCAGATGTGAAGTACTGGGGGTTGGCCCTTCAGCATGTGAACTTGGGGGGCCCAAAATTCAGCCCATAATAGTAATAGAGCCAGGAAATGAGAAAACAAACAAACAAACATGGAAATGGTGATGAAAGTATGTATAGGAGAAGTTTTGAAGGAAAATTCAAAGAAGTGTATAAATAACGGATGAAGGAAAAAGTACTTGGTTAACTTGACCACACCTATCCACTATGTTGAAATGATGAGAAAATAAGATAAATAGAAAATGAATTAAGAATTTTTCCTGTTTTTTTTTTTTAAAGATTTTTTAGTTGCCTGTTACAGAAACCAGTTTTGCCTGATCTAAGCAGAAAGAAAATGTATTAAAAGGCTGTTTGAGTGCCCCTAAGAGATATCTAGAAGGTACAGGACCAAGTTTAGAATCAGGGAAGGAACAAGGAAGACTGAAGCTAAAACCACAGCCCAGATCCATTGAGACTCGAGAATAGAGCCTCAGACACTAAGCACAGTGTCACTCACATCTTGCGCCACAACAGCCTCCAGGATGGGCAAGTACTGCTGCAGCTGCTGCTGCCACCATAAGGCATTCATCAACTTTCTAGCTTTAGGATGTATTTTTCAGCACTGTAAAGTAATCAGTCCTTTGTCTTCTGCCTTGTTTAGTTTCTTATGGAAAGTCTTGCAAAAAAAAAAAATGCCCATTTTATCTGTTGTTCTACTTGTAACATGTCCTTTTTTTCTCTAGCTGCTTTTTAAGATTGTTCCTTTTGTTACTGGTCTTCAGTAATTTGATTATGGTTTACCTTGGATATGTGTGTGTGTGTGTGCATGTGTGTATCCTGCTTAGGGTTTGCTGAACTCTTAGATCAGTCAGTATAATTTTCATCAAATTGGATAAATTTTTAGTCTTCATTTTTTCAAATATTTCCTGTTCCTACCCTCTTCTGAGATTCCAATTACATGGATATTAGAAAGTTCAATACTATCCCATAGGTTGCTGAGACTCTGTTCATTGTTATTTTTGTACTATTTAATTTCTGTGCTTCATCTTGAGTAGACTCTATTTCTGTAGTAGTTTTTTATTGCTGTGTAACAAATTATTATAAACTTAGCAGCTTAAAATAATACAGATTTATCATCTCACAATTTCTATGGGCCATAGGTTCAGGCATGGGTTAACCAGGTCTTCTACTTAAGAGTCTCACCAGGCTGGGTCACCTGGGTAGCTCAGTTGGTTGAGTATCCAACTCTTGGTTTCAGTTTGGGTTGTGATCTTGGGATTATAGGTTCAAGCCCCATGTTGGGCTCCATGTTCAGCATGGAGTCTGCTTGGGATTTCTCCCTCTCCCTCCCTTGCTCTCTCTTGCATCTGTTCTCTCTCTCTCTCTCTCTCTCTCTCATAAAATCTAAAATAAATAAAGTCTCACCAGGCTAAAATCAAGGTATATGCCTAGACTGCAATCCCATCTGAGACTTTTAAATCCTCCTCCAAGATCACTCATTGTTAGAAGAATTTAGTTCCTTAAAATTGTAGGACTGAAGTTTTTATCTGTTTTCTTGATCACTGTTGCCAGGGTTTTCTCTGAGTTCCTAGAGCCTAACTTTAGGTCCCAGTCATATGGCTCTCTCACAAGGCAGTTTACTTCTTCAAAGCAGGAGAATGTCTTATAGCAGTTAGGTTCAGGAACAAGACACCAAAGGAAGAAAATAACAGAAACCAAGTTGAAGCATGATTGTCATAAATCTAGCCATTTTATTAATCACATCAAATATAAATGGACCAAATATTCAAAAGTAGAGATTGTCAGACTGGATAGAAAATAGAAAAAAGCTGGACCCAATCATATATTGTCTACAGAATAGTTGAATACAAAGTCAACAGAAGATCAAAAGTAAAAGATTGGGAAAATGATATGCCATGCAAACAATAAGCATAATAAATAATACCTGAAAAAAATGACTTCAAAACTTGGAGCATTACTGGAAACAAGGATTTGATAATGATGAAAAGGTCAGTATATCAAGAAGGATTTGATAATGATGAAAAGGTCAGTATATCAAGAATATAATGTATTATATACATTATAATTAGAACTCTATAAACACATGAAACAAAACTGAGAGAAGTCATACTTAGGCATGTTAACTTCCTCTCTTAGTACCTACAAGAACAACAAAACACACAAAAAATCAAATCAGGAATATAGAAGTCTGAACAACACCTTGATCTAAGTGAGATAAAATATACAGAACAACTGAAGAATATATAATATTTTCAAATGCATGTGGCATATTTGCCAAAATAGACTATCTGACAAGCTATAAAACAAGTCTCAATAAATTTCAAAAGACTAAAATCTTAAAGTATGTTCTGTGACCACAACAAAATTAAACTGGGAATTAACATTCATGAAGTATCTAGATAAGTCTCTAAGTGCTGGAAATTAATGTATTTCTAAACATCTCATTGATCATGGGATAAAACACAAGAGAAATTAGAAAATATTTGAAATTAAATGATGATGCATCTACAACAATGAAATTTGTGGGATAAACCTAAAGCAGGACTTGGAAATTTGTAACTTTAAATTTTAGAAGGAAGAAAGTTTAATATTGATGAAGTTTCTACCTCAAGAATCTAGGAAAAAAAGACTACATTTTCCCCCAAGTGAAAGGAAGGAAATAATAACAATAGCAGGAATCAATAAAATAGAAGACACTAAAAAAAAAAAAAAAAAAAAAATAGAGAAAATGAAAAAAGTGAAAAGTTGATTTTTGGAGAAGATTAATAAAATTGATAAACCCTTAGCAAGATGAGAGAGGGAGGAAAGAGGAAGAGAGAGAGAGATTGACTCCAGATATGAATGAAAAACAGATTATCCAGATCCTAAACATAAAAAGGAAAATTAGGAATATTTTTGTGCCATTAAAGTTTAAACTTAAGTGAAATAGATAAATTCCTTGAAGTATGTGGCTTACCAGAACTGAGAGAAGAAGAAATAGAAAATTTTAATAATTCACTATTAGAATCAAATGTGTATCCCAAAAACCTCACCAAAAGTCCAGGCCCAAGGAGTTTCAATGGTTAATCAAATATTTAAGAAATAATGCTGATTTTATACCAACTCAGAAAAAAAGAAGCAGCATTTTCCAGCAGTTTTTGAGGCCTCCACTACCCTCATATAAAACCTTGTGACAGAGATATTACAATAACTAAATTTATAGATCAATATTATTATGAACTTAGAACTAAAAATCTCTAACAAAATATTAGCAAATTGAATTCATCAGTATATAAAAAAGATAATAAGTCATGAGCAAGTGGGGTTTATCCCAGTAGTGTAAGATGGACATATAAAAAAAAAACAATGGACATATCATTTGAAAATTAATATAATTCAGTGAATTAATAAAAAAGTATATTTGACAAAAGTCAATACCCATATATGATAAAAATCTCTGGGAAAACTAGTAGAATGAAACTTCCTCAATCTGATGAAAAATATCTACAAAAACCAACAGCCAATATCATTCTTAATGGTGAAACAATGAATGTTTTCCCTCTAAGATCAGAAATAAGGCAAGTATATCTGCTCTCAGCACTTGTATTCAGCATTGTGCTGGAGATCCCAGCCAAATTAGTAAGATAAATAACAAGCATAAAGGAAGGGGAGAAAACACTCCTCATGTGCAGATATTATTAATTACATTTTAAAAATTCTAGACTTCCCAGGACAGACAGCAGAGTAAGAGGACTCTGATAAGCTCCCCTCATCCCATGGATGCAGATAGTTAACCCTCATGTCAGTGTAAATGACCCAGAAAATGTCCCAGAGACTGGTAGAACTCCATAACTAAATGTAGAGAAGAGGCCACATCAAAGAGAATAGAAGGGCAGATACACAATGCAGAACTGAACCTCACAGGTTTGGCCACTTGAGGGATGGAGCTATGGCTGTGGAGAGGGGAGGGAAAACAGACCGTCACACCTGGAAGCCTGGACAGGGAAGATGAATCCCTGTAACATTTGGCTTTGAGAACCAGAGGGATGAGGGTTGGAGTGCCTGGGTGGTGCGGTTGGTTAAGTGTCTGCCTTTGGCTCAGGTCATGATCCCAGGGTCCTGGGATTGAGCCCTGACACAGGCTCTCTGCTCAGCAGGGAACCTGCCCCTCCTTCTCCCTCTCCCTGCTTGTGTTCTCTCTGTGAAAGAAATAAAATCAGAAAAAAAGAAAAGAAAAAAGCCACAGGGGCTAAATTTCATGAGTTCTTACCACCAGTGGGACTTAAACCCTGGAACTTTAAAAATCAGTAGGCTTGGCTTTAGGAGAGTCAGGAGGGCAATGGGAAACTGAGTCCTCACCCTTAAAGAGACAGTGCAACAAATAGCCCACAGAGATACAGCATGGAAGCAGTTTGAAAACCTCCTGGGGCATAGAGGTGGGAGGGTTATTTACTAATCTCAGAGTTCACTGAGGGCTTCTTCAGGACCAAAGAAGCTGGCAGGCACCATTTACCTCCCTTGCCCCACTGCATATAAACACATGGTCCTTTGTGGGAACCAGTGTAGCACTAGCATTCACTACCTAACTTGCTTATACTCCACCC